>NC_141004.1:57751132-58235311 GCF_052327205.1 Somniosus microcephalus
CCCCCCTCTCCCTGCCCTCCCCCCTCTCGCTCCCCTCCCCCCACCCTCCCTCGCTCCCCCGCCCTCTCGCTCCCCCCACCCTCTCTCCCCTCCCCCACTCTCTCTCCCCTCCCCCCACCCTCTCTCCCCTCCCCCCCTCCCCCCACCCTCTCTCCCCTCCCCCCCTCCCCCCAACCTCTCTCCCCTCCCCCCACCATCCCTCGCTCCCCCACCCTCTCTCCCCCACCCTCTCTCCCCCACCCTCTCTCCCCTCCCCCCACCCTCTCCCCTCCACCCTCTCTCCCCACCCCCCACCCTCCCTCACTCCCCCACCCTCTCTCCCCTCCCCCCCTCCCCCACCCTCTCTCCCCTCCCCCCTCCCCCCACCCTCTCTCCCCTCCCCCCACCATCCCTCGCTCCCCCACCCTCTCTCTCCCCTCCCCCCACCCTCTCTCCCCTCCACCCTCTCTCCCCACCCCCCACCCTCTCCGCTCCCCTCCCCCTCTCTCTCTTCTCCCCCACCCCCTCTCTCTTCTCCCCCACCCCCTCTCTCCCCCCCGCGATTTCCCGAGGCTCTCCCCCCCCCCGCGATTTCCCGAGGCTCTCCCCCCCCCCCGATTTCCCGAGGCTCTCCCCCCCCCCGATTTCCCGAGGCTCTCCCCCCGCGATTTCCCGAGGCTCTCCCCCCCCCCCCGATTTCCCGAGGCTCTCCCCCCCCCCGCGATTTCCCGAGGCTCTCCCCCCCCCCGATTTCCCGAGGCTCTCCCCCCCCCCCCGATTTCCCGAGGCTCTCCCCCCCCCCCGATTTCCCGAGGCTCCCCCCCCCCGCGATTTCCCGAGGCTCTCCCCCCCCCCCCGATTTCCCGAGGCTCTCCCCCCCCCCCGATTTCCCGAGGCTCTCCCCCCCCCCCGATTTCCCGAGGCTCTCCCCCCCCCCCCGCGATTTCCCGAGGCTCCCCCCCCCCCGATTTCCCGAGGCTCTCCCCCCCCCCCGATTTCCCGAGGCTCTCCCCCCCCCCCGATTTCCCGAGGCTCTCCCCCCCCCCGATTTCCGAGGCTCCCCCCCCCCCCCGATTTCCCGAGGCTCTCCCCCCCCCCCCGCGATTTCCCGAGGCCCTCTCCCCCCGCGACATTGCTAACGATACATGTCATCGGTGTCAACCCCCCTCACCATTTCATTAATGGTCTGCGATTTCATTCCATGCAATGCGTGACTGCTGTGTGTGTGACGACAAGTACAGCTTCCTTTACATTAGTGCCAAGTTTACACAGATTGTGTTAGAAATGCTGCTGGTTAATGTGAGGATGATAAGGCAAAGGATTGGGAATCTCACTCGGAGAGGCCAGAAGGAAGTCTGTTATTTGGGAAATGGAATTATCACACTGGTGCAATGAGAAGTGCCCCTCTGAGGTTGGGTCCAAGGCTTATTGCTGAGGCAGGGTAGAACTAGGTTAGAGATCAAGAAGCACGTTTTTCACAGCGTCTCTGACCTGTGGGAAAGATTGCCAGAACATGCAGTGACCATGGATTTACGACAGCCATTAAAAAGGGAGCTGGATGAGTTTCTTGAGTGAGTGAAAGTACATAAGAACATAAGAAATAGGAGCAGGAGTAGACCATTCGGCCCCGCGAGCCTGCTCCGCCATTCAATAAGATCATGGCTGATCTGATCCTAACCTCAAATCTACTTCCACTCTTCATCCCACCCGAACCCATGTGATCTCCCAGGAGAGGCGAAAAACCAGATAAAAAACCCAATGGGGTTAGCTGTGAGTTGCGATATCAGTTACCGCAGTCTCCTGCAACTTTCAGGATTTACCTTTTGGAGTCGAGCAGAAATTTCCCAGAGTTTTTTCCCTCCTAAATTAGCCCAAGGTTTTTTCTCTTTTCTGTTATTACCTCTCCCCGGAGATTGTATGACTCAGGGTGGGTTGACGGTGCATATAGACAGTATCACGCCTGGGTGGGGCAGATGGGGTGGACCAATTTGTCTCTTGTCTTTTTCATATGTTTGTTTGATTGTATCACTACAAGGTGCAAGGTCTAATTGAAATTTGACTGAGTTCATGCACAGGTCACTTAAGAGCCTGTAAATATTATGGCTCGAGTATTTTCTGTTGCTGGAAAGTTTGTTGGTACATTCAAGGTCACTGCCTTTGTTTCTTTATACTGTGTTTCAAGCATGACACAGAAGTTTTCTTTAGACATTGTGTGACGTCTGAAGTGTAACAGACAGGAAGTGCATGCCTACGTACCATTTTTAACATAGTTAATCTCCCATGGCATTGCTCACAGGAAGCTGGAGACCATGGTATTCTATAAGGAAGCTGACGTTCTGGGGTATTGTCCATGGTAGGTGAGCGGATTTGATGTTTCAGCAGGGACGTGGGAACCATTACGGGGGACTAAGGAAGTGAGATATTGTGGGCTAGTGCTTAATTTGGAGAATGTAATAAGTAGCTGGGAGAGGTGGATACTTGGGGCAGGAAGGGAAATGAAGGGGACCGTATTGGGGCACTGAGTACTTGCAGGGATTGGGACACCAAGGTCAAGAAACAAAGACTACCAAGGACAGAAGAAGAAATAAATCACCAAGTTGCGATTAGGTGACACTGAATCCTGAAGATTGTAGGAGGAAGGGGAGTCAGAGGGAAGTAGGGATTTCCACTACGTTGAGGTCCTGAGTAGGCTTTGAGTAGGGTCTTGATTTCACATTGCACCATGTGACTCAGTGTGTGATATTGTACCATGTGACTGACAGTGTGTGATATTGTACCATGTGACTCACAGTGTGTGATATTGTACCATGTGACTCTCAGTGTGTGATATTGTACCATGTGACTCACAGTGTGCGATATTGTACCGTGTGACTCACAGTGTGCGATATTGTACCATGTGACTCACAGTGTGTGATATTGTACCATGTGACTCACAGTGTGTGATATTGTACCATGTGACTCACAGTGTGTGATATTGTACCATGTGACTCACAGTGTGTGATATTGTACCATGTGACTCACAGTGTGTGATATTGTACCATGTGACTCACAGTGTGTGATATTGTACCATGTGACTCACAGTGTGTGATATTGTACCATGTGACTCTCAGTGTGTGATATTGTACCATGTGACTCACAGTGTGTGATATTGTACCATGCGACTCACAGTGTGTGATATTGTACCATGTGACTCACAGAACAGTGATATTGTACCATGTGACTCAGTGTGCAATATTGTACCATGTGACTCACAGAGCAGTGATATTGTACCATGTGACTCAGAAACATAGAAGATAGGAGCAGGAGTAGGCCATTCGGCCCCTCAAGCCTGCTCCGCCATTTAATGAGATCATGGCTGATCATCCAAACTCAGTACCCTGTCCCTGCCTTCTCCCCATACCCCTTGATCGCTTTATCCTTAAGAAATATATCCAACTCCTTCTTGAATATATTTAATGAATTGGCCTCAACTGCCTTCTGTGGTAGAGAATTCCACAGGTTCACCAATCTCTGGGTGAAGAAATTCCTCCTCATCTCTGTCCTAAATGGCTTACCCCTTATCCTTAGACTGTGACCCCTGGTTCTGGACTACCCCGCCATCGGGAACATCCTTCCTGCATCTAGTCTGTCTAGTCATGTTAGAATGTTATAAGTTTCAATGAGATCCCCTCTCATTCTTCTAAACTCCAGCGAGTATGAGCCCAATCGACCCAATCTCTCCTCATATGTCATTCCTGCCATCCCAGGTATCAGTCTGGTGAATCTTCGTTGCACTCCCTCCATGGCAAGAACATCCTTCCTCAGATAAGGCGACCAAAGACTCACAGCGCAGTGATATTGTACCATGTGACTCACAGAGCCGTGATATTGTACCATGTGACTCAGTGTATGACATTGTACCATGTGACTCTCAGTGTGTGATATTGTACCATGTGACTCTCAGTGTGCGATATTGTACCATGTGACTCACAGTGTGTGATATTGCACCATGTGACTCACAGTGTGTGATATTGTACCATGTGACTCATAGTGTGTGATATTGTACCATGTGACTCACAGTGTGTGATATTGCACCATGTGACTCACAGTGTGTGATATTGCACCATGTGACTCACAGTGTGTGATATTGTACCATGTGACTCATAGTGTGTGATATTGTACCATGTGACTCACAGTGTGTGACATTGCACCATGTGACTCAGTGTGTGATATTGTACCATGTGACTCATAGTGTGTGATATTGTACCATGTGACTCATAGTGTGTGATATTGTACCATGTGACTCAGTGTGTGATATTGTACCATGTGACTCTGTGTGTGTGATATTGTACCATGTGACTCAGTGTGTGATATTGTATCATGTGACTCTGTGTGTGATATTGTACCATGTGACTCACAGTGTGTGATATTGTACCATGTGACTCACAGTGTGTGATATTGTACCATGTGACTCACAGTGTGTGATATTGTACCATGTGACTCATAGTGTGTGATATTGTACCATGTGACTCAGTGTGTGATATTGTACCATGTGACTCACAGTGTGTGATATTGTACCATGTGACTCACAGTGTGTGATATTGTACCATGTGACTCACAGTGTGTGATATTGTACCATGTGACTCTCAGTGTGTGATATTGTACCATGTGACTCACAGTGTGTGATATTGTACCATGCGACTCACAGTGTGTGATATTGTACCATGTGACTCACAGAACAGTGATATTGTACCATGTGACTCAGTGTGCAATATTGTACCATGTGACTCACAGAGCAGTGATATTGTACCATGTGACTCAGAAACATAGAAGATAGGAGCAGGAGTAGGCCATTCGGCCCCTCAAGCCTGCTCCGCCATTTAATGAGATCATGGCTGATCATCCAAACTCAGTACCCTGTCCCTGCCTTCTCCCCATACCCCTTGATCGCTTTATCCTTAAGAAATATATCCAACTCCTTCTTGAATATATTTAATGAATTGGCCTCAACTGCCTTCTGTGGTAGAGAATTCCACAGGTTCACCAATCTCTGGGTGAAGAAATTCCTCCTCATCTCTGTCCTAAATGGCTTACCCCTTATCCTTAGACTGTGACCCCTGGTTCTGGACTACCCCGCCATCGGGAACATCCTTCCTGCATCTAGTCTGTCTAGTCATGTTAGAATGTTATAAGTTTCAATGAGATCCCCTCTCATTCTTCTAAACTCCAGCGAGTATGAGCCCAATCGACCCAATCTCTCCTCATATGTCATTCCTGCCATCCCAGGTATCAGTCTGGTGAATCTTCGTTGCACTCCCTCCATGGCAAGAACATCCTTCCTCAGATAAGGCGACCAAAGACTCACAGCGCAGTGATATTGTACCATGTGACTCACAGAGCCGTGATATTGTACCATGTGACTCAGTGTATGACATTGTACCATGTGACTCTCAGTGTGTGATATTGTACCATGTGACTCTCAGTGTGCGATATTGTACCATGTGACTCACAGTGTGTGATATTGCACCATGTGACTCACAGTGTGTGATATTGTACCATGTGACTCATAGTGTGTGATATTGTACCATGTGACTCACAGTGTGTGATATTGCACCATGTGACTCACAGTGTGTGATATTGCACCATGTGACTCACAGTGTGTGATATTGTACCATGTGACTCATAGTGTGTGATATTGTACCATGTGACTCACAGTGTGTGACATTGCACCATGTGACTCAGTGTGTGATATTGTACCATGTGACTCATAGTGTGTGATATTGTACCATGTGACTCATAGTGTGTGATATTGTACCATGTGACTCAGTGTGTGATATTGTACCATGTGACTCTGTGTGTGTGATATTGTACCATGTGACTCAGTGTGTGATATTGTATCATGTGACTCTGTGTGTGATATTGTACCATGTGACTCACAGTGTGTGATATTGTACCATGTGACTCACAGTGTGTGATATTGTACCATGTGACTCACAGTGTGTGATATTGTACCATGTGACTCATAGTGTGTGATATTGTACCATGTGACTCAGTGTGTGATATTGTACCATGTGATTCTGTGTGATATTGTACCATGTGACTCAGTGTGCGCCCAGCCTCATATCTTGATGGTGCCTTGGATTGACATCATTCTCAGATACTAACCACTGCTTCCAATGATCCATTTGCTTTCAGACCCAATAGAGTGGAGCGTGGGAAATGTTCAGAAATGGATTTTATGGACTGAACATCAGTACCGACTGCCGCAAATTGGGAAATCCTTCCAGGAGCTCAGCGGGAAGGACCTGTGCTCCATGTCAGAGGAGGAGTTCAGACAGAGATCTCCGATGTGTGGTGATATTTTGTACGCACACCTGGACATCTGGAAATCTGGTACGTGCCTAACTCGACAGTACGAGGCAGGATCTGCCAAGTCTCCTGTCTACACGTGTGTCTACCGGGACTCCTTTCCTTCCCCCAGTTTTCTCCTGAAGCAGCTGAGGTACAATCACCCTCCAGAATTCCATCGTGTCCACATTCGTCTCACCCGATGCCCATAAACATGCACTTCATGGTCGGGGGTTGTTGGATCGAGGTTGGGGGAAGGTACAAAGGCTCGTTTTTCTATTTTTTCCCCATACACACTGAGGTCAATTTTAGCACCACTCCTACCTGACATCAGCTCACACAGCACTGACCTGATATTGAACCTGCAACTCTCCTGGTATGTGTAGCTCATGAATTGTGTGATGTCTCTTTTCTTCGTTCTATCTCTGTTTACCCCGGAGACTTTATTTCTGAGATCTCCCCGTGCACATTCTGCCCACCTTGTGATTTTGTCAGAGGGTGAAGCTGACTTTCTGGGAGTATGAGTGGCCATCCAATGCCAACCATGACATGCACCCCACCGGGCTCCTTTTACAAAGTAATGCAGGCTTCATTGTCTGGGTTAGTTGTGGCTGCAGTCAGTCGAAACTATTTCTCATATTGGCCCAGAAATTCGGGTCTCCACGGCTGAGAACGCACGGGGTACTCACCCGTAGGCCCAATGGAAGTGCCAGTTTCCTGCATGCACTGAGCATGCGCGGGAAACCGGCACTTCCGTTCCCCTGAAAGAAGAGGTTCAGAGGTCGAACGCGTGCGCAGGAGAGGCTGTGCGTGCGCATTGAACTTGCGGTGTTTTTGCAGGTTTTCCCGGGAGGGTAAGTCTCCAGAATTTACACATTTAAAAAGCAGTCGTAAGGCCTGCTTTTTACAAGGTAAGTGGTGAATTAATTAAAATTAAAACATTTTTTCCACAGGTTTATTATTTTTAAATACTTTAAAGAAAGGTAAGTTTATTTTTAGCCCTGTTAGAAAATAAAATTAATTTTTTCAAAAATTTAAATTATTGTTTAAAATAGTTATTTCATGTAATTTATAGTTTATTTTAAAAATGTGATTTAAAAAAAATTTATTTGAAGATTTATTGATGTTTTAATATTTCTAAGTTTGACAGCACTTCCTGTCAAACTTATGAATGAAGCATTCCCTGCTCCGATTGGCTCTCCATGGCCCACGTGATCCCAGGGGACGCATCGAACTAACTGCGCCCCTGGGATACGCAAGCACTGCGCGCCGGCAGTTGGAGCAGGCCCAGGATCGGAATTCCACGGGGGCCCACAGCTCAACGGCTGGCGCGCAAGGTAAGTGCAGGTCGGGGGCTTGCACCCGCGGGAAGCCCCCAACCCGAATTTCTGGGCCAATGTGTATAAACAACTGAGACCACAGTAAACAGAGTTCTCTGCTCCTTATCTGGGCGGTATCTAGTGTACAGTAGCTTGGAGCACCAGTATAAACAGGGCACTCTGCTCCTTATCTGGGCGGTATCTAATGTACAGTAGCTTGGAGCACCAGTATAAACAGGGCACTCTGCTCCTTATCTGGGCGGTATCTAATGTACAGTAGCTTGGAGCACCAGTATAAACAGGGCACTCTGCTCCTTATCTGGGCGGTATCTAGTGTACAGTAGCTTGGAGCACCAGTAGAAACAGGGCGCTCTAGCTTTTATGCTGGTGGTGCTTAGAATTATTTTAGATATCTTTATGAACAGAGCTCCACAGTAAAAGGCTAGATGTCAGAATTAAGAACTGATAGGGACTACAAGGTTTGTGGTACTCTGCTTGTTAAACCTCTATTACAAGCTCTGCTTGTTAAACCTCATTATCACAAACTATCCTTATTAAACACCATTATTATAAACACTCATTAAAAATCTTACTATTACAAATGCTCATTACAAACCTGCATGTTATTACAAACATTCACTTAAATCATAGAGTCACAGAAGTTTATAGCAAAGAAGGAGATCATTTGGCCCACCACACCTGTGCAGCCTCTTTGAAAGAGTTGTCTACTTTGTTCCATTTCTGTGCCATTTTCCGCTCTTAAATATTTGTTTTTCAAATATTTATTCACTTCCCTTTTAAAAACTATTACTTTGACCAGTGCTCCTGCTCGGACATTCTTCATCCTAACAACCCGCCATGGAAACAAAATCACAAAGCCTCTCCCTTCATTCTTTGGGTGACGATCTCAAATTCAGGACCTCTGGTTACCGACTCAACAATCAGCAGAAATATCTGGTCCCTATTTACCGAATCAAAACCCCTCACAATTTAACCTGCTCAGGTCCAGTGAAAAGAGCCTCAGTTTCTCTAGTCTCTCCTCATTATTACAAACTCATACAAACCTCCTTTCTATTACAAAGTCATATTATAAACCTTTTCATTATTACAAACTCTCATTAAAAATTGCTTTGTTAAAAGTATTGCTATATAACCAGCTCCATCAAACCTTTACATTGCAAACCTCAGCATTATTATGGACTTGTTCATTACAAAGCTCTCTATTATAGACTCCCTCATTACAAATCTCTGCATTATTATAGATTCTGTCATTACAATCCTTTCCATTATTATTTAACTGTGATTACAATCTTACGCATTATTATAGGCGTTGCCATTACAAATCTCTTCACCACTTGGAAGAAGCACTGAGAGTAGCAAGGGCACAGAATGTACTCTGGGTGGGGGACTTCAATGTCCATCACCAAGAGTGGCTCAGTAGCACCACTACTGACCGAGCTGGCCAAGTCTTGAAGTACATAGCAGCTAGACTGGGCCTGTGACAGGTGGTGTGAGAACCAACACGAGGGAAAAACCTACTTGACCCCGTCCTCACCAATCTACCTGTCGCAGATGAATCTGTCCATGACAGCATTGGTAGGAGTGACCACTGCACAGTCCTTGTGGAGACGAAGTCCCGTCTTCACACTGAGGACACCCTCCATCTTGTTGCATGGCACTACCACCGTGCTAAATGAGATAGATTCAGAACAGATCTAGCAGCTCAAAACTGGGCATCCATGAGGCACTGTGGGCCATCAGCAGCAGTAGAATTGTATTCCACCACAATCTGTAACCTCATGGCCCAGCATATCCCACACTCTACCATTACCATCAAGCCAGGGAACCAACCCTGGTTTAATGAGGAGTGCAGAAGAGCATGCCAGGAGCAGCACCAGGTGTACCTAAAAATGACATGCCAACCTGGTGAAGCTGCAACACAGTACTACATGCATGCTAAACAGCAGAAAAGCAAGCTCACAACCAGAACCACAATCAACGGATCAGATCAAAGCTCTGCAGTCCTGCCACATCCAGTTGTGAATGGTGGTGGACCATTAAACAACTAATGGGAAGAGGCAGCTCCATGAATATCCCCATCCTCAATGATGGTGGAGCCCAGTATGCAAGTGCAAAAGGCAAGGCTGAAGCATTCGCAACCACCTTCAGCCAGAAGTGCCGAGTGGATGATCCATATCGGCCTACTCCTGAGGTCCCAACCGTCACAGAAGCCAGTCTTCAGCTAATTCGATTCACTCCACGTGATATCAAGAAACGGCTGAGCGCACAGGATACAGCAAAGGCTAAGGGCCCCAACAACATCCCAGCTGTCATGCTGAAGATTTGTGCTCCAGAACTAGCTGCGCTTCTAGCCAAGCTGTTCCAGTACAGCTACAACACTGGCATCTATCCGACAATGTGGAAAATTGCTCAGGTACGTCCTGTCCACAAAAAGCAGGACAAATCCAATCCAGCCAATTACTGTCCCATCAGTCTATTCTCAATCATCAACAAAATGATGGAAGGTGTTGTTGACAGTGCTGTCAAGCAGCACTTACTCACCAATAACCTGCTCACCGATGCTTAGTTTGGGTTCCACCAGGACTGCTCAGCTCCAAACCTCCTTACAGCCTTGGTCCAAACATGGATAAAAGAGCTGAATTCCAGAGGTGAGGTGAGAGTGACTACCCTTGACATCAAGGCAGCATTTGACTGAGTGTGGCATCAAGGAGCCCTAATAAAATTGAAGTCAATGGGAATCAAGGAGAAAGCTCTCCACTGGCTGGAGTTATAGCTAGCACAAAGGAAGATGGTTGTAGCTGTTGGAAACCAATCATCTCAGCCCCAGGTCATCGCAGCAGGAGTCATCGTTGCCCTCGAGTCGGCAGCTCACCACCACCTTCTCGAGGGCAATTAGGGATGGGCAATAAATGCTGGCCTTGCCAGTGACGCGCACATCCCATGAACGAATATAAAAAAATTATAAACTCTGTCATTATTCATTTCTCCATTGTTAGAATCCTTTCCTTGAACCTGGGTGATGTTCCATTGTGGTGGGTAGAGGACTTCAATAAGATGAGCCTTCGATAAGGAACCCAGTTGTGCTGGTTCCCACGGTTTTGTGCCGATAAGAATGGATTGTTTTTTAATTACTTCATCAAAACATAATGTATTTCAGTAGAAAATGGCATTGAATGATCTGAGGCATTTCGTGTAATGCAACTGTGAGGTCAAAAAGGTACAGCCCGTAAGGCTGTGTGTCAGGTTGACCACTCCATTGTTTTATAAATCAAGCTACCGCAGAGAACTGCGCGAGATCACCTATTATTAAGCGATGAAGCTGGCACTGAACCAGCTGACCACTCAGCTGATCTCCTACAGCAAGTTGTCAGAACCAAGCAAGCAATGCCTACAGTTTCCATCAGTCTGCGCAGCCTCTCAACTTTATACCAGGCAGTGTGAGCAACTTTACACCACTGAGTGTGAGCAACTTTACACCAGGCAGTGTGAGCAACTTTACACCACTGAGGGTGAGCAACTTTACACCAGGGAGTGTGAGCAACTTTACACCAGGGAGTGTGAGCAACTTTACACCAGGCAGTGTGAGCAACTTTACACCAGGCAGTGTGAGCAACTTTACACCACTGAGGGTGAGCAACTTTACACCAGGGAGTGTGAGCAACTTTACACCAGGCAGTGTGAGCAACTTTACACCAGGCAGTGTGAGCAACTTTACACCAGGCAGTGTGAGCAACTTTACACCACTGAGTGTGAGCAACTTCACACAAGGCAGTGTGAGCAACTTTACACCAGGGAGTGTGAGCAACTTTACAGCAGGCAGTGTGAGCAACTTTACAGCAGGCAGTGTGAGCAACTTTACACCAGGGAGTGTGAGCAACTTTACACCAGGCAGTGTGAGCAACTTTACACCAGGGAGTGTGAGCAACGTTACACCAGGCAGTGTGAGCAATTTTACACCAGGCAGTGTGAGCAACTTTACACCAGGGAGTGTGAGCAACTTTACACCACTGAGTGTGAGCAACTTTACACCAGGCAGTGTGAGCAACTTCACACCAGGCAGTGTGAGCAACTTCACACCAGGCAGTGTGAGCAACTTTACACCAGGGAGTGTGAGCAATATTCACCAGGCAGTGTGAGCAACTTTATACCAGGCAGTGTGAGCAATTTTACACCAGGCAGTGTGAGCAACTTTACACCAGGCAGTGTGAGCAATTTTACACCAGGCAGTGTGAGCAACTTTACACCAGGGAGTGTGAGCAACTTCACACCAGGCAGTGTGAGCAACTTTACACCAGGCAGTGTGAGCAACTTTACACCAGGCAGTGTGAGCAACTTTACACCAGGCAGTGTGAGCAATTTTACACCAGGCAGTGTGAGCAACTTTACACCAGGGAGTGTGAGCAACTTCACACCAGGCAGTGTGAGCAACTTTACACCAGGCAGTGTGAGCAATTTTACACCAGGCAGTGTGAGCAACTTTACACCAGGGAGTGTGAGCAACTTCACACCAGGGAGTGTGAGCAACTTCACACCAGGCAGTGTGAGCAACTTCACACCAGGCAGTGTGAGCAACTTTACACCAGGCAGTGTGAGCAACTTTACACCAGGCAGTGTGAGCCAATTTACACCAGGGAGTGTGAGCAACTTTACACCAGGCAGTGTGAGCAACTTTACACCAGGCAGTGTGAGCAACTTTACACCAGGGAGTGTGAGCAACTTTACACCAGGCAGTGTGAGCAACTTTACACCACTGAGTGTGAGCAATTTTACACCACTGAGGGTGAGCAACTTTACACCAGGCAGTGTGATCAACTTTACACGACTGAGTGTGAGCAATTTTACACCACTAAGGGTGAGCAACTTTACACCAGGGAGTGTGAGCAACTTCACACCAGGGAGTGTGAGCAACGTTACACCAGGCAGTGTGAACAACTTTACACCAGGCAGTGTGAGCAACTTTACACCAGGGAGTGTGAGCAACTTTACACCACTGAGTGTGAGCAATTTTACACCAGGGAGTGTGAGCAACTTTACACCAGGGAGTGTGAGCAACTTTACACCACTGAGGGTGAGCAACTTTACACCAGGCAGTGTGAGCAACTTTACACCAGGCAGTGTGAGCAACTTTACACCAGGCAGTGTGAGCAACTTTACACCACTGAGGGTGAGCAACTTTACACCAGGGAGTGTGAGCAACTTTACACCAGGCAGTGTGAGCAACTTTATACCAGGCAGTGTGAGCAACTTTACACCAGGCAGTGTGAGCAACTTTACACCAGGCAGTGTGAGCAACTTTACACCAGGGAGTGTGAGCAATTTTACACCACTGAGTGTGAGCAGTTTTACACCAGGCAGTGTGAACAACTTCACACCAGGCAGTGTGAGCAACTTTACACCAGGCAGTGTGAGCAACTTTACACCACTGAGTGTGAGCAACTTTACACGAGGGAGTGTGAGCATCTTTACACCAGGCAGTGTGAGCAATTTTACACCACTGAGTGTGAGCAACTTTACACCAGGGAGTGTGAGCAATTTTCACCAGGCAGTGTGAGCAACTTTACACCAGGCAGTGTGTGCAATTTTACACCAGGCAGTGTGAGCAACTTTACACCAGGCAGTGTGAGCAACTTTACACCAGGGAGTGTGAGCAACGTTACACCAGGCAGTGTGTGCAATTTTACACCAGGCAGTGTGAGCAACTTTACACCAGGCAGTGTGAGCAACTTTACACCAGGCAGTGTGAGCAACTTTACACCAGGCAGTGTGAGCAACTTTACACAAGGCAGTGTGAGCAACTTTAAACCAGGTAGTGTGAGCAACTTTACACCAGGGAGTGTGAGCAACTTTACACCACTGAGTGTGAGCAATTTTACACCACTGAGGGTGAGCAACTTTACACCAGGCAGTGTGAGCAACTTTACACCAGGCAGTGTGAGCAACTTTACACCAGGGAGTGTGAGCAACTTTACACCAGGCAGTGTGAGCAACTTTACACCAGGCAGTGTGAGCAACTTTACACCACTGAGGGTGAGCAACTTTACACCAGGGAGTGTGAGCAATTTTACACCACTGAGTGTGAGCAATTTTACACCAGGGAGTGTGAGCAACTTTACACCAGGCGGTGTGAGCAACTTTACACCAGGGAGTGTGAGCAAGTTTACACCACTGAGTGTGAGCAACTTTACACCACTGAGGGTGAGCAACTTTACACCAGGGAGTGTGAGCAACTTTACACCAGGCAGTGTGAGCAACTTTACACCAGGCAGTGTGAGCAATTTTACACCACTGAGTGTGAGCAATTTTACACCAGGCAGTGTGAACAACTTCACACCAGGGAGTGTAAGCAACTTCACACCAGGGAGTGTGAGCAATTTTACACCACTGAGTGTGAGCAACTTTACACCAGGCAGTGTGAGCAACTTTACACCACTGAGTGTGAGCAACTTTACACCAGGCAGTGTGAGCAACTTTACACCAGGGAGTGTGAGCAATTTTACACCAGGCAGTGTGAGCAACTTCACACCAGGGAGTGTGAGCAACTTTACACCAGGCAGTGTGAGCAACTTTACACCAGGGAGTGTGAGCAACTTTACACGAGTGAGTGTGAGCAACATTACACCAGATAGTGTGAGCAACTTTACACCACTGAGTGTGAGCAACTTTACACCAGGGAGTGTGAGCAACTTTACACCAGGGAGTGTGAGCAACTTTACACGAGGGAGTGTGAGCAACTTTACACCAGATAGTGTGAGCAACTTTACACCAGGCAGTGTGAGCAACTTTACACCAGGGAGTGTGAGCAACTTTACACCAGGGAGTGTGAGCAACTTTACACGAGGGAGTGTGAGCAACTTTACACCAGATAGTGTGAGCAACTTTACACCAGGCAGTGTGAGCAACTTTACACCAGGGAGTGTGAGCAACTTTACACCAGGCAGTGTGAGCAACTTTACACCACTGAGTGTGAGCAACTTTACACCACTGAGTGTGAGCAACTTTACACCAGGCAGTGTGAGCAACTTTACACCAGGCAGTGTGAGCAACTTTACACCAGGCAGTGTGAGCAACTTTACACCACTGACTGTGAGCAATTTTACACCACTGAGTGTGAGCAACTTTACACCAGGGAGTGTGAGCAGCTTTACACCAGGCAGTGTGAGCAACTTTACACCACTGAGTGTGAGCAACTTTACACCAGGCAGTGTGAGCAACTTTACACCAGGCAGTGTGAGCAACTTTACACCAGGCAGTGTGAGCAACTTTACACCACTGAGGGTGAGCAACTTTACACCAGGCAGTGTGAGCAACTTTACACCAAGCAGTGTGAGCAACTTTACACCAGGCAGTGTGAGCAACTTTACACCAGGCAGTGTGAGCAACTTTACACCAAGCAGTGTGAGCAACTTTTCACCAGGCAGTGTGAGCAACTTTACACCAGATACTGTGAACAACTTTACACCAGGCAGTGTGAGCAACTTTACACCACTGACTGTGAGCAATTTTACACCACTGAGTGTGAGCAACTTTACACCAGGCAGTGTGAGCAATTTTACACCAGGCAGTGTGAGCAATTTTACACCAGGCAGTGTCAGCAACGTTACACCAGGCAGTGTGAGCAACTTTACACCAGGCAGTGTGAGCAACTTTACACCAGGCAGTGTGAGCAATTTTACACCAGGCAGTGTGAGCAATTTTACACCAGGCAGTGTCAGCAACGTTACACCAGGCAGTGTGAGCAATTTTACACCAGGCAGTGTGAGCAACTTTACACCAGGCAGTGTGAGCAACTTTACACCAGGCAGTGTGAACAACTTTACACCAGGCAGTGTAAGCAATTTTACACCAGGGAGTGTGAATAGTTTCTCACTGAATCACCAGGCAATGTGAGCAGCCTATGACCAGTTCGAGTGAGCAGCCTCTCACTAAAACAACACACAAATATGAGCAGACTGTCACTGAAACACCAGACACTATGGAGAGCCATTTTCCAAAATGCCATGTGGTATACAGAAAGGGCTGGATTTTGTCAATGGGGACGTGATGGAGGCGGGTCTCCCACTTTTTGGGTTGTAGTCCCGCCTCCATCGACTTGTGGCCAACCCACGCTATTTTCCCTTGATTGACCTTGTTAAGCCCACCCAGCGGGTTCAGCGGGCCAATTAAGGGACACCTGGTTACTGGTGACATCAGCGATTGACATTTCATCTGTCAAGAGCTTTTGACAGATGAAAAATCAGCGTTTGACTGCTCTGTGATGCTGTCAAACACTGACAGTCTGTCTTCTAACTTGAGTCCTTCTACTCAGACTCAGTTAGAGATCTCTCCAGACCAGAAAGCAGAGGCTGCAGCTTTTGACAGTTCAGCGGCCATTTTGCTTTCTGTGCCGGTGAACTGAGGGACTCCCGAGAACTGAAGGAAGGAAGCCTGCAGGAGAAGTAAAACTTATTAAAACACTTTACACTTACCTCACACACTTACCTCTGCACACATGCACCCATCACTCACCTGCACAACAGACATCTCGACCCCTCCAACCCCTTCAGACCGACGGTCCGCCTCGCTAACTTGGTGTGGTTCGGAGCCGGAGGGTTAAAAATAGGGATTAGGCAAAAAACTGCCTGTTAACTATGTTAACAGGCAGTTAATTGGCACTAATCCCCTTCCCGCCTCGGGGAGGCGGCTCCCAGCATAGGTCGGATACCCGCCTCCTGGGACATTGGCACGGAGGCGGGTTGGGGGCGGGATGGATTCCTGCCCCCCGATTCTGCAATTTTCCCACCACTCCCGCCTCCAAACCCGCCTCCACGGGGCTTAGAAATTCGAGCCCAAAGTGTTGTTATTTGAAGTTCTGGGGATTGCCATAACCGGCCTGTCAGAAAGCAGTTAGGCAATACAACGACTAATATCAGTCCCAAATCAGTGCATTAATTGGTGATTACTGCTGCTCCTGATTTTGCAGTCACATTGGAGGATGATATGAATTACAGCTTCAATCCTGAGCAGTATGCACTGTGGGCGTATTACAGGAATGGAGGAGCATGTAACCAGCAGTCTTGTGGGAATTCCTTCAATTCCCCATGGTTTGCCAACTCTCCAGGATTGCCCTGGAGTCTCCAGGAATTGTTAGTTATAAAAATATTGGAAATGGAAAAATTGGGCCAGAATTTTCCTTACCTTGGCAGGTCCGGTACGACCGGTGTCCTTGGTGGGTCCCGACCCCACTGCTGGCTCCATCCCACTGTACAGAATGAACTGACCTTAATGGGGCCTATGAAGCCTGCCCAGTGCGTTACCCGGCCCAATTAGATGGAGAGGTTCTGGTGACGTCATTCATGCCGCATTTTACGCCGGGATCTTTAAAGGGACCCTGGCCACATTAAATTTTAAGTTCAATCTGACATAGTGGGTGTTGAATCTTTACTGTACAATCATATAATAAAAGTTATACATGAGTGACAAAGAAATATTTAAATAAAAGTATCTTTAAGTAATATGACTCCATCTACAAATACGATCAAGAACATAATTTAAAAAGTACATTAACTGTGAAGTTATTGGTGCTTTAGTCACAAATCTATAGACTTTTGTATCAGTAACTGGTACAAAGAAAAGATGTGCGTGTATCGGTAATATATAAAATTAAGCAGATTTTAAAATTTAATTGTAAAGGGGTAGATTTACAATCATATGCAAGTTCAGCGGAAGAGCTGCGGAATCCCTGACAAACAGTGCAAGTGGTGCTTACAATGTGTTTCTGGGATTTCTGTAACTCTTCTGTTGAAGTTAATAATGGACAAGTGAGAGAACCTCTGCAGAAATATACCCTCCAGTCTCAGACTGAAAATTTTAATTAGTCATATTCAGGGATTGAAAGCAAATTGAACCAGTGGAATGAGTGATGAGAATGAAAATGTTATGGTTAATGACTTGATTTAATGTGTAACTGGACAATCACAGTATACTGTGAGAAAACCCTGACCAGAAACAACACAAAAATTTAGTTAAATGGTACATGTCATTTTTATAGTGCAGATCAGTTAACTGCAATTACTGTTCAGTTGGAAGGCAACAGCTGAGAATGGCCAGTGAAAAATTAACATTTATCAGCAGCTTTTCAAGTAGAACAGATTTGCCATCAATCTGTTAACTGATGTAATCAACATGTTATTCTGGTTTACAAAAAGAAAATACTGCAGATGCTGGAAATCTGAAATAAAAACAGAAAATGCTGGAGAAACTCAGCAGGTCAGGCAGCATCTGTGAAGAGAGAAACAGAGTTAACGTTTCAGGTCGATGACCTTTCGTCAGAACTGGAAAAAAGCAGGAAATGGAACAGATTTTTAAGCGAGTGTAGAGGCAGGGAAAGTGGGGGGGGGGATGAAAGAACAAAAGGGAAGGTCTGTGATAGGATAGAAGGCAGGAGAGGTTAAGAGACATTAAGAGATATTCAAGGCAAAAGGAGATGGTAATGGGACAGGTTAAGAAACAAAGGATGGCTCTAGATGAAGTGTAAATTGCGCTGGCAGAATGAAAGACAGCTGCCATGTGGGGGAGAAGAGCAGAAGGCACAAACAAAAAGTGTGGAAAAAAATATATATGATAGGGGCCGAGGTTATGATCTGAAATTGTTGAACTCGATGTTGAGTCCAGAAGGCTGTAAAGTGCCTAATCGAAAGATGAGCTGCTGTTCCTCGAGCTTACGCTGAGCTTCAGTGGAACAGCACAAGAGGCCGAGGACGGTGAGGTCCGAGTGGGAGTGGAGCAGTGAATTAAAGTGACAGGCGACCGGAAGCTCGGGGTCACCCTTACGGACTGAACAGAGGTGTTCCGCAAAGCGGTCACCCAATCTGCGTTTGGTCTCCCTAATGTAGAGGAGACCACATTGTGAGCAGCGAATACAGTATACTAGATTGCAAGAAGTACAAGTAAATCACTGTTTCACCTGGAAGGGGTGTTTGGGGCCCTGGACAGTGGGAAGGGGGGAGGTATAAGGGCATGTGTTGCATCTCCTGCGCTTGCACGGGAAGGTGTTGGGCGAAGGGGAAGGCGTCTTGGGGGTGATAGAGGAGTGGACTAGGATGTCGCAGAGGGAGCGGTCCCTACGGAATGCTGAAAGGGGAGGTGAGGGGAAGATGTGCTTGGTGGTGGGATCATGCTGGAGGTGGCGGAAATGGCGGAGGATGATCTGTTGAATGTGGAGGCTGGTGGGGTGAAAGGTGAGGACAAGGGGAACCCTATCGTGGTTCCAGGAGGAAGGGGCAGGGGTGAGGGCAGAAGTGCGGGAGATAGAACGGACACGGTTAAGGGCCATGTCAACCACAGTAGAGGGGAATCCTCGATTGAGGAAAAAGGAAGACATGTCGGAAGCACTGGTATGGAAGGTGGCATCGTCGGAGCAGATGCGGCGGAGGCGGAGAAACTGGGAGAATGGAATAGAGTCCTTACAGGAGGCGGGGTGGAAGGTAGTGTAGTCCAGGTAGCTGTGGGAGTCAGTGGGCTTGTAGTGAATGTTTGTCAATAACCTATCCCCAGAGATGGAGACGGAGAAGTCGAGGAAGGGAAGGGAAGAGTCAGAGATGGACCATGTGAAGGTGAGGGAAGGGTGGAAATTGGAAGCAAAGTGAATGAAATGATCTCGTTCAGGGCGAGAGCAGGAAACGGCACCGATACAGTCATCAATGTACCGGAAAAAGAGTTGAGGGAGGGGACCTGAGTAGGACTGGAACAAAGAGTGTTCCACATATCCCACGAAAAGGCAGGCATAGCTAGGACCCATGCGGGTACCCATAGCAACACCTTTGATTTGGAGGAAGTGAGTGGAGTCAAAGGAGAAGTTGTTCAATGTGAGAACAAGTTCAGCCAGGCGGAGGAGGGTGGTGGTGGATGGGGACTGGTTGGGCTTCTGTTCAAGGAAGAAGCGGAGCGTCCTCAGGCCACCCTGGTGGGGGATGGAGGTGTAGAGGTGTTGGACGTCCATGGTGAAAAGGAGGCGGTTGGGGCCAGGAAACTGGAAACTGTTAAAGTGGCGGAGGGTGTCGGAAGAGTCGTGGATGTAGGTGGGAAGAGACTGGACAAGGGGAGAAAAAATAGAGTCAAGATAGGAAGAGATAAGTTCCGTGGGGCAAGAACAGGCTGAAACGATGGGTCTACCAGGGCAGTCCTGTTTGTGGATCTTGGGAAGGAGGTAGAAGTGGGCTGTGCGGGGTTGGAGAACTATGAGGTTGGCGGCCGTGGAGGGAAGATCTCCAGAGGTGATGAGGTCAGTGACAATCTTGGAAACAGTGGCTTGATGTTCGGTGGTGGGGTCATGGTCTAGGCAGAGGTAGGAGGAGGTGTCGGAGAGTTAGCGGTTTGTTTTGGTTTGTTTTTCATGCTGTCATGGAGCTATGGCCACAGAACTCACGCCTCAGGTTGACAGACATGGTTCCTGAGCTGTGTGAATCCTGTGGTCATGCAGGGAAATTTAAAAAGTAGGGAGAAAAAGGCTCTTAAGTGCCTGTAAAGTACCTCATAATGATTTCAATTGGGTCCCCCCGCCACTGACGGTCAGGCCGGCTCCACGCTGACCGATGTGCCTGTGGGAAAGGCACGTGGGAGCGAGTCGACCCGCTGTCAAAAAAAAACAACTTTCCCACCCGACCCGCCACTGACGGCGCCCGCTGCTGCCGCCCCGGAAAATTCAGCCCTTGATGTTTGACTGGACGGGGCAGTCGGAGGCTGGAGATCGTGTGATGAAACCTCAGGAATACATCGAACCAAAGTTAGTGACCCTAATTCCTCCCTCAAGTTAGAGGCCTAGAAATGAGTCTCAGGCGGGGGCGCAAAGCGGGTGGTACTGCCCGAGACGAACTTCTAGCTGAAGGTCTGTTGGACACTGAGCTCCAATCTCCAGTCAAATGCATCATTCACTTAAAGAACCACTAGAGGGTGCCACATCCATTGGACATTTATCGTCAAACCCCAGATGAACAGATTTTTCATTTACTGTACTATTGAAATTGTGATAAATCACTTCAGGCCACCTGACTATCAGCCGTATGCCCCCTCTCCCCCACTGTACAGTTCCAAGCGGTGAGCTACTTTCTTATTCTCTGCAGCAGAGCAGGTAATACATAACAACAAATAAACAACTTACTCATCATTCTTCATACAAAGGAACATTTTAAAACTTTTAACAAAACATAGAAGTGGCACTGAGCGGAACTGAAGCGATTAGAGGGAAGACTTAAGGCACGGTTAACAAAGCGGGTTTTTAGGAGGCTTTTTGAAAGTAGGGAGCGAGACAGATTGGCACAGTGGTTTAGAGAGATACTTCCAGGTAACGGTGACCGGCTGATCAACAACAGCAACAACATACATTTATATAGTGCCTTTAATGTAGTAAAACACCCCAAAGCGCTTCACAGGAGCCACATAGGGAGATATTAGGACAGGTGACCAAAAACTTGGTCAAAGAGGTAAGTTTTAAGCAGCGTCTTAAAGGAGGAAGGAGAGGTAGAGAGGCTGATGGATGGAATTCCAGAGCTTGGGACCTAGGCAGCTGCCCCAGCTGAAGGCACAGCTGCCAATGGTGGAGAGATTAAAATCGGGGATGCGCAAGAGACCAGAATTGGAGGAGCGCAGATATCTCGGAGCGTTGTAGGGCTGGAGGAGGTTACAGAGATAGGGAGGGGGGGGGGGGGGGGGGGAGGCCATGGAGAGATTTGAAAACAAGGATGAGAATTTTAACATTGAAGCATTGCCGGACCACGAGCCAATGTAGGTCAGCGAGCACAGGGGTGATGGGCGAACAGGACTTGGTGCGAGTTCGGACACGGGCAGCAGAGTTTTGGATGAGCTCGAGTTTATGGTGGGTGGTAGCTGGGAGGCCGGCCAGGAGTGTGTTGGAATAGTCAAGTCTAGATAGTAACAAAGGCATGGGTGAGGGTTTCAGCAGCAGATGAGCTGAGGCAGGGGCGGAGACGGACGATGTTATAGAGGTGGAAGTAGACGATTTTGGTCGGCTTCCGATGGTGGAGAGAAGGAAGTGGGAACCAGTAGCCATCTACAGTCAGAGGAGTGGAGGGTGCAACCTAGGCTATACGATTGGAGAAGATCGTTCTGATTAGGTGGGGTGAGGTGTGGAGTGATTTGAAGACAAGGAATCCTACAAGTAGTTTTGCACACTCTTTCAGAATGGAAATGACAGATATTTAATCTAGCCTGATATCCAGTGCAGTATTGAATGAATGCAGCATTGCCGCAGGACTCACCCCATAGATAAGATGTTAAACCAAGAAAGAGCTTGCACTAATGTAGTGCCTTTCATGATATCCCAAACTGCTTCACAGCCAATGAAACACTGTTGTAACATTGAGAAACGTGGCAACCAATTAGCTCTCAGCAAGGTCCCACAAACAGCAATGAGAAATTACCAGATAAGTTTAGTGTTTTTTGTTATGTTGGCCAAAGCACCTCCACTGCTCTTCTTTAAACAGTGCCACGGGCTCCTCTGCATCCACAGGGCCTCGGTTTAACATCTCACCTGAAAGATAGCACTTGTGACACTGCTGCACTCCTTCAGTATAAGGCTGGATTATGTGCCCAACTCTCCAGAGCAAGGCTTGATTCTAACTCAGAGGTGAGAGTGTTACCAATGAACGAACAAGACCCAGTCTGCCGGTTCCACTATTTCAGGTGGCTGCTAAATATCCCATGGCAGTATCTGAAGAAGAACAGGGAGTTTTCCTGTCATCCTGACCAACGTTCCTCAATAAACTAACATCACCAACAAAAAACACAGACTAATCGGCCATCCATGACATTGCCGTTTATGGGATGTTGCTGGAGTGTGACTGGCTGCTGCACTACAACAGTCACTGCACATCAACAAGTAAATCAGGAGGGAAGCGCTCGGAGATCTTTTGACTATGTGATAAGGCGCTATGTGAACACAAGTCCTCTTATTTTTATATAGACAAACTACAGCAGAAACCAAAATAGAATTTTTTACAGACAGACAAAAATTACAGAATCATCTCTGGAAGGAAGCTAAGAAACAGAATTACAGTTAGGGTTTGTTATCAGAGGGAGGTTTATATTCCTCATCAGTGACAAATTACAAGATCTGTGTTATATTAGAACTTTATACTGAGGAGTATTATAGAACAGGGTTGATGCGGTTTACCAGCGAGGCTGGTTTTTGGTCTCTGTTTTATATTTGGGTATTAGAATAAGGACTGTGCTATGGAGAGGGGGCTTTATATGAAAGAGTTATAAGGAAGGTGTGCTCTATCAGTGAAGGAGTTATAAGGACACGGGGGATGAAAATCCATAGCTGTTCTAGTGTCTGCCTGCTGTAACTTCAGTGGGAGTCTGCTGGAAAGGCCAGTAATTAGGTCGGGACCCAGATCTGCCGGGTCCCATGTACTGGCAATGCAATCCAGTTTCCAGATGGCCTTGGTAGGTGCGGAGCCTTTGCCTGCCCCAGACAAGGGCTTTATCCCAAGGACAGGGATCTCCCTACCTCAGGATCTCCTGTGATCTCGGCCCTCAGTCGGATCTGGTGTATCTCTGGCAGGAACATGATTTGGTGAAAGCAGGCATATTGGTGCCCTCTGTGGCAGAAGGAGGGCCCAAATGGGGGTTCCGGCCTGGGTCGTGGTCCGATCCACGAAGATCTAAAAGGTGCAAATTTTTAGATATAGAATTGTCTACCTCCGTAGAAAAGGGGCCAAGGGGGCTCGAAATTCATCTGTCTGGAATAGGGGGGCACAGCACCCCTTTCCCCAGGACCTGGTCTCCTCTATGGCAGTATGGGGCGCGCCCAGAGACCCGGCCCTCGCGGTGTTGGCACCCAGCAGTGCCATTTAAAGTAAGAGACCTCCCCTAACCTTGGCAGGGCGAGAGGCAGAAGTCCGAGGTGGGCGCATCCCAGCAATTGCATCATGATGCACCCCCTCCCTGGGGATCTATGGGCCGTGTAATCTGTCCGTGAGGGAGTTAGAAAGAAGGTGTGTTCCGACAGTGAGGGATTGTTGAATCAGTTCTACAGTTTTCAGTTTGATCAATAATTTCATCAGAACTAAACTGCGTATTTGAAAGTGATTTCATCAGCTTTTTCTGCATTAATCACTTACCTGGAATGTAAAACTAGAGCTCGTGCCAAGGATTAACTCAACATTTATTGGCCACATAACAGTCTCTGCATTTCAGAGTACTTCATTGGATGTGAAGCACTTAGTTTCTGAGAGGCTATATAAACGGAAGTCTATCTTTCTTTTCACGTGGATGCCCTGATCTCTCTGGTTCTCTTTTAGTTTCCTCTGTGCCAGGTGCTATTCTGCAGATGGCCTCTAGGAGGTGTGCAAGGGTGAGCACGGTGCTGTTGCATCTCTCCTGGCTCACGTCTGGGAAGACCTAGCTGTTACTTTTCATAAAAACAGAAAATGCTGGAGATACTCAGCAGGTCAGGCAGCATCTGTGAAGAGAGAAACAGAGTTAACGTTTCAGGTCGATGACCTTTCGTCAGAACTGGAAAAAAGCAGGAAATGGAACAGATTTTTAAGCAAGTGTAGGGGCTGGGAAATGGGGGAGGGGGTGAAAGACTATCTCTTAATGTCTCTTAACCTCTCCTGCCTTCCATCCTATCACAGACCTTCCCTTTTGTTCTTTCATCCCCTCCCCTCTTTCCCAGCTCCTACACTTGCTTAAAAATCTGTTCCATTTCCTGCTTTTTTCCAGTTCTGATGAAAGGTCATCGACCTGAAACGTTAACTCTGTTTCTCTCTTCACAGATGCTGCCCTGACCTGCTGAGTATCTCCAGCATTTTCTGTTTATATTTCAGATTTCCAGCCTCTGCAGTATTTTCTTTTTGTGTTACTTTTCATCATTGCTCCTAGGCTGCTAGAATGAGACCAGGGAATGCTCCAAGTGTAGAACCACAGACATGACCTTACACAACGTCCCTGTGGTCCCTCAGCAGCTTTATCACATCAACACACCATCCACCACTAATACCCCTGAGGTTAGGTGTTGAGTGCAGTTCATGGGAAAAGTATTTTTGATATGGTTCCGTGCTGAGCTGCCAAGGTGATGCTGGGTATCAGGACGTTCAATTATGAGAAACGGTTAAAGAAGTTGGGCTGGTTTTCTTAAGAAAACAGGAAACTTTAAGGTGATCTAATTGAAGTTTTCACGATTATAGAAGAGATTGACAAAGCTGATTGCGCATTTTAATTAAGGTTTCAAATACAGTGGGCGGGGAAAGGGGGAACAGCATAAAAATTAGGAGCAATATTAAGTGTCAGTTGTGGCTCAAATTAGTAGTACCCTTGCCTTGGAGCCAGAAGGTAGTGGGTTCAAGTCCCACTCCAGAGGGAGTGCTGCACTGTCGGAGGTGCCGTCTTTTGGATGTGACGTTAAACCGAGGCCTCATTTGCACTCATGACATTATTCGAAGAAGAGCAGGGGAGTTCTCCCCGGTGTCCTGGCCAACCTTTATCCCTCAACTAACATCACTGAAACAGATTATCTGGTCATTTATCTCATTGCTGTTTGTGGGAGTTTGCTGTGCGCAAATTGACTGCTGCGTTTCCCACATTACAACAGTGAGTACACTTCAAAAGTACCTCATTGGCTGTGAAGCGCTGTGGGACGTCCTGAAGTCGTGAAACACACTTATATTAATGGAAATTCTTTCCATCTTTCTTTTGAAGGGGAGAAGAGATTTCGAGTCGTGAATATTAAAACAGTGTTTTCCTTTTTTTCAGCCGCCTGGATGAAAGACAAGTCTTCCCCTGGAGGTAGCAGATATAATGGTAACACACTGCTCGCAACTGCAGAACATTCCATCTGTATGTAACCTCTCTATATTATTAGAAGTTGACGGGTTAAATCCACTCGTACCTGTGCTGATGTACTTGCAGGGAGACCATGGTTAGCGCTGGAGCCACCAAAGTAACTGCTTTGGGAAACAATCTGGCTACCAAAACCAGCAATCACTGTCTGATCAGTTCTGATCCAGTTTGCACTGCAGATGATCCCCATCTTTTGCAGGGACCCTGTGCCTTGCAACAACAACAAAAATGCAGACGCTGCTGTGGAAAGGGGACGGTGCAATCAATGCAGGAAGTGTTATAGTGAGGAGCTTTTTTTTAATAAGTTTTCCATCTCAGTGAGCGAATTAGAAGTGAAAAGATTTGCCCTGTGGGGACATTCCGTACCTTAGGAAAAGAGCTGAATTGCAACATTCCCCACACAATAACTATCAAATGTAGGAAGTCACACAACACCAGGTTATAGTCCAACAGCTTTATTTGAAATCACAAGCTTTCGGAGCGCTGCTCCTTCATCAGGTGAAGTGGAGAGAAGCATACAGGCACAGCATATATAGTCAGAGAAAACTGCCAGATGATTACAGGTAATCTTTCTAACTGCCCTTTATCACACCTCAGCAGAGAGATAATCACAGCAATCAAAGGTGTGAATGGTGTCCAAACAGGTCAGTCAGGAAAACATTACATAACTATCAAGGAAGGCCTGTGTGTATGACAGGCATTGAGTAGAGTAGAGCTTCCCTTTAGAAAATGAGATCTTGGCTTGAAGCAGAAGTACTCAGTACAGTTGGGTTTGCCTCAGGCATCTGAGGCAGACTGAAACCTTCAGCCTACAGAAGTGATTGTATCGAAAGAGTTTGTGGCCTCCCTGCAATTTACGTCAAGGTTTCACATTCTGCGCTGCAGTAAAATGCCACTTTTCAAGAATGCAGTGTGCAATGTATTTATATACAGTCCTAGCGCTAGGTGGGACATGGGCTTTTGTACATATTAGTGGTGTAGTATTGTGTATGCCAATCTGCTTTATATAGGTATCAGAAAAACCCAACAACAAACTCAAAATAATAAAAAATAACAACAGAAAATGCTGGAAAAACTCAGCAGGCCAGGCAACATCCATGGAGAGAGAAATAGAGTCAACATTTCAGGTCGAAACCCTTCGTCAAGACTTCCAGCATCCGCAGTATTTTGCTATCAAACTCAAAATAATTATTGAAAATCATATAGTCCCCTGATGCCTCTTGGACCTGGACCTGTACGTAGCCTGGACTAGATGGGGTGGTGTCCCCTTGCTGGGGTCTGTGAAAGGTCCTTGGTAATAACGAAGGGAGGTCCATGTCCCAGAGGAGGCAAAAACCCAGGAACAGCGTTCCACGGAATGTGAAACTGATCCTGACAGAAGAATAAATTAGGTAGGGATTGGAAATGGCTGTTTAATTATTCCTTATTATTTTGCAGTTTCTCTCGGTACTTGCTAAATCTTCCTGTGGCACACATCATATGTTGATGGAGTGGGTGATCTGTGCCAAGGCCTTTGACAGTGCCGTTCTTGAGCTAGTCACTGGCGGGTGCACAAAAATGGCATCTCTTGATAGGCTGGCCCTCCACTCATCCCTCCTTATCATGACATCCCAAGCCTTTACTTGCTGCCTTCCTTTAATCGCAGGGCCAGCATCAGGATCTCAACACCTCCATGGCAATGGGCCTTTGAGCACCAATATGTACATCACTGTGCTGCTCCCTGCCCAAGGTCCATTGAGTGGAGTTGTTTCATGTGTACTTACCGTGCCACAGGTCAGTGGACCTCGTCCATGTTGTGCCCTCTCCTCCAGTAATCTAATCAAGAGCAGCACTCATAGCGCCCATGTAGGTGGGTCCAATGATTCCGTTGCTCCTAGCACACCTTGGAAGGACAAAGAGGTGGGATAATACAGATTAAGAAAGAACGACTAAGATTATTGCTTGCCATAAGCAAGCACTCGAAATATCAAACTGTTACAAAGAGCTAGAATTAACCTGTACATCCATGTCTTTTTCCTGTCTGCTTTCATTGATTTTGAAGGGAAGATATATTTATTTAAATAGTGAATGTTCATGGTGCTAATGGGGTACCTGGGTGGGAGGAGTGCTGCTACTGACAGCAGTTCCAGTGTCAATGGCAATGCTGCCCAATAAATGAGGCAGTGCTGTCCCTGGAAGCGCCAAGGCCCACATCCCTCAGCACCTCCACGCCCCCAGAGAGAGGCGGACATTTGTTCTGCAGTGAGGAAAGTGGAGTGCGCAACTTTCCAGTACAAACCAACAATACACTTTTTCCATTGCTAGACTGTGGGGACCGCCCCCCCCCCCCCCCACCCCACAAGGAGAGTTTGACAGATGGCGAAAAAAAAGTCACAAAGTATGACTGTCCTTAAACCTTTCCACTTTGCTACCTCTCTCCCCTGCTTCGAAAGTTTCCCTCAAGACCTTGTCTTCAATCACCTCCCCTAACTCTTTTCTCACTATCGCTCAGCGTTTGCCTTTGTCTCTATGAAGTATTTTGGGATGGTAAAGGCGCTATGTAAACGTAAGTCGATGTTGACGCTGTCCGCTGTGGGGAAATGGAAGCCTGCCTACAACACAAAGAGGGGCCTATTCCACAGCACCAGCCAACTCGTACCATATTATAGGACTGGTTCAAGAATCAGTTCTCCAAAATGAAGAGACAATCTGTCAGGGCACTGAATCGACACAAGAAGATACGGTCAGTAACAGAATGCTCAGCTCCCATACAGTTGGACTCAGTAACTCCACTCAGGAACCTCCCCATACTAGGTCATCAACCCATATCATCAAAACAAAAAAATCCACCCAGAAAACAAAGAGCTGTAATTCAATAGCACCTGTACGAGTTTGATATGTAAGTGGGTACTGGTGGTAAGACTCCCTCCGCTATCCTACTGAAATAATTTTTAAACGTAGACTGTGTATTTGAGTTGGGAAAAATCCTTCTATTTAATACCATTTCTTTATCTTAATTTTATTCATGCAAGTACAGCCTTGAAAATAGATAGATGTTACAACACAGAAACAGCCCATTCAGCCCAACCAGTCTGTGCCTGTATTTACTTTCCATGTGAGCAAATGGTCCTAATCACACTTACCCACAGTTCCTGTATCCCTTCATCTCCTTTCTCTTCCATCCACCTCTCCAATCTAATCTTCAATGTTGACATCGTTTCTGCCTCAACTATTAATCCTGGAAGTGAATTCCACAGCCTCACAGCTCTCTGTGTGAAGACGTTTCTCCTACCCTCTGTGCTAAATCTCTTAATCTTGTATCGATGGCCTCTTTGTAAGGTTAAGCACTGTCCAGTGGTTGAACAGTGACTGAGGAAATGTGAGGTGACAGACTGTGGTTCCTCTCACCAGGCAGTGACGAAGGATGGATGGACACAGAGGCAGACTCCTCCAGCTCCGGGCAACCAATTCACCTTTGGCAATTTCTGAAGGAACTCTTGCTGAAGCCGCACAACTATGGTCGATTCATCCGCTGGCTGAACAAAGAGAAAGGTCAGTGGCATTTGTGCTCTTAGTCTCGTTGCTATGGGCGTAGCACTCCTTGATATTTATCTGCGTAAATGTAGGGTTCCAGAACGATTGGGTGCAAGGCAGCATTTTATTAATGGAGCAGTCAATTTGCGCACAAGCAACAATGAGATAATGACCGGGTAATCTGTTTTTAAGTGATGTTGGTTGAGGAATAAATATTGCCAGGGAGAACTCCTCTGCTCTTCTTCGAAATAGTGCCATGGGATCTTTTACATCCACCTGAGAGGGAAGAAGGGGCCTCGGTTTAACATCTCATCCAAAAGCTGACAGCTCTGACAGTGCAGCACTCCCTCAGTACTGCGCTGGAGTGTCAGCCTAGATTTTGAACTCAAGTCTCTGGAGTGCGTCATGAACCCACAAACATCTGACTCAGAGGCGAGAGTGCTACCACTGACCAAAGCTGACATCTCCACACATGCACTTTCCAGCAGGGGTCACTAGATAAAAATTTGGACAAGGAATCCAGGCTGAAATTTTACTCCCTCCCATGACCGGGAGCACTAGGGTTGCCAACTCTAGGATGTATTCCTGGAGGATGACGTCCTGCATCCCGCTGCTCTGCCCCCTTGATCCCGCCATTGGTTGCCCAACATGTCCATCCTCACAGCGCATCTCCTTCCCCAGCCAATTGGAAAGTGAACAGACTCTTCATGATTTACTTGGATGATTCTTGACTATCAAACAGCTTTTTTCCCCCAACTTCAATATTTTTATAACTAATAAATGAATGTGTTCAAAGAAAATGAAAAAAAAACCACATTTGTTTAATGTCCCTGTGATTTTTCTTCTGGGTTGCTCGCAGCAGTTTCCTGGAGACTGAGCTTCAAATGCTGAAGACTCCAGGACAATGCTGGAGGGTTGTCTACCCGAGGGAGCACTGAGGTTGATTACACTGTCCCACTTGCTGCCCAACTGAGATCAATCAGAGCTAGATTTGAACTTTGATGCTGGAACTAAAGGAAAGTACTTTAACCCACCAAGGTCCTTCAGTGTATTAAGTACTTGCAGCATCTGTGGAGAGAGAAACAGAGTTAACGTTTCAGGTCGATGACCCTTCGTCAGAACTGGTAAAAGCTGGAGGAAAGAACAAAAAGGAAGGTCTGTGATAGGGTGGAAGGCAGGAGAGAATAAGAGACATTAAGAGGAATCTCTCCCGCCTTCCATCCTACCACAGACCTTCCCTTTTGTTCCTTCCTCCCCTCCCCCCTTTCCCTGCCCCTACACTTGCTTAAAAACCTGTTCCATCTCCAGCTTTTCCCAGTTCTGACGAAGGGTCATCGACCTGAAACATTAATTCTGTTTCTCTCTCCACAGATGCTGAATATTTCCAGCATTTTGTGTTTGTATTTCAGATTTCCGGCATCCACATTATTTTGCTTTAGTATTAAGTACTTGCATTAGTCGGAACCACTAACAAGCAGGAACTTTCTTCATCTTATTCTCGACCAGGTATATTTAAGATTGAAGACTCTGCACAGGTTGCCAGGTTATGGGGAATCCGAAAGAACCGACCGGCAATGAACTATGACAAGCTAAGCCGTTCCATCCGGCAATATTATAAAAAGGGGATCATCCGGAAGCCTGACGTTTCGCAGCGTTTGGTGTACCAGTTCGTACACCCTGTATGAGGGGAGGAACAGGAGCTTCAGAGACCTAACGGTGTTCGCATCCTAGAACAGGTGACTTGAAGGAAATGTCTGAACATTGAAGGCCCGAAGCCTGCCTGAAGTTTCAGGATGTATTTTGTATACAAACTGCCTGCCTGTATTTGTATTTCACAAACCCTCTCAGATTGGTTTTCAATTTATTCCGGTAGTAGAAACATATTTTTCTCTGGTCGCCGCTGGGGTTGGGCTCACTATTTGTGAAATTTGGTCGCCCATCAAAGCCCTGAAGTCATGTGATCACAACCTTATTCACTTTCTCTGCTCTACCTAAGCACTGTTCTGTGATTTGAAAGACAGTAACCCAATGAACATTTCAGTAGCCCAACTAGTGTTTCAGTAGCCGGGAGCTGCACCATGACTATGAATTTTGGCCATGGTTTTAGTTCTGCCTTTACCGCTGGTATTGCATCATTTTAAACATAATCTCAATCAAGAAGATTTTGTGCCATTTTATTGGGCTACCAGCAGGGTGAGCACTGGGGCTCCAGCAGATGGTGTGTGACCTGGGCAGTGGAGACCGTCAGGGTAACAAATAGATAGATTTCTATCCTCACACAAAGCCTTTAAAAATTTACAGCCAACAAAATATTTCACTAATACAGGCACAGGGACCTCCTGAACTAAAATGTCTATGATTCTACATCAATGCAATGAAAGTAGCTTATTATATTTAACTTATATTACACCCTTTTCTCCCTCTATCTTTGTCTCTATTGATGGGAGAGAGCAGCAATGTGTGTTGCAGATTCTTAGTGGCTCGACCTGAATATGCGCCCATGGTTTAAACCACTCAAAATATTTTACCTGCTGTGTTTGAAGCAACAATATTTTATCCAACTTCAGCCTGAAAGTGGCTCTCGGGGATTTCCAAACTGTGTTCTAAATCTGGGAGGGATCTGGTTAGCTCATGAAACATAGAGACATAGAAACATAGAAGATAGGAGCAGGAGTAGGCCATTCGGCCCCTTGAGCCTGCTCCGCCATTCAATGCGATCATGGCTGATCATCCAAGTTCAGTACCCGGTCCCTGCTTTCTCCCCATACCCCTTGATCCCTTTAGCCTTAAGAAATATATCCAACTCCTTCTTGAATATATTTAATGAATTGGCCTCTACTGCCTTCTGTGGTAGAGAATTCCACAGGTTCACCACTCTCTGGGTGAAGAAATTCCTCCTCATTTCTGTCCTAAAAGGCCTACCCCTTATCCTTAGACTGTGACCCCTGGTTCTGGATTCCCCGACCATTGGGAACATCCTCCCTGCATCTAGTCTGTCCAGTCCTGCCAGAATTTTATAAGTTTCAATGAGATCCCCTCTCATTCTTCTAAACTCCAGCGAGTACAAGCCTAATCGACCCAATCTTCGCTGAACTCCTTCCATGGCAAGAATATCCTTCCTCAGATAAGGCGACCAAAACTGCACACAATACTCAAGATGTGGTCTCACCAAGGCCCTGTACAACTGCAGCAAGACATCCTTGTTCCTGTACTCAAACCCTCTCGCAATGAAGGCCAATATACCATTTGCCTTCTTAACCGCCTGCTGCACCTGCATGCTTACCTTCAGCGACTGGTGCACAAGGACGCCCAGGTCTCATTGCACTTCCCCTTCTCCCAATCTATTGCCATTCAGATAATAATCTGCCTTCCTGTTTTTGACACCAAAGTGGATAACCTCACATGTATCCACGTTATATTGCATCTGCCATGCTTCTGCCCAATCACCCAACCTGTCCAAATCATCCTGTAGTTTCTCGGCATCCTCCTCACAGCACACACGCCCACCCAGCTTTGTGTCGTCTGCAAATTTGGAGATATTACATCTAGTTCCCTTGTCTAGATCATTAATATATATTGTGAATAGCTGGGGTCCAAGGACCAATCCCTACGGTACCCCACTAGTCACTGCCTGCCACTCGGAAAAAGACCCGTTTATTCCAACTCTTTGCTTTCTATCTGCTAACCAGTTCTCTATCCAAGTCAATACCTTGCCCCCAATCCCATGTGCCTTAACTTTACACGCTAATCTCTTAAGAGTAAGATCCTCAGCTCTGACACATTCCTTCTTGTCCTTTACTAATATATAGCGTTACATGGAGTCCACAGTACAGGAACAGGCCATTCGGCCCAACTTGCCTATGTCGGTGTTTCTGCCCCACACGAGCCTCCTCCCACCCCTCTTCATCTAACCCTATCAGCAGATCCTTCTATTCCTTTCTCCCTCATGTGCTTATCTAGCTTTCCTTTAAATGCATCTCTGCTATTTGCCTCACCTACCCATTGTGGGTGTTCCACAGTCTTACCACTCTTTGGGTGAAGAAGTTTCTCCTGAATTCCCGATTGGATTTATTAGTGACTATCTTATATTCACAACATCTACTTTTGGACTCCCCACAAGTGGAAACATTTTTTCTACATCTAGCCCATCAAACCGTTTCATAATCTTAAAGACCTCTATCAGGTCAGCCTTCTCTTTTATAGAGAAAAGAGCCCCAGTCTGTTCAGCCGTTGTTGATCAATATATCCTCTCAGTTCTGGTGTCATCCTTGTGAATCTTTTTTGCACCTTCTCCAGTGCCTCTATATCCTTTTATAATACGGAGACCAGAACTGTGCACAGTGTGGTCTAACCAAGTTTCTATACAAGTTTAACACAACTTCTCTGCTTTTCAATTCTATCCCACTAGAAATGCACCCCAATCAATGTTCCCTCTAATTTTTTGGGGGCTGCGCGGCCCCTTTACCGGGCTGTGCGGACCATTTAAAATTCCACAGATGCTGGTGAGCCGGGTATGCGGGAGCTCCAGAGCACTATGCGCCTGCACAGCTTAAAGGGAACACGGACCCCAATGCTCGGTTTGCTGTTTTTATGGCCTTATTAACCTGTGTCGCTACTCTTAGTGATTTGTGTATCTGTACCCCCAGATCCCTCTGCTCCTCTACCCCATTTAAACTCTTATTTACCAAGCAGTATGTAGCCTCCTTATTCACCCTACCAAAGTGTATCACCTCACACTGACCTATACTGAAATTCATTTGCCAATTACATGCCCATTCTGCAAGTTTATTAATGTCGTCTTGTAATTTGTTGCATTCTTCCTCAGTATAAACTATACCCCCCAATTTGGTGCAACTGCAAATTTTGAAATTGTACTTTCAATTCCTGAGTCCAAATTCTTAATGTAAGTTGTGAACAACAGTGGTCTCAGCACTGATCCCTGTGGAACACCACTACCCCACCTTTTGCCAGTCTGAGTGGCTACCGTTAACCCCATCTCTCTGTTTTCTGTATAGTAGCCAGCTTACTATCTATTCTGCTTCTTGTCCACATACTCTGACCTTAGTCATGAGTCTAGTATGTGGTAACTTATCGAAGGCCTTTTGAAAAACCATATATATTACATTTACTACATTACCCACGTCTACTCTTTCTGTTACTTCTTCAAAGCATTCAATCAGGTTGGTCAAACATGACCTCCCCTTTTGAAATCTGTGCTGACTACTCTTTATTATATTTTTGGTTTCTAGATGTTTTCTATTACATCGTTCAGTAAAGATTGCATTATCTTTCCTACCACCGACGTTAATCTAACTTGTCTATAGTTCCCTGGATTTATTCTGCCTATCACTGCTGATCTTTGTGCATGTGAAATTCGAGACACTGACTGTCAGACTCTCCTGTTCGGCAGTCGTCAGGCAGTTCTTGGCCAGCTGCCAGAGGTTGTCATGTTCTGAGATAGAGTGGCCTTCCTTACCCCTGCAATGGGAGAAAAAAAAACTCCGGCTAGACCCATCCTATCTGGACGATTACCTACTGTCAGCTAGTCACAAAGCAACATGGTGGCTATGCAGTCATCTGTGATCTAGGTTTTCCCATCTTCTCTACTGGAGGGAGAGGTGGAAGTAAGAAAATTGAAAAAGAATGTATACCCGATGAAAAATAATACTGTGAGCAGGCAAATTATATAAAAGTATAAAACGATTCAAAATGGTCGATAGCCTAAATTAAGATGGCTGACCTGGAGCATCATTTACAAAGCTTGGCTGCATACGTCCATCCTGGATTAAATGCCTGTCAGGAGAATCTCTACAATACAAAAGTACCCCTCCATTGGAAGGCTTTTCCTGCAGTGGCGCATCATGTGAAAACCTGAATAGATTGTACCTCCACATTGATAGAGGCCGGGTTTGTGCCTCCAACCCTCCATGTGCTGCGTTCCTAATCACAGCCACACAGCAGTGCGGAAGTGACCTACAGGTGCTGGGTTCTTCACCGCAGGCAGTGAGGGGAGCATCAGAGAACAGTCACTCTGAGACCAATCTCAGACACTGCTAGTTCTCAGTTTGACAACAGCATTGGTGCTGTCCTGGGAGCAGGCTGTCCGTGAAACCTGCTGGCTGGGGATGGCCGTAACATGAGGGAGGGGGGTTGGCAAGAAAGCGGTTCTGCAGACGGAGTGTTTGATGCTGAATGGAAATCCTTCAATCCTACGTAAAGTGGTAGATTTGAACAGATAGAGTAGAACTCTATTTATCCAACTTGAGACATGATAGGAGGCATTTGTCAGATGCAACACATTTATTCCTAAATTCCTTTTGTGGCGCAGTGCTGGCTTTTGAAGGCTTGATGTAGGACAGGGGCACATACATTAACATGAGGTACTCAACTTATCATGTTATTGATGGTATTGTATATTATTATAAAGCAGGCATGACATTGGTCTGAACCCACCAGTGTCTGAAGTTGATGTCAGTGATACTGTTCACAACACTCGCCCCTCCACCCCATCTCCATCGACTAACGCTGAGAGGGTGAGAAGGCAGCGATACCGTTTATAAAATATTCACTGTGAGCATTTCTACTGACTAACAATAGGACCATGAGAATCGAGGGGAATTGTTCCACATTTGCATGCATGCACACGTTCCCATTGTTTACAGTAGGAGATCAAAGTATTTAGAGCAAGCTGCCCCCACAACTGACTCACCAACAAATCAGATCCTTGGACTGAAAAACAAAATTAAAAAAAAATCAAATAAAGACGCACCAGAATAACCTGGGACTATATTATAAACCCATTACTGATTGAGATGGAGCTTCATGGCCTTAAGAACATTGTGGGCTGACCTCTCGCTGTGGTCCCTGAGCGCACGAGCTGCCTTCAACCAAAGGTTAGTCATCAATTGACCTTCACCAGTCCTTTCGGCACTTCCCCTGACTACTTTTAATCCTTATATTGGCTGAATAGTTCACTTTCCTCTGCGTTTGTACATCTCACTTTAAAACAGGGACCAAGACTACTTTTGGGTGTATCAGTTAATTGAGCAGGGCCTTAATAATCTTATGTTGACCAATACCTACATTAATCTTTGAGCCTAATGGAGTTTATGGGGTTAATAAATTGAGAGTGGGTTCTGTTTGAATTTAACTTGATGTAAAAGAAAGATGTGCATTTATATAGCGCCTTTCCTGACCACCGGACGTCTCAAAGCGCTATACAGACAATGAAGTACTTTTTTTTTTGAAGTGTAGTCACTGTTGTAATGTAGGAGTAAAGAGCAGCATTCGGATTTTACCAAACTGTCCCTAACACTGGTCAAGTGTACCACAACATTACACCACCCTGGGTTAATGGGAGAAAACGATTAAAGGAGAATCTGAAAGTGGCACGCTGTCTGTAATGATAGTGAAATAGAATTTGTCTATTACTATCATAGACTTAGAGGTCGTTGCACTTTAACAATATCGGTTCATTGCTGCTGAAAATGTTGATCAAAGGGATCTACAACTGGATACTGTCATCTTAAATTGTATAAACATGGTTTCCAGGTGCCAATGAGCTGAGTGAAGTTACTGTTCACACTGCCTAAATGCTGCAAAAACCTGGGTTCATTCTTGTTTAAAGAGACACTCACTATTCCTCTCCTTGTCCTTTTCTCCACTTCAGACAGATATGGACACTGCAAGCTACACACTGCTTTTATTTGCATGGTTGTAACCGAATATAATGTTCGTGGCATTTTAGGTAAATTCAGCCCAAGGTGACTTCCAATTGCATTGCTGAATTGTATTGGGGGGGAAAGAAAATCACATTTCAGTGTTAAAAATTGAAATGTTTACAGAAATTCGAAGGGAAACTTTCAAATACTTGCACAATTAATGTCTGGTGAAAATGAAATGGAATTTTATGGGATTTTAATTGCACCTAATCTGTGCTTGATATTGCCACCGGGTGCAAAGAGTATGTGCAAGAGACCCCCAAATCCTCTCACCTTATCTAGAATTAAAGAGTATTGCCCCGCCCCCAACCCTGTAACAAATAATTTTTCAGTTTTTGCCTGAATGAAGGTGCGCTGTCTCTTTAAGAATGGTAATCTGGCCCAAAATGCCAAGCCTCGTTTCGGGATTTTTTTTTTAACCAATGTTGGCTGCACTGATCGTGGTGAACCGTCTTTGTTCTTGAAAAGAGATGCATTAACCTGTAAGAATTTAACTCTTTCGCTCCTTCTTTCAACTTGTTCCGTACAAGGAATGTGGACTGCTGTCGGCCAATTGCTGCCTCTCTGTTTACTGTACGTTGTGTTTGTTTACATGTCACAGCTGGTCCATGGCACTTTTTGAACTGAATCCGTACCACTAGTGCCTGGGTGGAACAGTGTGCATATTCTCAAAAGGAAACCATTTCTGAAAAAAAGGCCTTAAAAATCTTTAGTCACCGGTGACCCTTTTATTGGGATGAATCTGCATGGAGAAGAGGTCTGTGTAAGCAGTGAACCTCACCAACAGAAGCATCATATTACCTGTGTGGCCTCATCTCCAGCCTTGTAGTGCGTCAGTCTCGGTCCAGCCCAGTGGTGGGAGATGGGGGAGCTTAGATACAACTCCAGATGTTAACTGGAGACTTGCTGGCAGTGTTGATGTGGCCCAAGCGCTGATCTCATAAATGATTAAATGTTAACAATGCACCAAATTTAGTCTAGACAGTTCATTATTTCCCCGTCTGCTGCCGTAGTTGACCAGCAGTAGTACTCCTAATTATTCACGCCTACAACTTGCAACAGTGCTTAGAGGCTGGCACTGCAGGTCAACGGGAGGAGTAGGTCAGTCAACATTGAGAACACTTTTAAAAGTTTTCATTGCGTAACAAATATAGATGCCACGTTCAATCCACCTGAAACATTACTGATGGATTTTTTAGCAGATTTCTAAACATATGGAATACATAACAAAGGGTGCTAGCTTACACTAAATTAAATCTTTTCACCTGAAGGGTAATAGCTTTGTGGAATAATTTACCAGGGAAGGCCATTGAAGTTGACAAGTATAAATAGGATCAAAGGGAAATTAAACATATTTCTAGAGAGGTAAAGGGTTACTAAATTAATTCTAGACGGCAGAAAAGTTGATCTGTGAAAAGGAATATTGTGTTGGACTTAATGACCTTTTCCTAAAAGATTTTCACCTGGAATTTCCGTGGAGGTTTACCAGATCTCCCGCTGCAACGTTGGTGGAAGATTGGCGTAAACCCTGGAAAATGGCTGTTTCTGTAGTTGCTGCAGAGTTTCTGCCAAAATTAGGGGAGGGGATCGGAAGAACTCTGCCAAAATTCAACCCCGTTATGGTCATTTTTTAAATAACCCTTATAATTCCCTTTCCGATCCCGTACCTCCCTCTTTCAGGCAGAAAAGGGAGATAGTGAGAGTTCTGAAAGGTTCCAATGCAGCTCCACATCCTTCTAAAAGGGCCACTGTCAATGACTGATCACTTGAATTTGATGAAGCACTCCCTCTCATGGCCTCTACTGGTCAAGCAAGCAGGCGCCACTTCCACACAGAGCATTTGTGTGCAAACATTAGGTGCTGAAGAGAATGTCAGCCCAAAAATCCCGACACTGAAAAAAAAATTCTATTTAATAGTTTAACACTCGAAATCTGGTAAAGATTCCACATAATAAAACTAAAGGTACAGTGAGGTTAACTCGCTGCAAAATGGATACTTGTGAATAGGCGACTAGAACTGGGGTCTAAGTCACTGAATGGGGAATGGTGTCAATTTTTAAATAAAGCGGGGTTTGATGAATTTTAGATTTTTAACACTTGCTTTCAACATGTCAGGTTTTTGTTGTTTGATACTAGAGTTGTAAAATTGAAATTGCAAAACTGTGAAATATAATAATTAAAACTACATGTTGAAATTCCCAACTGGGTTTGTTTTTAATTTCAACAGCCTAGAAATTCGTTATAGCCAAGAAATGAGCAGTGTTTAGACTAAAAATGGTTAAGTAGCGCCAGATGAAAATCGTCTAGACTGCATGCAAAATTTGTCCTCACTTCTCAATAAAATGATTGCAGTCATGATTCTCATCTAAAAACCCAAGCTCATTGGCATTACACTGAAAAGATGGACCAATATCGGGGGCAGTCTAAACACAAGTAATGATTGCCACCGGCTTTCTTTACTACTTAAAGAGGAGGTTCATTGATGCTGCAGCAACTCATTCTCAGCATTGTTGGGTGTGCAGCTGTCTCAACAACCATAAGAAGCAGGACAAGGAGAAGGAGCACATTTACAAATCCTGATGGCAGATCGCCGCCCCAGGGAGAGAGCCCGGAAGTTTTGGATGAAGCTTTGGAGGCATTGGTTTTAGTGGTGGAGAGAAGGTGAGTGGTACTGTACCCACCAACTGGCAGGAGGTCCTCGCCACAAGTCTGCCAGACTATGTGGAGGGAGGTGGCACACCACGTCACGGGCAGCACTGTGGTCCCCAGGACCCACACACAGTGCAGAAAGAAGTTTAATGACCTCACACGGGTGGGCAGGGTGAGTGAAGGCTTCAACAAATGTTACATACCACCATCTGTATCACAAGCTTCACACACTGCTCAATGCACCACACCCCCAGCACTCACCCACCAACAATCTCTATCTAGCAACACTCACACCCACACCTCACACCTTGCACACAATGACAGCTATTCAACTATGGCAGGCATAAGGACCATTAGTTATTAGAATTCATGTCATATGTGTGATATGTTTATAGATAAATTTATTATGTGTGTTTGGAATATTTTGTGATCTCTCTCATTTCACCTTTTTGCCCAGGAGGATGCTGTGATATGCCATGAGACAGGGATTGTATGATGGGGATGGGAATGTGGTGAGTTTCAGGGATCTGGGGTTTCATTCATGTCAATTGGAGTCTGATGAGCCGGTCACGGACTGCCCGTCCAGAAGGCTGATTGTCTTTCTGCCTCCACCCTCCCTCCTGTTCCACCTCCGCCTCATCCTCCACCTCCTCATCCTCCTCTGCCTCGTCATCCTCCTCAGGTAATCCCACAACCCTGCAGCCCCCATGACTGTGAGGAAGTGTTGTGAGCAGAAGTCTTTAACAAATAATGAGTGACTCCTGCTCAACACTCCCTGTCACCAAAAAACTTGAAATAACAAAAGAGAGCTGTTTCAGTTGCAGGAAGTAGCAAACAGGCACTGAAACTGCAAAACCCTGTCAGGTACAGCTGATTGGGGATGATACCTTCAAATAATGCTGCTGCAGCCTGCTTCCTGCTGGTAGACGCCAGCTCTCCCTGTCGTTGTTCTGCGCTGCCGTTAAGTGGCTATAACGAAGTTGGGAGATCGGACGTCCAGTGAGCGTTGCACACTCACTGACGTCACGATCTCCATGATGTCGAGGTCCCTGGCAATCGCATTTATGATGTGTGGCGCTGGAACTGGCATCAGCTGTCGTTACAGCTGTCAACAGTGTTTAAGCACCATCTTGTGGCACTAACGTATGGCGCAAACCACATGAATTTATAGCCCCTTATATCCTCATTTTGGGTATAAAAATGTCTTCGATTGGCAGTAGACCCAAATCTCTTGTGGATGGAGGTAGTGCACTCACATGGATCAGAAAGGATTTCGGCAAAGGAAACGAGAATGAATCCAAGTGTGAAGGCGATGAGCTGCAAAGAAAGATTAGAGAGGATCAACCTTTACATTTCAGAAAAGGTGGGAACTTGATCAAATTACATGAAATAAAGTATGGTGTACATAAGGAAAACCCAGGTTATTAATTCAAAGTACACCAGTGAAGCAGGATTAGTGACATAAATGGAAATGAGTAAAAAGTGAATTTAGTACGTATTAGAAATATTGTATTTGATGATATATGTTGGGAGCAATTTGTCAGGCAGGATAATAGAAACAGAACATAGTTGGACGTCAAGATGGGAGAGTTAGGGTACCAGGGAATGAGCCTTTCCTCGGTATTTTTATGTACTGAAACAATGGAGAAATTCCCCATTTTAATCTTATTAGTTTAGTGTAGAGTTAAGGGCAGTAGGAGGCAGGCTCCAACTAGTGGAACATCACCTCCCCAGAGGAGCTCCCAATCTCAGCCAGACCGTGGGACAGTGGCACCGAGCAGTGATCATTTAGGTGTGAGCACCCTCAACCCTGAGTCAAAAGGTTTCACGCCCCTCTCCAGAGGCCTGAGCACATAATCTAGGCTGACACTTCAGTGCAGCAACTGAGGCCCTCATCTGCCTCTCAAGGTGGATGTAAAAGGCCCACTGGCACTTTTTAAAGAGCAGGAGTGGTGTCCTGGGCAACAGTTATCTCTCAACCAACACCATCTAAAACAGATTATCTGGTTATTTATCTCATTGCTGTTTGTATGCAAATTGGTTGCTGCACTTTGCTGCATTACAGCATTTCAAAAGCTGTGATGTGCTTTTGGTCTATATAAATGCACAACCTCATTCTATATTTGGGCGAGAAGGCAAACAGCGGACAAGCTCACACATATCCCAACCTATGGGGCTCGCAGAGGCAGTCTTCACATACCCTGCTCAACAGAGCCACCGCGATTGGCTCCCACACACAGGCTAACAGACTCACACCAGACTGCTATTACATACTACTAAAAGCTGGCCGAAAATGCTGCGATTATCTACACAAACATTTTTGCAGCCTTCTGCAACAATTACGGGCATGCTTTCCTTGGGTCTGTGGGAAAAGGTTCACTGGCTCCATTGGTGCCGGGGGAGAGAGAGAGAGGATCGAAAGGGGAGAGAGAGAGGGAATCGGAGGGGGTGAGAGAGGAGGGGGAGAGTGAGAGAGGAGGGGGAGAGAGAGAGAGAGGAGGGGGGAGAGAGAGGATCGAAAGGGGAGAGAGAGAGGGAATCGGAGGGAGTGAGAGAGGAGGGGAAGAGTGAGAGAGGAGGGGGAGAGTGAGAGAGGAGGGGGAGAGAGAGAGAGAGGAGGGGGAGAGAGAGGATCGAAAGGGGAGAGAGAGAGGGAATCGGAGGGAGTGAGAGAGGAGGGGAAGAGTGAGAGAGGAGGGGGAGAGAGAGAGAGGATCGAAAGGGGAGAGAGAGAGGGAATCGGAGGGAGTGAGAGAGGAGGGGAAGAGTGAGAGAGGAGGGGGAGAGAGAGAGAGGAGGGGGAGAGGGAGAGGATCGAAAGGGGAGAGAGAGGGAATCAGAGGGGGTGAGAGAGGAGGGGGAGAGTGAGAGAGGAGGGGGAGAGAGAGAGTGAGGAGGGGGGTGAGAGAGGAGGGGGAGAGTGAGAGAGGAGGGGGAGAGAGAGAGTGAGGAGGGGGGTGAGAGAGAGGGGGAGAGATAGAGAGGAGGGGAGAGAGAGAGTGAGGAGGGGGTTGAGAGAGGAGGGGGAGAGTGAGAGAGGAGGGGGAGGGAGAGAGTGAGGAGGGGGTGAGAGAGAGGGGGAGAGATAGAGAGAGAGAGGAGGGTGAGAGAGGATTGAAGAAGGAAGAGAGAGGATAGGCGGGGGAGAGAAGGTCAGGAACTCAGGGGGCAGGATAAAGAGTACAGCTGGCACAGTGGAGATGGGGGAAGAAGGTGATCCAGGTCTAATGGGGGGGGAATGAGAGCGAGAGCATGACCCAGATGGTAAGACGGATCACGTTCTTCCAACCCCACCCCCTTTACACCCGCACCACGTTCTCTCTCTCCTCCCCCTAGACCTGGTTGATTTCTCGGAAAGCTCGGTGCGTGTGTTGCAAGTGACATCATTGGACTGGACAAAATCTGAAAGTCACGACACTGTCACTATTCACTTCATACCCAATAAACCTGTTAACAATCCGTGACCCACACACAATGCCCCATCTAGGTGGGGGGGTGGGGGGAAGGTCAGGAACATGAGCGAGGGGGAGGTCAGGAATTTGGGATGGGGAGGTCAGGAACTTGGGGGGTGGGAGGAAGGTTAGGAACTTGATGGGGGGGGGCAGGAATTTGATTGGAAGGTGGGAGAAGGTCTTAACCCACAAGGGTGAGCCCTGTCTGTTCTATGTGAGCTTTGTTCTAGCTGGAGCAAGGCAGTCAGAATGGCTCTAATTACACTTTGCAAGCTAACTGAGTACTTAGGCAGGCAGGATCTAATTACACATTCCAGAGAAACTGTTGGTGTGTCTTGTACTCCAAGGGGACCAATCAGAAATCAGATGTTGCCTTCAAGGTGACCAATCAGTGATCTGGTGTTAAAAACGCGACCAAATGAAAAGACCTTCAAAGTGGGTGGATGGCCAGAAATCCCCATACAACAACAACTTGCTTATATATATAGCACCTTTAACATCGTAAAATGTCTAAGGGGATTCAAGGAACGTTAACAATCAAAATTTGAACTGAGCCACATAAGGAGATATTAGGACAGGGTACTTGGTCAAAGAGGTAGGTTTTAAGGAGCATCTTCTATGAGGAGAGAGAAATAGAGAGGCGGGGAGGTTTAGTGGGGGGGAACTCCAGAGCTTAGGGCCTAGGCAGCTGAAGGCACAGCGACCAATGATGGAGAGATTAAAATCGGGGATGTGCAAGAGGCCAGAATTGGGGGAGCGCAGAGTTCCCGGAGGGTAGTAAGGCTGGAGGAGGTTAGAGATAGGGAGGGGCGAGGCCATGAAGGGATTTGAAAACAAGGATGAGAATTTTAAAATCGAAGCATTGCCGGACTGGGAGCCACTGTAGGTCAGCGAGCACAGGGGGGATGGGCTTTGGATGAGCTCAAGTTTATGGAGGGTAGAAAATGGGAGGCCGGCCAGGAGAGCGTTGGAATAATCAAGTCTAGAAGCAACAAAGGCATGGATGAGGGTATCAGCAGCAGATGAGCTGGGAGAGGGTCGGAAACGGGCGATGTTACGGAGGTGGAAGTAGCCGGTTTTGGTGATGGAGCGAATATGTGGTCGGAAGCTCATTTCAGGGTCAAATACAACACCAAAGTTGCAAACGGTCTGGTTCCGCCTCAGACAGTAGCCAGGGTGTGGGATGGAGTCGGCGGCTAGGGAATGGAGTTTTTGGCGGTGACTGAAGATAATGACTTCGGTCTTCCCACTATTTAGCTGGAGGAAATTTCTGCTCATCCAGTACTGGTTGCCAGACAAGCAGCGTGACAAATCAGAGACAGTGGAGTGGTCGAGAGAGGTAGCGCTGAGGTAGAGCTGGGTGTCGTCAGCGTACATGTGGAACCTGACATCGTGATTTCAAATGATGTCGCCAAGGGTCAGCATGTAGATGAGAAATAGGAGGGGACCAAGGATAGATCCTTGGGGGACTCCAGGGGTACCTTCCTAGTTACATACGAACATATAAAATATCAGCAGGAAAAGACCAGCTGGTCCATCTAGCCTGTGTTATGCAGCCATGATGCCTTATGCATGACGATACAGACACTCTCAAACCACCCGGAGGCATGGAATCTCCCGAGAGAGGCGAAAAACATAAAATGTGAGATCAATTCGGGGAAAAAAAGCTGGAAAATTCCTCTCCAACCCCTTTAGACGGTCAAAACTAGTCCAGGAGACCACATTGGCTTAAATTACAGATACCTACCTCGTACAATGTGATCTCCACCCCAGCCAGTAACAAGTCCAGCTCTCGCTTAAAGGAATACAGCAAATCAGCGTTCACCCCACAAGCCGGCAGCCTGTTCCACAGATCTACTATTCTCTGGGAAAAGAAGAATCACCTAACATTTAACCCAGTTCTGCCCTTGCATAACTTGTAAGTGTGACCCCTGGTCCTCCCTAACCCATCCAGTTAAAATAATTTGTCCACGTAAATATAATCTAGTCCTTTCCTTATTTTATAAACCTTGATCAAATTGGCCCCGTGTCTATGCTTCACTGAAGCTTTGTCTTCATCCTTCCACCCAGGGAAACACAGAACTTATGAAACAACGTCTAGTGACACTCAACAGTGTAACTGACCAAGGTTCTGGAGAAGGTGACTTACTTACCCTCCTACCTAAAGGATCATGCAGAGAGATCTTGATTTGAAGGAAATCTATTGCGAAAGAGACCCAGGGCTTTCAGTCACAGCCATGCAGATTAGGCAAGGTTCAATCCGTGAACTGACAGTGGTGGGGGAGCAATAAGTTTCAGAAGGCAATGGATTGGTGAGAGGGGATGAAGGAAGGAGTAAAAAAGTTAGGGTTTTTCTCCTTCAATCAGTGACGAGAGAGAAAGAGAGAGAGTGAATAGAACTAAAGCATAAAGAAAAATGAGGCCATTAAACCAACTCCATTTGGATTCAAAATTAAATGAAGTACAGCTTTATAATTCAGAGATTAATTAAAGTCCAGAGCCTTTAGTCAATGGGGAAAATTACTTCAAAAAATATTCTACCTGATTTTTCCTATTTTTTTTAATGGATCTCACTTCTACTTTTGCCTGTAATTATATTATAGCTTTCAACATTTTTGTGCTCCAGTGAATCTGTGTTCCTAGTCAGTAAAGATCTGAAACAGAAACAGAAAATTCTGGAAACTTGTAGACAGTCAGTCAGTATCTATGGAGAGAACAGCAAGTTATCATTTTAGGTGAAGACAGGTATTTTAATACAATCATAAAAAGGGGAGATATCTAAAAATAAAATTGTAAAAAAAAACACAATCCCAGAGGAATCATGAGTGGAATGAAGTAACAGAATTTCTGTCAAGAAAATGAAAAAGATGGAAAATCTACATGCCTTTTGTTTCTTTAATGAGAATGCTTCTGTCTGTTACGTGACAGAGCTGATCTGTTACATCACTCTGCTTATGGGTCCTCTCTCGGTTTGCATATTATGTACTATTGCCCTCGCCCCTTTTTCTGATTGTATTAGTATAGCTATCTGCCTTTAATTTACAGTCTAGAAGGTACTGTACCCAAACATTCATTTGTCTGTTTTTAAGCAGCAAAAGTCTTTTGTGTGGTTTTTTTAATCTGAGGGGAAAAAAAGACAGGTTAACATCTCAGGAGGGACCATTCTTCAGAATGCAGGCTTAGGCTTCTCCCGAAACATGAACCTGTCTTTTCTCTTCGAGATGTTGATCAAGCTGCTGTGAATTCTTAAACGCAAAGAAACGTATTTGAGTGTGCAGGGAAATGGTACTGGATAATTGTGATGTGGGGCTAGCATTGGCACAGGAACGACGACCACGTTATGAAATTTCTCATTCTATTAAGAGCACAAACTGGAGATTTCTGGCTTTATTTTAAGGTCTGCTCTTTCCTTAGCCACTTTGTTTTTGTCCCTCCATGGTTTAGTTTTTAAATGCATATTTCAGTCACAATACATTAATGCAACAAAGTCCCCCAGCTGCAAGTTATGACCAGTGTTTAAGATAGAGCAGGGGTTCCCAAACTGTGGTATGTGTACCCCTGGGGGTACGCGATACATCTCGGGGGGGGGGGGGGGGTACGCGAGAGAAATTGTCTAATGGTGGATTTCATTAGTTAATTATTTTATTTATTTATTGTATTTTTATAATAGGCTACTCAGGCAAAGCTTTGAAACTCTGTGCCCTCACCTCCAATCACCGTACACTTTATACAATGCTTAGGCATTAAAGGGGTTAAAATATTAAACCTGTAAGCTGGTAGGGGTACACGGGCAGCTATTTTTAAATTTATTTGTTACTGGGATGTGGGCGTCGCTGGCAGAGCCAGCATTTATTGCCCATCCCTAATTGCCCTCGAGAAGGTGGTGGTGAGCCACCTTCTTGAACCACTGCAGTCCGTGTGGTGAAGGTACTCCCACAGTGCTGTTACGGAAGGAGTTCCAGGATTTTGACTCAGCGATGATGAAGGAACGGCAATATATTTCCAAGTCAGAATGGTGTGTGACTTGGAGGGGAACTTGGAGGTGGTGGTGTTCCCATGCGCCTGCTGCCCTTGTCCTTCTAAGTGGTAGAGATCGCGGGTTTGGGAAGTGCTGTCAAAGAAGCCTTGGCGAGTTTCTGCAGTGCATCTTGTAGATGGTACACACTGCAGCCATGGTGCGCCAGTGGTGGGGGGAGTGAATGTTTAATGTGGTGGATGGGGTGCCAATCAAACGGGCTGCTTTGTCTTGGACGGTGCCGAGATTCTTGAGTGTTGTTGCAGCTGCACTCATCCAGGCAAACGGAGAGCATTCCATCACACTCCTTATTTGCGCCTTGTAGATGGTGGAAAGGCTTTGGGGAGTCAGATGAGACACTCACCATAGAATACTCTGACCTGCTCATGTAGCCACAGTATTTATGTGGCTGGTCCAGTTAAGTTTCTGGTCAATGGTGACCCCCAGGATGTTGATGGTGGGGGATTCAGCAATGGTAATGTCGTTGAGTGTCAAGGGGCAGTGGTTAGACTCTCTCTTGTTGGAGATAGTCATTGCCTGGCACTTGTGTGGCATGAATGTTACTTGCCACTTATCAGCCCAAGCCTGAATGTTGTTCAGGTCTTGCTGCATGTGGGCATGGACTACTTCATTATCTGGGGAGCTGCGAATGGAACTGAACACTGCAATCATCAGCGAACATCCCCACTTCTGACCTTATGATGGAGGCAAGGTCATTGATGAAGTAGCTGAAGATGGTTGGGCCTAGGACACTGCCCTGAGAAACTCATGCAGCGATGTCCTGGGGCTGAGATGATTGACCTTCAATCATCACAACCATCTTCCTTTGTGCTAGGTATGACTCCAGCCAGTGGAGAGTTTTCCCCCTGATACCCATTGACTTCAATTTTACTGGGGCTCCTTGATGCCACACTCAGTCAAATGCTGCCTTGATGTCAAGGGCAGTCACTCTCACCTCACCTCTGGAATTCAGCTCTTTTGTCCGTGTTTGGACCAAGGCTGTAATGAGGTCTGGAGCCGAGTGGTCCTGGTGGAACCCAAACTGAGCATCGGTGAGCAAGTTATTGGTGAGTAAGTGCCGCTTGATAGCACTGTCGACGACACCTTCCATCATTTGCTGATGATTGAGAGTAGACTGATGGGTCGATAATTGGCTGGATTGAATTTGTCCTTTTTGTGGATAAGATATACCTGGGCAGTTTTCCACATTGTCGGGTAGATATCACTGTTGTAGCTGTACTGGAACAGCTTGGCTAGAGGCACGGCTAGTTCTGGAGCACAAGTCTTCAGCACGACAGCCGAGATGTTGTTGGGTTTACAGCCTTTGCTGTATCGATTACGCTCAGCTGTTTCTTGACATCACATGGAGTGAATCGAATTGGCTGAAGACTGGCTTCTGTGATGGTGGGGGCCTCAGGAGGAGGTTGACATGGATCATCCACTCAGCACTTCTGGCTGAAGATGGTTACAAACGCTTCAGCCTTATCTTTTGCACTTGTGTGCTGGGCTCCGCCATCATTGACCATAGGGATATTCATGGAGTCTCCTCCTCCCGTTAGTTGTTTAATGGTCCACCACCTTTCACGACTGGATGTGGCAAGACTGCAGAGCTTTGATCTAATCCGTTGATTGTGGGATTGCTTAGCCCTGTCTATAGCATGCTGCTTTCGTTGTTTAGCAAGCATGTAGTCCTGTGTTGCAGCTTCACCAGGTTGACACCTCATTTTTAGGTACGCCTGGTGCTGCTCCTGGCATGCTCTTCTGCACTCCTTATTGAACTAGGGTTGGTCCCCTGGCTTGATGGTAATGGTAGAGTGAGGGATATGCCAGGCCATGAGGTTTCAGATTGTGGTGGAGTACAATTCTGCAGCTGCTGATGGCCCACTGCACCTCATGGATGCCCAGTTTTGAGCTGCTAGATCTGTTCTGAATCAATCCAATTTAGCACGGTGATAGTGCCACACAACACGATGGAGGGTGTCCTCAGTGTCAAGTTGGGACCTTGTCTCCACAAGGACTGTGCGGTGGTCACTGCTACCAATGCTGTCATGGACAGATGCATCTGCGACAGGTAGATTGGTGAGGACGAGGTCAAGTAGGTATTTCCCTCGTGTTGGTTGTCTCACCACCTGTCGCAGACCCAGTCTGGCAGCTATGTCCTTTAGGACTCGGCCAGCTCGGTCAGTAGTGGTGCTACCGAGCCACTCTTGGTGATGGACATTGAAGTCCCCCACCCAGAGTACATTCTGTGCCCTTGCTACTCTCAGTGCTTCTTCCAAGTGGTGTTCAATATGGAGGAGTCCTGATTCATCGGCTGAGGGAGAGCGGTAGTTGGTAATCAGCAGGAGGTTTCCTTGCTTATGCTTGACCTGAAGCCATGAGACTTCATGAGGTCCGGAGTCAATGTTAAGGACTCACAGGTCCACTCCCTCCCAACTGTATACCACTGTACCGCCACCTCTAGTGGGTCTGTCCTGCTGATGGGACAGGACATACCCAGGGATGGTAATGGAAGAGTCTGGAACATTGGCTGAAAGGTATGATTCTGAGAGCATGACTGTGTCAGGCTGTTGCTTAACTAGTCTGTGTGACAGCACTCCAAATTTTGACATAAGTCCCCAGTTGTTAGTGAGGAGGACATTGCAGGGTCGACTGGGCTGGGTGTGCCATTGTCGTGTCCGAAGCCGGTGTCTAGGTTGATGCCGGGTGGTCCTTCCAGTTTTATTATTTCTCATAGCGATTTGTTACAATTGAGTGGCTTGCTAGGCCATTTCAAAGGGCAGTTCAGGGTCAACTACATTGTTGTGGGTCTGGAGTCACATATAGGCCAGACCAGGTAAGAACGGCAGATTTCCTTCCCTATAGGGCATTAGTGAACCAAATGGATTTTTATGACAATCCGATAGTTTCATGATCACCATTACGGATACTAGCTTTTTATTCCAGGTTTATTTAATTAACTGAATTTGAATTCCCCAGTTGTCGTGGTGGGATTTGAACTCATGTCTCTGGATCTTTAGTCCAGGCCTCTGGATTAATAGTCCAGTAGCTGGTAGATCGGGAAGTGGGGTACCGCAGGGATCGGTCCTTGGACCCCAGCTATTCACAATATATATTAATGATCTAGACGAGGGAACTAGATGTAATATCTCCAAGTTTGCAGACGACACAAAGCTGGGTGGGTGTGTGTGCTGTGAGGAGGATGCCGAGAAACTCCAGTATGTTTTGGACAGGTTGGGTGATTGGGCAGCATGGCCGATGCAATATAACGTGGATAAATGCGAGGTTATCCACTTTGGTGTCAAAAACAGGAAGGCAAATTATCTGAATGCACTTCCCCTTCTCCCAATCTATTGCCAATGAGACCTGGGTGTCCTTGTGCACCAGTCGCTGAAGGTAAGCATGCAGGTGCAGCAGGCGGTTAAGGCGGCAAATGGTATGTTGGCCTTCATAGCGAGAGGGTTTGTGTACAATAACAAGGATGTCTTGCTGCAGTTGTACAGGGCCTTGGTGAGACCACATCTTGAGTATTGTGTGCAGTTTTGGTCGCCTTATGAGGAAGGATGTTCTTGCCATGGAGGGAGTGCAGCGAAGATTCACCAGGCTGATACCTGGGATGGCAGGAATGACGTTATGAGGAGAGATTGGGTCGATTGGGCTTATACTCGCTGGAGTTTAGAAGAATGAGAGGGGATCTCATTGAAACTTGTTAGAATTCTAACAGGACTAGACAGACTAGATGCAGGAAGAATGTTCCCGATGGTCAGGGAGTCCAGAACCAGGGGTCACAATCTAAGGATAAGGGGTAAACCATTTAGGACAGAGATGAGGAGGAATTTCTTCACCCAGAGAGTGCTGAACCTGTGGAATTCTCTACCACAGAAGGCAGTAGAGGCCAATTCATTAAATATATTCAAGGAGTTGGATATATTTCTTAAGGCTAAAGGGATCAAGGGATATGAAGAGAAAGCAGGAACAGGGTACTGAATTTGGATGATGAGCCATGATCTCATTGCATGGCGGAGCAGGCTCGAGGGGCCGAATGACCTACTCCTGCTCCTATCTTCTATGTTCTATGTTTCTATGAAGGGGGTACGCAATAAGTAAAGTTTGGGAACCTCAGGAGGAAGAAATAGGGGACCAAAGCCCTCACATTTAAGGTGAGTATTATAGGAGGCAGAATAGCTTGGGGTCAGTGCAGAAAATAAAGAAAGGTTGTACACACCAATAAAATATTCTCTTTATTGATATATATTTTTTAAACAGAATAAATGACAAAAGTCTTCAGGTGAGTTCAATAAAGGCGACTACTTTCTTTGCCAAAGTGGAGCAGACAATATCCAGCAAATGATGACCAAAGCTACAATAACACTGATTTAGCTTGTTCCACTGTCATCAGTATTGTGGAGTCAGCTACAGCATGATTTCACTAATAGTTTCTCCATTACAAATCTTCAATACTCTGAAATCCGCCATGGGATGAATTCAGCGATTTACCAAAATCCATAAAGACCTGAGGCCGTGCAGAATAACCACTTTTTGTTTGGGGGGCAAGGGTTGAGAGTTTCATCAAAGTTTCATAAGTTCAGACTTCAGAAACAGCAAAGGTAATGGAATATTCATCAGGCAATGGCCCAAGGACGTAGTCTCTGTTCAGTAAATATTTTTTTAATTCACAAATTGCTCATTGAAAAAATATTCCTTTTATTAAATCAGGGCCTAAATTAACCATACACTGCACTGTAAATGTTGAAGTGCATTTTGTTTAGTGTACTCTGGAAGACACTTAACAGCTGCAACCATGCAGTATGTTCAAGTGATAACTGCAATCAGCCGCCACCAGTATACAAATTGCTGCATCTACACGGAGGCACAAAGATAATGCACAAAGGTGAGACTTATACACCAGCTTTTTACAGCAATTATCACTTTCCTGAGCAAAGACAGTACCACTCACAGCCAAAGAATAGACCACAACAATTCCTGCAGCGAAAGACAGTGTATTTGGCAGTCTGAGTATAAATATGAGCATCTTGAACATTAACACTCACCCTTTGATCGATGCCCATTTGGTACAGCTACATTTTGAACTCATTTTCAGTTTCCAGGTCATTCTAAAATGACAACTCAACAAGAGCCCCGACCTTAAAAGATTTATAAATCGCTTCACAATTCAGCTTAGTCCTTGGTTTTTCTTTCCACTGGCCGGGCGAGCTCTCTGTTCCGCCACTGTGATGTCAATGTGACACACGTGGCACTGAGGCAGAGCCCGGCTGGCACTCCCAGAATCCTATACAAAAAAAGTAACAGTTTCCATACCACATATGAATATGGCTCAAATAGACTCTTATACAGTTCACATTAACAGCAGGTATTGTTCAAACAGGCACTACATCAGTAGTATCAACTTATAGCTAAATTAACATGTAAACATAGGTTTTAAAGGAAGGGAGCTTTCAATTCACAACAGTGATCATACAGAGGAAATTCAGCTCAAACTTATCCACACAGTACAATCACAAGGTACTCGTTAAATTACAGAGTCATATACACTGATTATACAACAGCATCATATGCAACTTTTATACACGCACTTGGAATTGAATTTGCAGAATGGTATATCAATACATCTAATTAAATATCGCACTGCCACATGTCACTACAATGACCTACAAATGGCCTCGTGTATTAAGCACTGACACTGCCTTTTCAGTTTAATAAATAACTTGTATTATGCACAGATTGTGCTTTAAGCAGGATGGTCAGTAGGAGATATTGGAACATGTCCCAAGTCACTGATGGGGTTGCCACCAGTCTATTTTCATTGCTGTCTGGATAACATGCAACTGAAAGAGACACAAATCTGGATTTTAAATTCAACTCCCATTCTTCCCCCTTACTTTGTCTTGTGAACGATGTGCAGGCAACAAGTTATTAAGGGCTGCAACAAATGAGACTTAGCAAGGCAAAACTCAGAACTCAAGCAGTTATCACTTCCTGCCTGTGCCCAATCTGCCTTGATTCTGAACTTGGCAAATGGTGGCATCCCAATTGTCAGGTGGCAGAGAGCTTGGGGGAAGGCTCCCCTGCACAGTACCAACCAGTCGTCCCAATATAAACATACTCGGAAATTCTGAATGTTGCATACATTTTTAATATATTTGATACATTTCTCAAATTGAGCTGCACTTCTACTTTTGCAAGGATCGCTATCCTTTTTAAAAATTATATATTCTTTATAGATTTTTGGTTACAAAATACTCTGCTAAATATATATTTTTTCCAGATGCATCTTTGCATTAACTGGAGCGAAGTATCGAATTAAATGATTTAATAGTGCAGAACCTCCTCTAGTCAACTCCCAGCCCATGAAGTTAAAAGCTATTAAAAAGCTGAAACCTATTTAACTTGGGTCCATATACCTGAGCCCACCTCCAACAGGCTGCAGTCACATTCAGGGAGTGAGCAGTAACAGCACAGCAGCCTTATTAGGCCAGTTGCACCATGTAGTCGGAACGAGGTGTCAAGTTGCTCAGACTGAATTGATGCAAGATGTTGGAGATCACCCCCTGGATGCAGTCTCATACCATTTCAGCTTCACGCTTGCTGCGATACAAGTGCAGCCAGAAACATTTAAAAAATCGTCCCAGATGGTCCAAATGTCACTTGTCCTTGTTTTAATGATAAGAGAGCTGACCGTCCAATCAGCAACCTTGACATTCAGAATTTAGAATTGGCATTCAGACACGGCTGTGCAGGAGTTAGTTTTCCCGGGTTAAAGAGCAAAGCGGGAGCCGGCAGTATAAACACAAGCCTGGCAGATCTGAGTGCCGGAAACAGGATCTGAACTGGTACATTTATGGGATGGAACTTTTAAAAGAAAACCCAAAGTGTTTATATCTGCTGTGGAATGGTGGCAAAAATATACACAGCACATTTTACTGTCCTGCTTTTGTGTTTTAATATATTTTAAAAAAATATCTGAAGAAAGTTAAAAGGTTTAGAAGCAGGGAAGAGTTTAGGGTTACTAAACCCCTTTTGTAAAGTATCAACGGCCAATACAGTCTACTTACTACTCAATTCAAAGTTACTTAATTTGAATTATCATTCAATTTTTTAAAGTACTATATTCCCACTTTGCTACATTAGTTATGTTGCTTAATTGAAACTGTTGGATAATTCAATTTTTTAGCACAATAAACAACTGAACTGTCAGAAGTAGAATGTAAGCAGATATTTACTGCACAGTGATCATCCAGTGCCAATTCTGTGTTTTGGGATCCCATCTCCCTTCCCCCAGGCAGCCCCTGATTTATAAACCACTCCAGTAATTATGGTATTTCAAAATGTGGTACATGGTAGTGCTCATGAAGCATTCAGACAGGTAACAAAATAAATGTTAGTTGAACATCATAATCTAACCACAAGAGCACTGGAATCATTGGACGGATAAAGTTAGACATGCACAGCGCCCTAGGCCAAACAGGTATGAATGCTGGTGAAACAACAACTCGTTTACTGTATTTACATTCAAGAATTTCACAATTCATGGTATCAAGGTGTGTGAATGATAATTATCTAAGTTTGTCAACATGGTTAGATGGTGTATCTGGAGATTTGCCACCCATTTGTGGTTCTTCAGTACAGTACAACGCATCCTTGGTTTCCTAAATTGGGAACTGGACACTAGGGCTTGCTGCATCGCTCCTCTAGAGGAGTCTCTGTGCAATTAGCACATTTAAATTTGAGGACTTGTGTCAAGTGAATGAGTGAGAGTTGGAGAATGTGTGAGTGAATGCGAGAGTGAGAAAGTACATATTTTTTATACACACACACAATGGCAAAGCACTTTGGCACTAATGTGCTCTTTTGGCCAAGAAACCTGGGAGCAAGAGAGCTGTCCAGGACCAGGGGGTGGGGGGGCGGTGGAGACTGAGGGAAGGTATTACACAAACTTTGCAATAAAAGCTAAGCACTAATGATTAGCGGAATTACTTTGGGATTTGAACCGTTAAGTAAAAATGGATACCCCACACATTGACTCAAGTCTCTCAAATTTTCCTTTCTTCTCCTCCCCCAAAAAAGCACTACCCAGAAGTGCCACAGTGGAAGCCAACATAAAACAGGGCAAGAACTTCATCACTGCTGTATCCAACTTAGATTGAGGCTATAAATGTTGGAATCCATTAAAGTACAAATCCCATTATCAAAATATGCTGATCTAGAGACTTGTGACAATTGGTCTATTGCTGGTCATTTCCACAAACATCTGGGTTGCTGTCATAATGAGCATTACACACAAAGACCTGGAGTTCAGCTTTTCCCCATATCCTCCAATACCTAATTTGAATTAAGTGTCATGCAAATATTTTTTAAACTTCTACGATATACAAGCTAAATCATAAATTAAATGACAACATCCCTTTCTTTTTGTCCATCTTTAATAGAACATTCAAAAGTTAGAGGTTTGATAAAATTTATAACTGCCAACAGACTTCGTTTCATTATGTAGCAACTAATATTCAGAACAGCAGGGCTTCGGCTTGATCTTTCAAGAAACTGTTGGAAGTGGGAAACTTTGTAACTGCAGCAGCTGTGGAGTGCAGTGTGTTTAAGGACGTTTGCTCCTAATGAGATGCCACAAGGCCATTAATATCCGTCCACCCCCACAATTTTTGCCTCTGAGATGCACAGGTGCAACGAGAGAAACACATGCCATCCATTCCTATCACTGTACCTCGTCTGAATCTAGCAAGAACATCTGCTGGTTCTTGGTCGTATTTTTTGTGTTTTTTCCCTGCTTCATACTGATTATTTTGAAATCAATGGGCCCAAATATTGAAGAAACAGCTCGATAATTGCAAAACAGATCCTCAACCTTAATAATGCCTGTTGTATGGACTGTGCTGTTCTTCACTCCTCGGCACTGGTTAATTTTAATGTGCTAAATATCTTTGAGAAAATGCTCCCACATTGCAGTGTACAGCGGTAAAAGGAAATCCAGTTACTAGCAACATGTATTCATTCTCCACACTTTCTAACAGGGTACTGGCTACCTTTTAAAAGAGGTATGATTATTTCAATGGGGAATTTTTAGATTAACATTTGATCTAGTGCAGCACAGACTTAAACGCATTGACAATTAAAATAGTGTAGTGGCTGATGACAGGCAACACAATGACATTGCATTAGATCAGTCATTTGCCCAGTCATAAACAGGACAGTGTCTCTATGAACTTTACATTGAAACGGTCCTTTTAAACTCATACATAGCCAGACCCACAACTGAATCATTATTGGATTTGCCAATTTAATAATCAGAATTTCATTCACCTTAACTATCTAAATGCTGCAACTCACTGCAATAAACAGATGGACAAGGGATTGGGCCCTCAAACTAATGCCAAACAATGGATTCAGTACCAAACACCTCAATAATCAGTTTTACTCTCTGATCAAATAATGCAAAGCTGCAGATATCTCTGGGTTGATGATTGGGCACCTAGTGGACACATCACTGCCCATCAGGTCAATACATTCAGCTTCAATTGGATGAATGAGAATTATTGGAAACAGGGAACACTCGGTTCATAGCATAGACATTCCCATGAATGGCCTTCCATTGGAATCGCAATGGTCAATGGGTTTGGTCAAAAAAGCACACAAGGAGCAACAAATTGAAGCGTCAAAACACCATTTCAGCAGCTTACTTTTTAAATGCAATATACGAGAATGCGAGGGAAATCTGTAGGGTTTTTTCCAGAGTTCAAGGCAATAGAAATTAGACCTTCAGTGAACGTGGGAGTGAGGATTAATTAGAATGTGTGTGTGTGTGGTGGAGGGGGGGGGGGGGCGGGTTGTTGCTACAATTTAGTGACCATTTACAGTGAATTAAGGGACTTGCAACAGTAAATCATTGACTGGAATCCAAGCAACAGAAATACACTTGTGCGAGTTTGTTAGAGGAAGGGAAACTGGACTAATCATGAGGCTTCCTGGTCAAAACAAAACAGTAAATCCAAATGGGGTGCCACTTCAAGAATGGAAGAGAGCTCACTATAGAAGTTAAGTAGGTTTCTTTTTAAATAGGTGTTTTACATTGACCATTAAAGGCATACAGTCTTTTGAGCCCAAAGATGGAGGCATGATTTGCACAAATGATAACAGGGCACTATTCTACTAACAAAAAGTACAAAATGAAATGATTTGTCAAATCACCTCAGAACAAGAACAGCATTATCTAGAACACATATATACAGCAGCAGTGACTAGCTCAGTAAGTACAATGTGTGATCAGATAACCTCGACGTAATTAGCGGGATACAAGCCCAGCTGTCCATTCTCCAGGCGACCCTTGCACCAGCCTTGTTCATCCTCATCTTCGATCTTTGTTAAGAAGTCACCTGCATTTGAAGGGGACAAGACGAGCAGTCAGACAGTTCATTCCAAGAGGCGCAGTTTCTTCCCTCACTGCGCCGCTATCAGCTTCTACTTTCAGCAACCTGTCACGCAAAAATTTTAAAAACCTAAACATGCAATGGCAAGTCGAACTAATGGCGGAAACCATTAGATGCTCTGCTACAGCAAAATATGGCCCATTATATAGGTGGGTAAGTAGCCCAGAAATCTGGCTCTTACGTAGCACACTGGCAAATAATTATAAATGGAGAAACTCTCCTGTCACATGACACACATGGGGAGAATGATCTTTTCTACATTGTCTCACCTGCTTTGAAGCTCAGTTCATCCTGCTCTTGGCCCTCGTAGTCATACAGCGCACGCACTCGCACACCCGACCCATGGGCGGGAGACGCCTCCTCATCAAAAGGGTTCGTTCCTCCATTAGCATCATTTGAGGCGGGGGTGTTCGTTTCATCGTCGGACCATTCGGCAGAGAACGCCTGGTTCTTCTCGTAGCTACTCACGCTGCAACAGAAAGGGGGGGGGGGGGGGCGGGGGTGAAAAAAAAAAACAACCTGTAAAATGTCACCAGAGCAGCCCCTGTAGCAGTCTCTGTGCCTGTGGAAATACATCATCAAGAAAAAAGAGAGATGGAGAGAAACTGATTGCTGGAAACATGAAATAAAATGCAAAGATAGTAGAAATGCACAACTGGTCAGCATTGGAAAGATAGGTTAAAGTTCTAGGGGAAAACCTCTCAACAGAACTGATGTTCTACTGAAGGGTTCCACCAACAATGTTAAATCTCTCTCTCTCTCTCTTTTCCCCCCCGATGTTGATTGGCATGCTGTGCATTTCTGGCATTTTCTGTTTTTACTTTGTACTAACACAAGGTCATCTGAACAGAACCAGACAGGCAGTAAAACAAGGCCAGACCAAACGGCAGAAATGAGTGCAATGTGATGCTGGTTTTAGAATTGGGAGACAGCACTATTACGCTTCAACAGGGTTATGCAGCTTTTACAATGATAGAAACAGTCAAGGAAGACTAGACTAGAGAAGAGTTTGGAAACAAAAAACCTTCAGCTAAAAACTGTTTCCTCCCCCCTCCAGAAACCATTCAACAGTCCATTCTACATGCACTTTGAAGTGGACTCTTTATAAAACAGAACAAAGTGTAATCTTCTCTCAAAAAAAAATTAATCCCACATCACACAATGTTTCCCAGAAGAGGCAGCAAACAGGCAACTCTTTCCTCAAGCCACTGACAAAGCCCAGAAGCTTTGGCTTCCTCCATCTCCACTGTTGCACATGGGTACTCAAGCAAACAACACAAAGTTATGCATCTACATGCTCAGCGGTGGCATTGCTCCAAGATTTAGGAGGCGTGACGCAAGTAGAACTTGACCAGGACAAGCAGGGCACATCAAACAGGTTGTGTTCAGTGCTCATGCTGTAATGGAAGGACTAGTGTTATTCCCATTGTATTCTGTGGTTCTGGTCTGTGAACAAGTTCGCCAAGGCTTCTTCGGCAGCTCCTCCCAAACCCGCGACCTCCACCACCTAGAAGGACAAGGGCAGCAGGCGCATGGGAACACCACCACCTCCAAGTCGCACACCATCCTGACTTGGAAGTATATCGCCGTTCCTTCATCATCGCTTGGTCAAAATCCTGGAACTCCCTACCGAACAGCACTGTGGGAGTACCTTCACCACACGGATTGCAGCGGTTCAAGGCGGCGGCTCACCACCACCTTCTCAAGGGCAATTGGGGATGGGAAATAAATGCTGGCCTTGCCGGCGACGCCCACATCCTGTGAATAAATAAATTAAAAAAACCAGGGGCATGGTATTGTAACTGCAGTGATGCTGAATGAAAGTGGGTTGCACCAAGTAACATGCAGCAAACAGCTTCCTTCAGATGAACATTAGGCCAACAAGTGAGCTGTAACTGCCCTTTCATAGTATGGCAAGAGGATCACAAATACCTCCGATTGGACAACCTTTTACAAAAGTGAAAACATCAGAACTCCCCATGGTAAAGAAGAAAAACAAAAAACAGAAATCAGAGACAAACAGAAAATATGGGAAATGCGTGAGCAGGTCAGTCAACGTCTGAAAGAACGATACTAATACTAATTTTTCTCTTTCTGTTGTTGATTGACTTGCTGTGCATTTCCTACATTGTGTTTTTATTTTACCATTGCTGGGGAGCCACAGTATTTAATTCTATGGGTGTGGGGGCCTTGCCAGGGTCCTCAAATTTATTCTGAGACAATTGGCTTCTTCCCACATCTCGGGGAAGAGTTACAGTGTTAACACATAAAAACAGAAAATGTTAGAAATACACAGCAACATCTGCAGAGAGAAAAGTTAATGTTTCAGGTGTAACTGTTCATGTCCTTTCTCATTAAAGGTCCTGACTGAGTTTCAGCACTTTGTTTCTACGTCTGATTTCCAGCTTCTGCAGTATTATGTGCATCCAGCGCAGTTGAAGTTAGAGCTGTACGAGTGAAGCAAGGTAAGATGAATCTTTTGTTTGCAAGTACTCTCTCATGTTACAGAGAATATTCAATACAAAAAATGTAGTAACCTGGACTTGGGTCCTACAAGGCTGCTCCTCAACATCATTGGTAAGGATTCTAGAGCCGGTCCATTGCTAAGTATGGAGCCACACTTTGGACCAGCCAAAGAGCTGGTCTGGCACTGTTGCACCCTGGGACACCATGCTATTGGCTGAAAAATCTCAATCTCTGAAAGTGAGGATGGGTTGAGTGTTGTTGGAGGTGCTGCAGCTATGGATCAGTTCTTGGGCTGGTCCAACTCATGCCCATGAGCAGGTTTCCAATGAAGTCATTCCAGAATACATGGTGACATTATTGATCAGCACAGCAGGAAGGATACTGACATAGAAACATAGAAGATAGGAGCAGGAGCAGACCATTCGGCCCCTCGAGCCTGCTCCGCCATTCAATGCGATCATGGCTGACCATCCAAATTCAGTACCCGGTCCCTGCTTTCTCCCCATACCCCTGATCCCTTTAGCCTTGAGAAATATATCCAACTCCTTCTTGAATATATTTAATGAATTGGCCTCTACTGCCTTCTGTGGTAGAGAATTCCACAGGTTCACCACTCTCTGGGTGAAGAAATTCCTCCTCATTTCTGTCCTAAATGGCCTACCCTTTATCCTTAGACTGTGACCCCTGGTTCTGGACTCCCCAACCATCGGGAACATCCTTCCAGCATCTAGTCTGTCTAGTCCTGTTAGAATTTTATAAGTTTCGATGAAATCCCCTCTCATTCTTCTAAACTCCAGCGAGTACAAGCCCAATCGATCCAATCTCTCCTCATACGTCATTCCTGCCATCCCAGGTATCAGCCTGGTGAATCTTCGCTGAACTCCTTCCATGGCAAGAACATCCTTCCTCAGAGAAGGCGACCAAAACTGCACACAATACTCAAGGTGTGGTCTCACCAAGGCCCTGTACAACTGTAGCAAGACATCCTTGTTCCTGTACTCAAACCCTCTCGCTATGAAGGTCAACATACCATTTGCCTTCTTAACCACCTGCTGCACCTGAATGCTTACCTTCAGTGACTGGTGCACAAGGACACCCAGGTCTCGTTGCACTTCCCCTTCTCCCAATCTATTGCCATTCAGCTAATAATCTACCTTCCTGTTTTTGCTACCAAAGTGGATAACCTCACATTTATCCACGTTATATTGCATCTGCCATGCTTCTGCCCAATCACCCAACCTGTCCAAATCATCCTGGAGTTTCTCGGCCTCCTCCTCACAGCACACACGCCCACCCAGCTTTGTGTCGTCTGCAAATTTGGAGATAATACATCTAGTTCCCTTGTCTAGATCATTAATATATATTGTGAATAGCTGGGGTCCAAGGACCGATCCCTGCAGTACCCCACTAGTCACTGCCTGCCACTCGGAAAAAGACCCGTTTATTCCAACTCTTTGCTTTCTGTCTGCCAACCAGTTCTCTATCCAAGTCAATACCTTGCTCCCAATCCCATGTGCCTTAACTTTACACGCTAATCTCTTATGCGGGACCTTATCGAAAGCCTTCTGAAAGTCCAAATACACCACATCCACTGGTTCTCCCTTATCTATTTTACCAGTTACATCCTCAAAAAATTCCAGTAGATTAGTCAAGCACGATTTACCCTTTGTAAATCCATGTTGACTTAGTCCGATCCTGTCACTGTTTTCCAAGTGCTCTGCTGTTACATCTTTTATAATGGACTCTAGCATTTTCCCCACTACCGATGTCAGGCTTACCGGTCTGTAATTCCCCGTTTTCTCTCTACCACCTTTTTTGAATAGTGGGGTAACATTAGCTACCCTCCAATCCATGGGTACTGTTCCAGATTCCATCGAATGTTGGAAGATGATCAGCAATGCATCTACTATTTCTAGGGCCACTTCCCTAGGATGTAGATTATCAGGCCCACATGGTCAGAAAAATCTGTTTAAAATAATCATTTTTTTTTGTAAGTATGTGTGAAATGGGAGGGGAGTTTAAACACAAAGGGCTGGATTTTGCTGGCGCTCAGAGGGCGGGTCTGGAGGCAGGTCAAAGGTTAAAATCGTTTTGATTGACTGTGGGTTGCAGTCCCGCCGTCAACCCGCCTCCAAACAATTTTCCCAAGTGTCGGGTCCCCAATTTACAATTGGACCCGACACCTAGCGGCAGGAAGAGGATTAAAGGCAATTACCTGCCTATTAACAGGTAGTTGCTAGTAGTTGACAGGCTATTTTTGAATTTTGACGCTTCTGCCTCGGGTTTCCTGACGTCCGGACACCACGCCAGGTAGGTGTGGCGTGTTGTGAGTCTGCTGTAATGTTTCTGGATTGATGCCAGTTGCAGAAGTGGTGTGAAGGATCCAATGTTGCACTGGTGAGTCTCAGAGGAAAGAAAATGTTGGGAACTGCATTTTTAATACATTTACACTTTTCTTTAGGTTACAAGTTTTTAAATCCATGTCCAGTGCCACCTCATTGGGAGAACCTCTCACCAGTGACAGATCGCTTCTGTCACCTCACCTGCAGCTGCCATCTATTCCAGCCTCTGGAGGGAGTCATTGGAGAGCCTGGGTGCAAGAGGTCACCTTTGTGCAGTGATTGTCAGTGTTTGCAGCACCTCAATACTGTCAAACACTGAGAAATCAAATGTCAAAAAAAAATTTGTGCGTGGTCCCTTTAAAGAAACAGACAGATGACGCCATCTGACTGGCTTCCTCTTAATTGGCGGGCTTAACAAGGTCAATCAAGGTAAAATCACATCTGTGGGCCGGGACTGGAAGCCGGAAACCACCTGACCTGCACCCAACCGGCCTCCATTGATAAAATCGTGGCCAAAGTACTTTTCTTCCCCTTTAAGTTGGTCGGCACTTTACACCGAAATACTAGAAAAGCATTACCTTTATTTAAGGGGCTATATAATGCTGACAGCATTTCAGAATATGAGCTCATTATACAGATTTATAGCATATTTATCAAAAACATGCAGCAAGAAGGAAGATAGAAAGATAGTGAGAAATTCACCCAGGTACACAGAACCAGAGAGAGTGACAGAGAGAGAGCACACAAATGACAGATTAAGTCATGAATACACAAATTACAGATTAAGAGAGTCAGAGAGAGGAATACAGGGCAACTGTCCTATTGATAGGTTTGTCCCCCACAGAGTAGCTAAAGTTAGTGAATGTTAGTGAAAAACTCCAAGCTGCCCCAAGCAAAGAGACAGTTTTCACCAACTTTTTCTTTTCCTCTTTCTGGACCTCCTTCACCTCCTGGTTGACTTCATCCTCAGCAAAAGGGTTATTACTGCAACTTCTCTCATTATTCTGGCAGATACTACGGCTGTTCAGGGAGTGAGAAAAGGACATCTGTGTTTGTAAAGAATCTCTAGAAACAGACGGTCTGAGCAGTGCTTTAAAATCAAGTAAATTAACTGTTCACTGAGGGTTCAAAATACTTCTCAGCTTTAAAATGAACAAGTCCCAGCATTGATCTTTTCCCTACATCACTGCACTTCATTAGTTGTGAAACACTTTGGGACACAAGACTTTATAATTGCAAGTTCTTTCTTTCCTTCAATAATGAAACAGCCCAATTTGATGAATAAACCCCAATTATTGCATAGTCCCTTGGTGCTTCCTGTAATGAATTTTAGTCCCAATACAAGTGTACTAGAGGGCCAATTTTAACTACCGCAGAGAATGGGCAGGCGGACTTAGGTCCTACAAGGCTGCTCCTCGACATAATTGGTACGGATTCTAAGGCCGCTCCATTGCTAAATATGGAGCCACACTTTGGACCAGCCAAAGAACTGATCCAGCACTGCTGCACCCTGGGAAACCAGACGATTGGCTGAAAAATCTCAATCTCAGAAAGCGAGGGTGGGTTGGGTGTTACCCGAGGCCTCAATTACATTCCACTGGCGAGCCACGGGTGGCAAATGGGTTCTTCGTTCTGGGGAGGTAGGAAAGTGAGCGTGTTCCACTTTGAACTGGTCAACAGCCAGAGCCTTGTGAGATGCTGAGGGGGGGGGGGGGGGTGGAAATGGAAGGTTGAGGCAATTCCGCAAAGGGGGGTGGACAGTGGCCCAGTATTTTTGTGTGCACTCCTGCTCCACCAGCCCCCACCCAGAGAGAGAGATTTCTTCTGCCATTTTCCCTTTAAGTACCACTGGTTAGGGTGCTCACCGCATGCTCTGCTCATTTGTACCTCAAAATTGCAATCGGGGTCCTACTTACCTCACAGGGTCCCAATTTAAATATTATAAAAGATACTCCTACCTAGGCAGTCCTTGTGAAGGCCCCAGGCAAAACAGTGATGGCTGGGATTGGAGCAGAAACGCTGGAGTATGTCCAGCACTGTGATTCCAAGGTCACTACCGCCCCATTCTCACCGAGCAGACCAAATTAAATTCTACCCTCATGGAACCAAATGTCCCAACGTCTCAGTAATTGTCTCATGTGGTCAATTCTTGAATACATTTCCATTGCATTAACAATCTAATAATGGTGGGTTTTTCCTTAAAAAAAACCCAACCATAATCTATGTTCTCAGGGACTGGGATGAACAGATAATTTGCAGCAGGGGATCCTAGTGGTTATGGTACTGGACTAACAACCCAGAGTTTAAATCCCACCATGGAGAGCTGTTAATTTGAATTCACTAAATTTGGTAATACCAGAAAAGTCAACATGAAGGCTTTTGGACTGTTGTAACAACCCAACTGGGTCACCAATGTCTTTCAGGGAAGGGACTTGCCACTTCTACTACCCGGCCCGGCTTATGTGCGACTCCAGTCCCACACTCTTGTGGTTGACTCTTCCTGCAGTGTCCTAGCAAGCCACTCAGTTGTTAGCAATCGCTACAATGTTCAATAGGAAGAAAATTGAACACACCTATCGGCACCATCAGGCATGATGGAATACTCTCCACTTGCCTGGAAGGCATTCAGTCAGGTGGGAGTGGCCATGGGCATCCTCAACATTGACTCCAGACCATAGCTTCAGGTTAAACAAGGTCAAGGAAACCTCCAGCTGATCACTACCTACCAGGCACAGAACATTCTCTGGGTAGGGTACTTCAATGTGCACCAACAAGAGTGGTGGGGTAGTACCACCATTGGCCTAACCCTGAAGGACATAGCTGCCAGACTAGACCTATGTCAGGTGGTGAGGAAACCAACACAAGAAAGTAACCTACTTGACCTCATCCACACCAACCTACCTGTCGTAGACACATCTGTTCCGAAAGAACTGTAGAAATGACCACCGCACAGTCCCTGTGAAGACAAAGTCTCGTCTCCACTATGAGGGAATATCTTAGAATGAGCTATGAACCTAGTGAAGCTACCTGCATGTTTAGCATCACAGGCAGCAGGCTATGGACTGATCTCAGTGGTCCCACAATCAATGGATCAGAGCAAAGTTCTGTAGCCCTACCACATCCATTAGAGAATAGTGGTGGACAACCATGAAGATTATCCATGAACAACCGCATCCTGAATCATGGTGGAGCCCAGCATGTGAGTGCAAGAGACAAGGCTGAAGTGCTTGCAAGAGTCTTCAGCCAAAAGTGCAAGTAGATGATCTTACTCGGCCCTGGGCCATAGTGCAAGTTAGGACACGGGCAGCAGAGTTTTGGATGAGCTCAAGTTTACGGAGGGTAGCATGTGGGAGGCCGGCCACGAGAGCGTTGGAATAGTCAAATCTAGATGTAACAAAGGCATGGATGAGGGTTTCAGCAGCAGATGAGCCGAGGCCGGGGCGGAGTTGGGTGATGTTATGGAGGTGGAAATAGGTGGTCTTAAATGATGGCGCGGATATGTGGTCGGAAGCTCATTTCAGGGTCAAATATGATGAATAGTCTGGTTCAGCCTCAGTTGCCAGGGAGAGGGATGATGTTGGTGGCTAGGGAACGGAATTTTGTGGCGGAGACCGAAAACAATAGCTTCGGTCTTCCCAATATTTAGGAGGAGGATATTTCTGCTCATCCACGGACAAGCAGTCGGACCCAGCCAATTACGGCCCTTTCAGCCTCCTCCCAATCAATCATCAGTAATGTGATGGAAGGATAGCACCATCATGCAACACCTACTCAACAATAACCTGTACACCAATGCTTAGTTTGGGTTCTGCCAGAATCACTTGGCTCCAGACCTTATCACAGCCCTGAGGAGAGGCGAGAGTAGCTGCCCTCGACATCAAGACAGGATTCAACCAAGTATGTCACCAAGGAGCTTTAGCAACACTGAAGTAAATGAAGGTCAAAGGGAAAACCCTCCAATGGCTTGAGTCATACCTGACATAAAAGAAGATGGTTGTAGTTGTTGGAGGCCAGTCAGCAGAAACCAGGACATTGCTGCAAGAGTTCCTCAGGGAAGTGTCCTTGGCCTGAATGACCATCCCTCCATCATAAGGAGGCTGCTGTACACATGATCTACTGAATGCACTGCAGCAACTCACCAAGGTTATTTGAACAGCACCTTCTGCCCCTGCGACCTCTACCATCAGGCAGAATAAGAGCAGCAGTATTGTGGGAACACTGTCCCCTCCAAGTTTGCCTTGAAGTCGCACACTTGGGCATATATCGCCGTTCATTATTTTACGGATTTGGCATGTAATGCCTCATTTTATGTTTCCAAACTACTGGTCACAGGCAACTAGGAGTAGACACTTCAGGTAGTATGCTCTTGCTGGTGCCACCCACACTGTTCTACCTATTTCATGATATTGCTGCTTTGGCACAAGTCATGCAGCCCAGGTCTGACCCGATAAGAGGATAAAAAACACCAGCAAATATGCAGACATAGAAGATAGGAGCAGGAGTAGGCCATTCGGCCCCTCGAGCCTGTTCCGCCATTCAATGAGAACATGGCTGATCATCCAAATTCAGTACCCTGTCCCTGCTTTCTCCCCATATCCCTTGATCTCTTTAGCCTTAAGGAATATATCCAACTCCTTCTTGAATATATTTAATGAATTGACATCTCCTTTTAGAACATATACAGTCTTGAAACACAATTGTTAGGTCCGAGTGGATTCTTAAGGGTTTGTATCTATCCAGTGTGGAGATCACAGGCTGGCAGAATTTTAAAAAGAGCCTTTGTAGCCTTCCCTATTAAAAAACGGTGCTTTCTACCACGATTATTCATTAAAAAGAATCCCACCCTTCAGAGTGCACCTACCTGCCCCGGTCCACAGCCTGGGTCACCTGCTCTCCTCCTGGCGAGACGTTAGTCAGAGTAACACCTTCATTAACCTTTTTTACTTTCTCCCTTTTAGCAATAGTGTGAGTTATGTCCGCAGAATATTCCTGTAAAAGATTCGCTCCTTTTAGGCACAGCAAGTCAAAAACCATTCAACTACAGGGATGCCACCATATGCATAGTTACAACAATCACAGTTTTCATTTCACATAAAATCGCGAGAAATCGTTAGTGACGGTCGTGTTTCAGGACTTTCTGACCATTTTTCCACAGAAAGGATTTTGGAAAAAAAAGTTACTTTGAATGTTTTCTTTTAATGTATTTATGCAAGTTTTTTTTTTTTAAAAACAGGAGGTCTGAGATAATAGGTAGTTAAGATTCAAACAAGCTAATTTTGAAATTTCTTCAGACTGTAAATAATAAGCAATTTGTTAGCTTATTTCAGTAATGGATATTCACCTCACACCCACTATATTGGAAAGGCTTTGATCTCTTTTCATGGCTGCGAACGGCAAGATAGACAAAACAGAAACAGGGAGGCAGACTTTTGAAACAGGATGCACTAAAGCGGCGAGACCCAGAAAAAGGAAATTTGTTTGTTTAAATCAAGCAAGACAACTCATTGATGTGAAGAAGTATAGCGTATTCCATATGTTCATATTATTACACAAAGACTTGCTGTACTGATTGAACCAAATGAATCTGATCATAACTGTTCCTCTATGTTCACTCACTATGAAATAAAGCAGTTTAATAATTTCTGTCAAGTGTTTGCTTGGTCTGTCTTCAAGGGGATCGAAGAAGCATACATGTGAAAGATATGAATATCTGATGCAGATCACAAAGGGATGCTATAGTTATGTCCCTGGGTTATGCTATTGTACAAGTAGCTGTAGAGCAGTGTGAAACAACTCCCATAAAAGTAAAATGCCCCAGACTGCTTATGAATGACCGATGTCACTGAAACAGAGAAGGTATCGACAGAAGACCTGAGTTTGCAATAGCAACATTTGTAGGATATTCTCCCTCACATTGCTTCTCCTTTCCTGAAGGCACAGACGTCTCCTGCAATACAGTTCCTCCAGCACTGGTCACGCTCTGCTACTTCGCCCAACGACTAAATCAGTGCTGACAGGCTATTCGAGCATGAGATTATCAGAGCTGACCCGACTCCAACCAATGTCGACACATGCATTTCCCAGCAGCGTGCTACTGCATAGTAATCAGGAGCAGGAACCTCGGCTGTCTTCTCCATTTCCTAAATCAGAGACGCTAAGGACAAATGTAGAGCCCCTGTCACCTTAGCAGCTAACCAGTTGCAAATAAAGGATTGAACTTGGGACCTGGTGGTCTGTATGGGCTTAGATGCAGATTGGACAGACTCTTTACTGAATCATAAAGGAGCAAAGGTAGTGTTCTAGCCATTACTTTGAGGAATCAAAGGCATGCTTATACTCCAACGTTAATTTCACTGCAAAGCTGTTTCCTCTTCAAAACAGTGTTGAAAGGAAGTACTGGAGTTGGGATTCAACAAGCGTCTGGAGAGAAGCGGCGAGACCCGCCCTCTCCTCCCGACGAGAAGGAGGCAGTCTCACAGAACTTTGGTTAACTCCCTAATCCAGGGCCATACCTGGTTTAAAAAATGTTTGGGATCCCTTAGTCTTTCTATTGAAACCACCTGTGATTTATTTAAAATGCTATTGGTTCAATATGAACATACCATAAGATTTGTTAAAGCCTGGTTATTAACAGATCATCTGAAATTGGTAGATCTATTTCTACACATGGCCAAGTATTAATAAAATGGCTGTAACATATATTAAGGCATGAAACATCCATGAGAAAATGGTCCAATAGTAAATTAATGAGAACTAAATGATACAAATCTCAGAAACTTCGAAACCCATTCCATCCAAAACTTTTCACGGGAGTTTTGCCAGTTCAGTGTTACTATCTGCAAGAAATGGGACACAGTAGCTGTGTGTTGGGGGGAGGGGTAAATAGAATGAACAGCCAAGATTCCTGCTTCTGATCTCTGGAAGTGTCAAAGAGAAGGGGATCAGGCTTGGCTATGATCTCCCTCTCCCCTCCCCCAACCACCCCTGAATCCCTGCCCCCGTTTCAATGGCTTGCCAACACTCATTGCCAAGGCTCACATGAAGACTGGGCAAGTTGGCAAGGTACTGAAAGATACTTGGTATCCATGGGGCCATATGCAGCAAGAAGTCGGTTCCTTCAGGCAGGAACAAATATCTAATGGAAAAGTTCTGAAACAAGAAAACAACAATGAAATATTGTGGGGAGATTTGGTTCGGAGGTTGGATACTAGGATAGTCCCACCATGGGAAATCCCTCCCTTGATCCTGGCCCCTTTGATGTAATTGGCTATGTTTGGGCTGGTCATAAATTCTGCTCATCACAGGCCCCATCGGAAATTGGCTGCTTGAGCTGGACTTGACTGCCAACCCAGCTGAGGTGAGTAGGTATAAAATTGCTGGTGGTGATCTTCTTTAAACAAGAGGAATCAGCTCAGAACATATCTAGATTTTAGCAAAAAATCTAGTAGGATCTCCTAGAGAAAGTCTAGAGTATAGAACATGGTTGTAATGTTTAGTTGCCAATCTGTCCTTTTAAGGCCACAACTGTAGGGAATTCAGCTAATTGTAGCTTCTTGCAAATTGCGGAGGTCAGTAAATTGCTGACTCCAGTACAGATGAATTCAGGATAAAATGCCTGACTCTCTCCTTTTTTCAAAAAAGATTGGTATTGTAAGAAAGGGGGAAATCTTCATTTCAGAGTCTCCATACTAACTAACCTGAACTAAATCAATTGATTCTATTGTTAATTGTAGTTTAAAGATTTCATTATGTTATTGCTGCACTGATAATCTACTTGTAAACCCTGTTGTAATATGCCCTAGGTAGACTCGGTTAGATTTTAAAATGGAAGAGACCGAAGCGTTGGGCCTTGGTTGGCCAAATTAAAATTACAGTCAGCAGCCTTCCTGGAGCACAAACAGCAGTCAGCTAGCCTGGGAAGCAAGGTCATGTGTGGCTGCCACTGTGTGGAATGTTATGATATCTGCAGGGAATTAAAAACATAGGCAAACGGCAAGGGCACCATATCACTACACATGGAGACATGTTCCGTTTGTGTTGCCATAACTACCCCAGATAGGAGTCTTGATGGTCAAAAACAGAGGGTGTCATGAGATGAGGGCCTGACAGGGGCAGGTAGGATCATTAGGACTGGTGGTGGGGGGGGGCAGGTTTCAGGTGTAAGTCAATGATTGGGTTAACTGGTCCCCATAGGCTTTGCTGGGAAGTAATAGTATAAGAAGGGGTCTCTCAAACACTTAGGTTGTAGAGGCATTTGGCAAGAAGCTTGGGAACATCCACCAGACGAGCTCAGGAGGGTTTTGGGTTGGCGGAGGACCCACACGGGTCACACCGGGCGGACGAGCAAGCCTAGAGGCCAGGTCTGACGGGGGTTGACCCATGGAGATCGCGTCTTCTACCCAGGGCCCAACGGGTAATATAATCCTTGATTGCGCCTTGTTTAACTACAGCTCAGATGCTGTAATGTATCAAGTCTCATGTTCACTGAATAAAATATAATTACTGTCACCAATATGGATCAAGTCAAATCTTTCGGAACTTAGGAGTGAAAGGGTTAATTGGCACAGACCCCAAAACTCAACAGCATTCATCTGTCACAAAGTGTGATGTCTAAAGTGTGACACATGCTAGGTGCAAGTCTTTTATGCACAGAAATAGCTTACTGGTAATGAATTGTGACATATGTGATACACATGTAGTACACACACATCATGAATAATTCATTACCAGCAAGCTACATCGGTATATAAATGTCGAGTAAGTGCCCTTCACAATATGATGTATTTAAAATTGGTTTTCAAAATATAAATGTTTTGAATATAGATCACATTAATACAGATATTTGGGTCCTGCATACAGCAAGTGCATCCTAGACTTTCATTTAAAATTGGTTCATCATTAAGAGTTGGGAGGCAATGCTCCTCCAGGTAGAACTCTGGTTAGATATTTGCACATGACTAGGTTTTGCTGGGCTGTGTATAAACAGGTCAAATAGTAATACATTTAAACATTAATCCTGAGGGGGCAGCTTAGGAACTACAAAATAAAAGTTAAATAAAATATATAAGTGGATTGATCAATCGCAGATGAAATTTAGTTTGGATAGGTACAAAGTACTGCCATAGAAGAAAAATGGATGATATAAGTACACTCCGAATGGTGTTGAAATAACTAAGAACGATACTGAAAGAGATCCACAGGTTTTACTGGAATCAACACACTGAATGTCCAATCACTGCAAACAGAATGCGGAACTAAAGTACATAGCCAAAACACAGTCCAAGTTCATGAAAGCTATGTTTAAGCTCTAGTCAGTGCTCAGATCAGACATCAACTGGGCTACTGTTGGAAAGCATTCAAGCCCTGGAGACAGCTTAGAGAGATTGATCCCCAGCATCAGAGGTCAGTTATAAAGGAAAGATGGGATAAACCTTGGCGTTTCAGTTTTGAAAGGATGCAATGAAGAGTGCCATGTCCAGTCATCAAATATTATGAAAAAGGTAGATCCAGAACACTACTTCAAACTAAAGTGTGACAGTAGGACAAGGGAATACGAGACAAGGGCATACAGGTTCAAATCAGTAAAAGGTAAGTTTAAAACTGATGTCATGAAGTTCTTCACACAAAGGATGATCAGCACATGGAATGGTAGTGTAATGGAGGTGAAAACCCTGGCATCATTTAAGAAACTGTGATTGAGGAGTGTTTGTAGGTTCCTTTTGGATGCCAAATGCCCTTTCTCTGTGTATTAACCTTGTGAAATCAAAGAAAAGAAAGAATTTGTATTTATGTTAACACCTTTCATGTGCTCAGGATATCCCAAAGCACTTTACAGCCAATTAATTATTTCTCTGAAATGTGGTCATTATTGTTTCGCATATAGCAAAGTCTCGCAAAAAGCAATGAGATAAATGACAAGTTAATCTATTTTGCTGGTGTTTGTTGAGGGATGTATGCTGGCCAAAGTCCCCTGCCTTTGAGTAGTGCCATAGGATTTTTCATCCACCGGAGCAGGCAGATTTAACATTTCATCCCAAAGATGGAGCCTCCGACAATGCAGTGTTCTTTCAGTACTGCACTGAAAAGCACATAATCTAGGCTGACCCAAGTCCTTGAGATGGGCCTGATTGCACAATCTTCTGACTTAGAGATGAGTGCTACCACTGAGCCAAGCTGACACTACCAAATAGTTTCACATTAGAAAATACTGTCACTGATTAACATAACTGACAGTACAATTTTCTATAACTTTGAATATTTGTACTTTGCCAAAAATCTTTTTCTAGTTTACTTTCTACTGTCACATTGTATTAAGCCACAGGTTTGCACACATAATGGGGCAGTAATTCGGGTCGGAGGCTTGCCGCGCGTGTAAGCCCCCGATATACACTTACCCGACGCGCCTGCCGTTCACCTCCAGGAACGCCTGGAATTCCATTTTGAAACAGAAGAATCCCGGGCAGCGTCTGACGTCACGCCGCCCAGGAGTGCAGCCAGCGCGAAGCCTGTAGCGCGCTGTGCAACTGAGACACGCCCCTTGAGGTCTCAGTTTAACAGGACACGCCCCCAATGTTTCTGACAAGCTGCTAAGCATTTTTACATGCAAAGCAGCAGTTTAAATAGGTTTTTGGAAGATTTTGGTAACTTTTATAAACTTTTAAAAACGTTTACATTATTTTGAAGAATCTGAAGTAGTTTTAAACAGAATTAAAGCAATTTAAAGACTTTTAAAAGCCCTAAAAGAATTTTTTAAATTCCATTTATTTATTTAGCAATGTCGTCGTCATACGTGTCTTCACACTGTTCCCTTTGGGGAACTGTATGAAGTGGTGGAAGGATTTATGGCCGTGATTAACGCTCATTCCGTGACCGTAACCATCTTTGAACCAGCCATTAGGGTGGTTAGTCCTATGGCGGGAGGGTTTTACGGGCTCCCACAAGCTATACAAGGAGGGGGGGCCACCCACACCCACGGACGCAAATATCCCACTGGATGTCAACCCAGAATTTAGAGCCGGAACTCCGACTCCACTTGCCGGGACTGTCTGGAGCGGGGTTCGAAACCCTACCCTGTCTGGCCCAGCGGCGGGGATCCTACCGCTATGCCAAAGGCCCAATCCGATTAGCAACATGAAATGGCTGGAATGAGCACAATTCACGGCATTAAAAGAACTCACAATTGAACTGATGATGACCTCAGCAATCTCCTCAAGGAGGTGGAGGCGCAGCGCCTGCTCATCATTGGTAATGAGAAGTCAAAGGTGCCGCAAAAAGGACAGATGATAGCTTGGTCTTTCAAGTGGCAGCATAGGGCTCCAGTCACGGGGAGGGAAAAGGCGCAGGAAACGTATGGGTGTCACCTTTTGTGCGGAGTGGGCCTTTTGCGTAGCAGTAATCATCCCCGCCGCTGGGCCAGAAGGAGTAGGGTTTCGAACCCCACTCCAGACAGTCCCGGCAAGTGGAGTCGGAGCTCCAACTATAAATTCTGGGTGGACATCCAGTGGGATACTTGCGTCCGTGGGTGTGGGTGGCCCCCCCCTCAGATGGGTTGTGGGAGCCCGTAAAACCCTCACGCCATAGGACTAACCACCCTAATGGCTGGTATGAAGATGGTTATGGTCACGGAAGGAGTGTTAACGTGGCCAGAAATCCTTCCACCACTTCATACAGTTCCCGAAAGGGAACAGTGTGAGGATACGTACGACGATGACCTCTTGTGCAATGCACCTCCTTGGACCCTCAGTCGCAGATGCGAGGGGGCAAATCGTGCAATTGTTAAATTTTTCATTTTATTGACATGTAAAATGTTGGCCCAGTAATTCCCTTCCAAACGCGCGAGTACGGTCGGGGTACTTACGCGTCTGTCCGGAGGAAATGCCGGTTTTCAGCATGCACAGCGCATGCGGGGAAAACCGGCATTTCCTGTCCTCTGAACGAAGGGGTTCAGAGGCAGAACGCGTGCGACTGTACAGGCAGCGCGTGCGCAGTAAAATTTGCCGCTTTCATTCATGCTTTCAGTGAGGTCAAGTCCTTACAACTTACACATGAAAAAAGCATGAGTACAGTTGCTCCAGAGGCTGCGGTTGTTTGGGAAAGGGAGGAAATTTATTTTAAGAAATGCTGAGGTAAGTTTTAAAGTTTATTTTTGTTTTTTAAAACGGGTTTTCAGTACTGTAGGTAGAAGGATCAATTGTGGCTATGTGAATTGAATTTGCTGTGTTTATTAAATGTGAAAATGACTCCAACATTTTTAAGAAACTTTTCATCAGTAATATATTCTTTTAAGTAATTATGTATGTATGTCTGTATATATTCCTTTGCGTGTATGTATATATTCCTTTACTTATGTGTATGAATGTATGTATTTAATTATGACTTTCAGAGAAAGTAACTTATTGGAAAATCATAATTAAAAACACACATTCATACATATAAGTAAAGGAATATAAAACATACATACATATACGTAAAGGAATATATGCGGACATACATACATAATTACTTATTACTGATGAAAAGTTTCTTTCTTAAAAGTGTTGGAAATGTTACATTACTCATTTTAGAACACTCATTCTCACATTCAATTCACACAGCCACAATTGCTCCTTCTACCTACCGTACTGAAAACCCGTTTAAAAAAAAAAAATTTAAACTTTAAAACTAACCTCAGCATTTCTTAAAATAATTTTCTTCCTTTTTCCAAACAAAAATATTGCCTTTCAGAAGCTCCACGATAAAATATATCTTCCTCCGCAGCCTTGGAGCAACTTTACACATGCTTTTTTCAAGTGTAACTTGTAAGGACTTACCCTCACTGAATCCATGAATGAAATCGACGAAGTTCACTGCGCACGCGCTGCCTGTGCAGTCGCACGCGCTGTGCCTCTGAACCCCTTCGTTCAGAGGACTGGAAATGCCGGCGTTCCCCGCATGCACGGTGTTTCCTGAACGCCGGCATTTCATCCGGCCAGATGCGCGAGTACCCAGACCGTACTCGCGCATTTGGACCCGAATTACTGGGCCAATATACCCCAGAGCAGGGTTCAGCAGTGAGGCACAGATACGTGTAAGACAGCTCTTCAAGGTCACCATAATATTTAGTCAAAAAAGTAATGCTTTAAGTATATACTGTATGAGCTATTATGGAGGATGAAAAAATATTACCTCAAACTGGGGCCAATTCATTGGCATTCCAGGCCCATGTGTACTGTTGAACCACTTTAGGTCCTCCTGTGTGTCCGCGATCCGGATTACCTGCTCCAGCTCTCGGTAGATGTTGGCGTAGCTACAAGAGAACAGATGGATAAATGGTAAATAATAACGCAACGTATTTACTACTAGGTGAGCAAACCCACTTCCCAGTTGCAGTGTTGCACACTCCCCCACATTCATAACACTGTTGGAGTCACTTGGCTTAATTATGAATGTTTTCCCAGTCTGGTCAAAGGTTGATAGTCAACACAGTGGAATGTTGGAAGTGGAGTGGGGGGGGGGGGGGGGGGGAGAGGAGGGGAGTGGAGGGAAGGGAGAGAAGAGAGAAAATGGGAAGAACTACAGGGCATCATCCTCCAACAGAAATACTAAAAATGGGGCTATATCTGGTTTGCAAGAGTCAACAGTCACTCAAGAAAACCGTTGCATTTCCCATGGACTCCAATTTCACTGGAAGTTGAGAAATCTAGGTGAAGGGCGTAGAACACAAAGGGTGGGAGAGAAGATGATGTAAATCAAGTCATGGTTAGGGGATGCCTAGCTGATGATAACAACCTCTTTAAATCTGTAAATGTTCCAAGGCACCTCAGCTAGAATAAAAAAAACTAGGAGGTCAAAGAAGTAGGTTTTCAATAGGCTTTTGAAGGTGGAGGCGGTCGCAAAAAGGAGTGGTTTAAGGAGATTGTCAAAAAGAGTGTAGGACCAAGATGGCTGAATTACTGAAGGTGAACCAGAGGAAGGGGAGATACAAAGGAGACTAGTGTCAGAAAATTGGAGGGTGTTCATGCGAATCCAGGGCTGGAAGACTTTGCAGAAAAGCCTGCAGTTTGTATAAGGAAGGAAGACTTGAGATCCTAAGACAGAACGAGTTAGTTTATGAGACTGCAACATAGTGCCAATGCAGGATCATTAAGATTGTCGACTAGGCAAAATACATCTTTCCAAACAACGCTAGCTAACATCTCACAGACAGTGTTTTCATGTGTTTTTCTAGATTGGTTTTAATGTTAATTGGTTTACCTGGGATGCTGTAGAACCTGGCTCATCTGTATTCTGTAGACAGCTCTGTTCCCTGGTTAGTATGCAAGGAGCATTTTTTGATTTCAGTAGTTCTGTTGTTTGCGCACTAATGGCTGTCATTTGTCATCTGTAATGTAAGAATTTGCACCAATTCCACACAAACATCACCGATGCCCTGGTTTCATTTAAAGGCTGGTCACCTTGTACTGCTCACAGTCAGTGACTCCCTCATTATCTGCAAAACTTTGAGCTGCTGCAGCAAAGGTGCTGTTATGTGTGTGTTACACATGATGCAGCACACATATCTTTATGTGGCACTGGTGTGTGTTTGAGAGGGAAACAGAGTGCCTAGTTGAGCATGTCCCTTCACCCAGCTGCACGTAGGTCAGTCAACTTTCTGACATAATTCTAATGACCTGGGAGTAGGGTGTTGGTCTCACTTGTAGATAAGGTAGTTTCAATATGTATATACTGTATGCATTATTTTGTCATACGCCCTTGTTTCTGGTACTGGCAGCTCCCAGCTGTTATACTGAAGTAGACAAGAGTTACTCCTAACTCTACTGAGCCACCTACTGGTCTCCAAAGTGGCGCAAGTGTGCCAATTTCAGATTTTACATTTCTGCATCTTCACTGTCAATTCAGCACAAAACGTATAGTGTAAAGGGGTCATTAACCAGCAGAATGCCCTTGGAAAATACCCCAAGCACATGGCTATGAGTAAATTATTTAAAAAAATTATTGTTCATGGTTGTATTACCTCCCCCTTTCAGTAACCGCAAATACACACTTGCTCAGCGGTCTTGAAAAGCCAGAGGCAGCCGCTAAGAGGCACACAAGCAACTTGGGATTACTTTAAAGATTTGTGAGAAATACATCTGGCCTCTCCCCAACAGAACAGCCACGGTGAAGGACTTTAGGGGAAACAAAAAGGTACAGTCATGCCCCAACACTTGGCAACAAGTGACAAGGGCAACCAACCTGCTGCACTACTAATCCTTGCCCTTAATTTAATTTTGTTCAGAAATTGCTCTTTGCAAGAACTAAACCCCAATACTGCCAGGGCTAGGTCGATTGCGAAGATATTAGTGCCATTACACCTAATGTCTCATTTATTGTACATACTTAGTCTATATCCTATCCATCACCAAGACTGTTTATTTCCACCTCTGCAACATTGCCTGCCTCCACCCTCCCCTCAGCTTCCGTTAGTCACCTCCAAACTAGACGATTCTAACTCTCTCCTTGAACTCCAATCTCCACCTTCCAGAAGCTAAACTGTATCCAAAACGCTACTGCACATATCCTGTCCCACACTAAGTTCTACTCACTCATCACTCCCATCCTCACTGATCTACAATGGCTCCCCATTCTCCAAGGCCACAAATTTAAAATCCTCTGTCTACAGATCCTTCCATGGCATCATCCCACTTTATGTCTCCTCCAGCCTGATATTCTTCTCAATGCTCTGTTCCTGTGCTATACCCCACCCCCCACCCCTACTTCACCCCACCATTGGTGGGGAAGCTTTCATCTGCCTTGTTCCTTACTGATTGAACTCCCTCCCTGAAACCTTTTTGCCACATTTGAGAAGCTTCTTAAAACCTGACTCTTCTATTTATTTTTGCCACTTGCCTCAATCTCTGCCTTCCTGGCTCAGTATCTGTTTCCTTAAGCTTACTTGAAGTATACATAGAAGTTACAACACAGAAACAGGCCATTTGTCTGAACTAGTCTGTGTTTACCCTCCATGCGATCAAATAATAATAATTGCATTTACTCATCCTGTTCCCATATCCCTTCAAACCTTTTCCCTTTATCCACCTATCCAGTCTGTGGGAATGTCTTGGGACATTTCTTTATAGTAAAGGCATTTTTATAAATGCAAGTTGTTTTTAATACCAGTTCTAGAAACAAATCACTTCATTTGGTCATTTGTTGTTTGTTCTTTTCCAATTAACTCAGATATTGTCGCTGCATCCAAGTTTTTTCTGACTCTGAATAAATCATACATCAGAATAAGGCTGTCTGGTGGGTTCAAGGAGCTCATACCCAACACTCTTCAACATAAATTATCCTAAGACAATTTTTACATAGTTCCAGAATTTAAAGTTACTGATGATCTGTCATTTTATCAGAGAGACATTTTACTTTTAAACATTAGTGGGAATACAATTCTTCAAATTATCTCACAACATTATGAGCTCTGATCAGCAGGTCATCTATGCAGCATCCGCATTATTGCAGTGTGTAGCTGTCATTCCAGTTATCGATCAGTAGCACTGACTGGATAGCTTAAAGCATCTGGTCAGTGTGGGAGAACAGGGTACAGGAAAAGGAGTATAATAATATGGCTCAGAAAGATTTGAGTCTCTACTGGTGTACATTCTGCCATTCACTACACACTGCAATAGGCAGATATACATAAAAGGTTACCAAGACCCTGCAGCAAATCTTTGTCAGAGCCCAGCTTTTCAAATTTTTACATTGACACTGACATTGCATTTTAACCATAATGTCATCTTATTTTGGTTGCTGGGAATCACAGGATTGAGGAGAATAAACATTCTCAGTATAAGCACATTACTGCAATGCCAGAGGGCCTGGTGTTTTGTTCCATTCACACAGCCGGGGACTTAACTAAGGGTAGACATTTGGGAGCCTGGTGCTCATGCATCAACGGGTAGGAACTTTGACAGCTCGACGGGCCAAAGCTCCGATCTCAAACTTAACGCAGTTGTCAGATCAATCAATTGATCTCTCACTCACACACAGAGCAGGTCGGCTGTGCCCTACCAGGCTACAGGAAGTCTGGTCCAGCTAGCTTTGTATAGCTTAGCTAGAAATAAAGGGAACCTATATTTATGGAGTAAGTTAAATTGTTATTGTTCTGCCATAACCAAGGAGCGTAGGAAGTTGACTGCTGTCACTGTGAAAACCATTCATGTATTTTATGTAAAATAAATCATGTATTTTATGTAAAATAAATCAGTTATTAGTTTGAAGCTGTGCTTGGCTCGATAGTGTTTTCAGTCTACCTTCTGTAAAGGGAGATGAATGTTTTGTGACTTAGAATATTTCAGTAGCTGGTTATATGGAGCAAAGGTTCTCTGTTACGATCCCTGGGTCATGTTATCATTACCTTTTGGGCAGTATAAGGTGCACGCTGGATCGTAGGATAAGAGGTCAGCTTACCGATTGGCCAATGACACTGAACCTTAAAAGACATCTAGCACAAAAAAAAACAAATTATGCCAATGTGATTATAGTGCTAGTGTTTCCCCCAGCCACACCCAATTCACATCATCATGCTCCCACCTCAGATGGCCACCAGGACTACCCTATGTACATAATAGCATTTTCTTGCTTTCTCTTTCTGAAATTAACTTTCTTAAGTTTGAAACCCTTCATGAGCCAACAGATGGCACACTTTATTTGGCAGGATTAGTTCTACTATGACTCTTCCTTTCCCCAAGATGGTGCACTGTAACCTCAAACCACTCTTACTAATGAGCTTTCTTAGCCTGTTAGCTCAAACAGCACTCAAAATGAGGTTCAATCAACTATTTTAACATGGGTTAAATTTTTCACCCATGGACTATGACTGGGTGGTAGGCTAGCAGCGTGACTATTTGGATTTCAGCCCTTAGATATACTCCAAACTGGCAACAAGTGCAACTCCCAAACTTGGAATGTAGTTCTCAATGTGGAGTAAGATTTTTGAAATTATAGCTTCAAATGTTGGTCTCATGTCAGTACCAGTGGTCAGTGGGTAACTATGCTGCCAACATGGATCATAAAGATCTTGGGTTCAATCCCTTCTCAACTGTGATATAATAAAGGAAACCTGCATTTCTCGCTAACTTCTGTTACATTTGTCCTGAAACCAGCCAGTCATCATCAATGGTGCATGCCTAACATGTTCTGGATCGCTCGGTTTTAAAATCATGGATGCTCAGTAAAGAAAGCAAAGGAACTTCAATCTTATGGTAAGAGTCAGCCCATTTGATGAGATTTACCATTTTTGGTTGTATTACACAATGGTCCACCTTTTATTCATAGCACACATACGTTGTTGATTTTTTTTCCATCTTGTGCATTATCTGCAGTCAGTTAAATGGGCTCGACATTTTCATTATTCGCCTACTCCCATTGAAATGCCAGTATTTTTACTGTCCCTCTCAATAAGATATTGATAGCTTTTATTTTACAAACTCCACATACTGAAGCTTTTTGAAATCATAACTTCAAATTTTGGTTTCATATCAGCTCCCCAATGGTCAGTAGGTAAATGTGCTGGCCATTGTGGAACATGAAGATCTTGGGTTCAATCCCTTATTTGCATTGGGTTAGCTGATCTCAGCAAGGGTGATGGTAAGAGCACTGCAATTTATCTCAGTGCATGCGATCAGGCTTTTTGGGAGAGGGAAGAATAAAAGGAAATAGATATGTGTGTGAGGACGTAAGGTGAGGATCAGGCTTGGGGTTGTGATGTCTGCTGACATTCAGTACCTGGCTCCCCTTCTGGGTGAAGTATAGGAGGGCTACTGACCCTTATGGATTTGTACTCCATCATTAGTCAGCACCGTCAGAAGAGGAGGGGGAGAAAAGGAAAAAGAACAGAGTTCATGAAAGTGCAAATTGAAATAATCCCTCCACCTTTCTCCTCCTTCCGCCATTTTTTCTTTTTGAAACCATTTTAGGCTCTCCGAGACACAAACCATAGCCGGGCTGAATGGATATGCAGGCAACCTACTCCGGTGCCCCTGCAAATCAGTTGTATAACCAGTTGCTTGGAGACATACCAGAGTCTCTCCTGATGCTTCTCCCCCACCTTCCCCAACACACGATGTCACATTAAGGCAGTATGCCGTTTGGCTGCTGGTACTAATCTTCCCAATCACTGCTTATGCATTTTAAACAGATTTAAATGTATATTTGAAAAAAAAAGATAGAAAAGGCTGTAAAAGTTTCAGAAAATGTTGTGAATTAGAAGTATATAGAGTTACAGGACCAAACAGTGTAAACCTCTGTTAGTTTTGGTAACAAAAGATGTCAATGGGTGACAAGCAGTTTGTATCTCACCAGGTTTCATTATTTTGATTGATTTGTGGCTGGTATGCCAACCCATCCCATTCAATGGTGCGGTCACTCTTCGGCTGCCTGCCTCACCTGAAGGAAATGCCAGCTGGTACAACAACTAGCTAATGTTCATTAAATACAGCTCTGCTCCAGGGCACTTTAAATGTGTTAAATGGTGCTTGGTTATAAACAGCTTTGTTATAAATGGTTTTTGAGATTTCAAATTGATCTAGAAGAGGTTTTCCAGTTGGTAAAATGTCATACCTTGGAATAACTTCATTGTCAGGTGCAGCTGTAAACAATTTTGCTAAACATTTTCTATTGTAACTTTGTAATTCAATGCATTTTTCAAAATAACTTCTACAAAAGTATTGCTGTAAATAATTATCAATATTTAATCTAGAAGTGCTAACTCCTCTTAAAACTATGATATGTTCCATGGCAGCTCAGCATCCAGAGTATTGCAATCGCAGCCAAGAGCAGGGCTCAAACCATGTTCTCATCTTAGAATCATAGAATCAATAATAGTACAGCACAGAAGAAGGAGGCCATTCGGCCCATTGTGTCTGCGCCAGCTCTTTTGAAGAGCAATCCAGTTAGTCCCACTCCCCCGCTCTTTCCCCATATCCCTGCAATTTTTTCTCCTTCAAGTATTTATCCAATACCCTTTTGAAAGCTACCATTGAATCAGTTTCCACCGCCCTATCAGGCAGTGCATTCCAAATTCTAACCACCCATTGCGTAAAAAAGTTTTCCCTCATGTCGCCTTTGGTTCTTTTGTCAATCATCATAAATCTGTGGCCTCTGGGTATTGACCCTTCAGCTATTGGAAACAGTTTCTCTTTATTTACTCTATCTAAACCCTTTAGAATTTTAAACACCTCCATCAAATCTCCTCTGCTGCAAGGTGAACAACCCCAGCTTCTCCAGTCTATCCACGTAACTGTAATTCCTCATCCCTGGAACCATGGCAGCATTTGCTCCTCTTTCATCCCTCAGCCATATGTTTCGAAACCCAGTTTCCTGTGTACCATCTCCAAACTGCTGAGGTCAGCACCCAGCTGCAGAATAACTAGTCAGTGGGGTTCCTGGCTGCACAATGCATTTTTGAATATGTAATGACATCAGCATGTTGTTGCACAAGGTATTTTGGGGCAATCTCCACATGCCTGGTTCTAATATTAAAATCAGTAACAAAAGAATTAATCATGCAAACTGATTGAAATAGGTGTTTTGTTTTATGAAAATCTCTTCTAAATATTGATGTACTGTATTGAGCAAATCTTATACATCGGCACTTTCCAGTTGTGGAGCTCTGTAGCAGTGCATTTATACCATTAATAAAGGCTCCACATATTTTATTGGAGCCAATGTAGCTAGTCCAGCCTTTCAAAAACTGCTCTTGTGGATTTAGAGTGGCAAATGCAGAGAAGTGTGAAATCATATATTTTAGAAGTAAAAACAGGGGAGGTACAAAATAAATATGCAGCTGGTACAAGTGATGTAGGATTGTGTGAGTCCTGAAGGGTATGGGTTCTCTGCTAGGGGCAGAAAACTATGGGGCTGCAGGCTCTGGTTCATCGGGGAAGTGATACTTAATGGGATAGAGAAAATAAATTGAAAACAATGCCATCAGATATGGCACAGCAGATGGATAAAAGGCCACAGGTTCAGGGTAAATTTAGAACAGCTATCAAGAGTTATTTCTCTACACAGCGGGGTTCAACAGTTGGAACAGGTTGACAGGCAGTAATTGAGGCCAGGACACAGGACTCATCCCAGAAACAACTGGATACTATTGTGGGTAAACTGGGCTGGTGTTCTGGAAAGATGAGATCAAATGGTTGAAAATCCTTTCTCATACCCAACCTATCTTGCGATCAATGTTTTTCCAGTGAGACAGTAAGGAATTTGAATATTTGTGCAATGGATAGTTACACATTATATAATTCTAATTAATACTCACTTGTTGTTTTCGGTGAGGTTTAGATGCCTTTTTATGTCCTGTAGCATTTCCCTGAAGAAGACCAGTCGTTTCTCCTCAAATTGCTGGCACTGTTCAAACACTTGCTCCATATTCTCCATGTACTGCGGTGTACATTTACTCAAGTCATCCAAGGCCTTCTCGTACTTCTCTTTTGTCTATACAGGCATTGATCCAACATAAATTACAATTAACAAGTTTGCATTCAAATCCTAAAATCATTAATCGGTCATCATGGCAGCATAACCACACATAATACGCCAAAAGGAGGCAGTTGGGACCTCACACTAGCAGAATCCATTCAATAAAAGCCGCACAGCCTAAATCCTTGAGCCACATTATATGACCTGCCAAGAATCATCAATGCATTTTTCCATGGTGAACCAGAAACATTCAGACATTTAAACATGGCTACAATTGATTCAACGGTTTTTGGAAATCTTTTGGAGCTGTCTTATTCAGTTACCATCAGCTCACCTCTAGAGGGCAACAGTATTACAAAAAGGTAACACCAAAGGGCCACATCGTCATCATGCAAGTACCTGCTCCAGTCTGATACCACACACAAAATACAATGGAAGGAGTCACCAGGCAACTGAAGGATTCAGATAACGTAATCCTCTTGAGCAGCTTCAGTCATCTGAACAGACATTATGTTTGCAGATATATAAACATATTATTTTAAAAGAAGATTTTTGAAAACCCCATTGTGGTTACTAGGCTTCAAGTTCAAGAGTTCAATCCAATTTATTTTTTGTAGTTATTCACTATGTTGTAAATAAGTTATTTCCATGACATTTAACCTTATCTGCCTTTCAATACAAGTGTTGCCCAAAGACTACTGTCATTTTTTTGCATTTATAATGCTGCCCACTAGATTTACATTATTCACATACAATAGTATACCCAATAGCATTTATTCACAGCAGCCTTCACAGAACATCAGATTATATCACTGCACCCATCACCTAGTTGCTGCTAATATGCCACAAAGCATCTACAATGAACAGAGGTAAAGTGTTCCTAGCATTTCAGTCATGATGTCATCGGGACCGGACTGCAATATTAGTTGGAGGCCTGAGCGAGGGAGCAGTCATACTAAGAGGTGGATCATGGGCAGGCAAGGTTTAAAATTTTATTTTAGGTGTTCTTGTGGGCCAGTAGGTGTAGGAATGCTCCTCTGAGTCTCCCGAGGAAGTCTTGGGCCTCCAGAGCCCCCCACCCCCCTCAGGTGACTGACAGAGACCGTTCCCATGGATCCCCGGCTGCAGCCTCCTGATGCCGAATTCCTACTCCTGCCCGCTGGCCAGGTAGTGGATCTGGCTGCGTACAGGTGGGACTCTGGGGAAAATTTAGTGACCGTTAGTATCGGCTGGGCTGCCGTGTCTCCGGTTTTGCCACCCGCTTCGGGGTTCACCATACCCGCGCTTGCGCTCACCGCCCCCCCCAACTTAAAATTGGGCCAATATGTTATTAGATTGTTATTTCAGCAGCTGAGTGTTTACTGCAGTTATATTAGTAAGTAAACTCTCCATTACTAAGACAGCAGATGTGAGGCTTCAGCTAATCAGATGTATCCCTAGCAACCACGAGTCTTTATATCACTAATCCTTCAACTCTCAGGATTACAATGTCATTGAAAGGATCATTAAGAGAATGGTAATAAAATGATAGCATTAATATATGGTCACACAAATATTCGTTTGGGTTATTTACGCTATAGATACCAAAACAGCAAAGGTACAGGAAACTTAGAACTGATGTAGGCCTGTATCAAACATGTTTGATTTACAGTTACCATGAGTTGTTTACAAGGGCTGAATGTTCACTAAGATAATTGTAATCCTTCACTTGTTAAGGAAATAATACCCATAACTGGTATTAACTCTATCTCCAAAACTTATGACCTACAAATACAGTTAAAATACAACACAAAAATGTACATACAATATTATCTAAATTTGGAATCCTCTGAATAGGTGCTTGTCTATGGGCTGGATTTTCCTTCAGAAGTCGGGAAGGAGGCGGGACTACAACTTTCGGGTTTTAGTCCCGCCTCCATCGAGATGCGACCAATCCACGCGATTTTCACTTGATTGACCTTGTTGAGCCCGCCCAGCGGGCTCAGCAGGCCAATTAAGGGCCACCCGGCAACAGGTGACGTCACAGACTGAAATTTCATCTGTCAAGACGTGTTGACAGATGAAATATCAGTGTTTCACAGCTGCTTGAAGCTGTCAAACACTGACAGTCTTACTTCTAACCTGAGTCCTTCTACGCAGACTCAGTTAGAAATCTCGCCGGCACTGAAAGCTGCAGGCTGTCACTTTTGACAGATCGCAGCCATTCTGCTTTCTGTGCCGGCTGAATGATGGACTCCCGAAGCCTAGAGGAAGGAAGGCTGTAAAGGTAAGTACAGGTAATTTAAACTTCTTTACGCAATTTAGACACACCAAACACACTTACCTTTGCACTCATGCACACATCACTCATCTGAACACCCACATCTCGACCCCTCCAAGTCCTTCAACCCGACGGCCCGACTCCTCTAACCTGGCGTGGTTTGGAGCCGTCGGGAATCCCACACGACAACCTTCAAAATAGGGATTAGGCTAAAAACTGCCTGTTAACTACCTGTTAACAGGCAATTAATTGGCACTAATCCCTTCCCGCCTCGGGTCGGCGGGTCCCAGTGCGGGGCCGGTACCCGCCTCCTTTGAAACTTACATGGAGGTGGGTTTTGGGCGGGATGGTGTCGGGACCCCCGAATTCGGGATTTTAGCCCCCCGCACGCCCAAAAGCTCGCCCCACGGCACACTGAAAAATCAACCCCTATGTTTCTAATCCAACATTTAGACTTAATTTCATTGCCAAAGAGGTGTATTGTGGCTATTTTCTATTTACTCATGCATGGGACAAATTGGTGGAGTCCTTACAGAAAATATTAGACTGAATATTGGAGTTTATTTGCACCAAGATGTATATATATATTTGCAACATTAGAATTGCCTTCTACACTTAGCAGTCTCACCTTCTGAACTTCCTGTTTGCATTTCTCCACTTTGTCCAGTAGTTTCTTCTGTTGCTCTGGAGTGACTGACTGCTCTGCCTTACTGTTTGCCTCCCTTGTAGCTGCCATCTTTTCCTCTTTACAGGCTAGGTGATAAGCCTTCTTGGCTGCCTCCACCTATGTAAAAACAAGAAATGATATATATTAAAAAGGATTGCAAACAACTTTTTTGACAGGCCTATACTATGGGATGTCTCGGATTCAACAGAAATTCCAATGGGATTGCAGAGAAACAGAAAGTCAAAGCCCAATAATGAAAGGGGATTTGGCCTGTCATTTTTCCTTCCCTCCCCCTTCTTCTGATATGGCTGCAGAATTTCTGAGTGGCCATAGTTATTGTTCATGTAGCATATCTCCAAAAGTTCTAAATGCCAAGGGATGAACCAAGGAAGAAGGAGCATGTAAACAAAAGTAGTAGCAGGAAAAAAATGGGTAGAAAGAGCAAGCTGTATGTTAAATAGAAACACTTTTTCATGGGTGAAAATCTATGCATTTAATCGATAAATCGAAGGAGGCTTTCTACAAGGGGAGTGCCCATCTCTTTCACTAGGGGGTGGGGGAAATGAAATGATTAGAATTTGGCCACAAGCCGGGAATGTGCTATTCCTATGAAAGTGGGGGTGGGATGGGGTGGGGATAGTCCTTTCACACAGGACTCCTGGTGAATTCCCAGCAATACTGCCATCTATTCACCAGTTGGGTAGATTACAGGGTTCATTGTGAAGGAACTTTTGGCAATGGCTGACGACTCGGGGGGGGGGGGGGGGGGGGGCGGGAAAGAGAAAGAAAAAAAAACAGGAACCTGCAGCTGAAAAGACCCGACACTTCATGATTTGATAATCGAGCCACCAAGAAAGGTATATTTTTGAAATGGTTTCCAGCACAATGCCATACACAGACGTTTCTGGACAAATTCTAATCATTTAATTCCCCCCACCGCCTTCCCCACCCCTGGAGGAATCTCAGCAATATGGAACACCAAAAACTATACAGAAAAAGGACCAAATATATGAAAAGAACCTTCAGAGGAGCTGCTCTGTGAGCTGGCAAATATGTCCCTTACTGAACCATTGGTAATGATCAAATATTTTAAATCCAGTTCAGTGCATATTTTGAAACAAATTCACATCATTACTGCATCACTTTCTTGCAGAAGCTGAAATTTTGTTTGAGGTTATATCAGTTCTGGACCTGTTATCCCATTTTGGGTTGAGATAAAAAAATGATTTTTTTTTTATTATTGGGATATATAGGGAAGAGCAAAGGCTGGAAAAAAAAAGACAAGGAGCAGAGTTAGGCAATGCCAAGAATACTTTTTAAAAGCCTGTAAATTGCAGAAGGAAATGAAGACTGTAGGAGGCAAGCAGTCCCCGTTTTACTAGTCTGCTTAGAAGTGGATGATCCCAGGTCACCAGATGTGTATATTATCTTAGGCACAGCAGCTAACTATACCACATAATACAATACTAAGTCATACATATTAGAAAGGCCCCAGGTCTCCTCCAAGATGGCAGGAGACACATTACAGCAACACCAATCTTGGCCTGGGGAAGGGGGGAGGGGAGAAGAGGGAAGAGGATGCAGAGAAAAAGAGAGACAATAAAAATGGAAAATAAATATTATCTAGGATGTAATGCTCCACCTCACAAGTAAATGGAATGCAAACACTCACTTTCATGAGGACAGAACACTGAAGGGAAAAGAAACATGAAATCCAATTATTTTAATTATTGGAGTGTCACAAATTTAAATCTTAAAATAGCTGCAGCTTTTAGGAATAGGTGAGGTAAAAAAGCTGCTAATTTATGAGGAGTTTGCAGGTAGCTCCTTCATATTAACACACCTTTCATAATCCTACTAACCTGCAGGAGACATATCTATTTTATAGCTCTTGTGTAAAAGACAGTAGCAAAGCAGTAATGAAATATCACTCAATAAGGCATTTGAATCTGCACATTACCTCTTTCAGTTTTTTAGCCCAGGGTTTCTGTGCTTTCCGGAATCCATCCTCTGCTTCTTTGGTCTCTTTGAAGCCTCCGATCATCTGTTTGTGGAAGGAATCTTTCTGCCAGTTCTTTACCTTTTCAAAATCTTCACTGGTCAGTGCATTTCTCACCTCCAGGTGTAGCTCACTTACTTTATCTGCCTCAGTCATTAGCGCCATCCAGGCTCTCTCCAGAGTGCCATACTGTGGTCCTACACATGGTACAGACATCTATCATCAGCCTGGCTCATACCGCAACCACTTTAATCACCAATAAATCTGCTGTTTAAATACTTATTCTTCTTCAAAGTAACATTCCAGCTGATAGGCAAGAGAAACTAGACTCCACCACAGTTCTAATAACAATCCTTTTAAGTAAATAGGATGTAGTAGAGATGGTCGTACCTTCACCCTAACTAAACTGGCCAAAAGCACATACAAAGGGCGGAATTTTAACATGAAAAAGGGGGGTGGGTTGGAGGCGGGGGGATGTTAAAGTTTTAAAAATCTAAATTCCCGACCCCCAACCCGCCCACTTTCAACTTTTACTCAGGCAGGATGGGGGACAGGCAGCCAACCCACTGCCAGGAGGCGGATTGGCATTTTAAATGTGTTAATGAGGCCCTGAAGCCTCTGCTTTAACCTGATGTGCAGGTTTTACTGCGGCCGGCTGGGGATCTCAGTAGCTGCAGCGAGGCGAACACACCCATTTTATAGTCACTATAAAATTATGCTTATTAGTTACTAAAGATTTGCTCAATTTTGGTATATCACCCAAAAACACGTTAAATAGAAGAGGCTGTCCTCCATTAGACAAGTCAGGTGTGGGCTGCATAGTTAAATACCGAGGATTCTTAGGGACCAAATTTAACATTTAAATCCATGTTCCCATTAATTTATCTGAAGTTACATATATCCAAGGTGTCAATCTTGGCGCTTGGTAAAACTCTTCCCTCTTGAGTCAGAAGATCATGGGCTCAAGCCCTACTCCAGAGATTTGAGCACAGTGACAGATGTAATAGTTCCACAAATGTTATTCTTCCGCCATATTCAAGCCCCACTCCAGAGACCTGAACACATAATCTAGGCTGAGACGTCAGTGCAGAACTGAGGGAGTCGTGGGAAGTGCCTCAGGTAAATACCCCATGCCACCAATACCACTAAAACAGATTATCTGGGTATTTATTGAATTGCTGTTTGTGGGACCCTGGCATGTGCAAATTAGCTGCCATGCTGCTCTACATTACAACAGTGACTACACTTCCAAAGTTATTTCATTGGCTGTGAAGCACATTGGGATGCCCTGATGTTGTGAAAGGTGTTATAAAAATACAAGTTTTTCTTCTTTCTTTACTGATAGACGAGCTCTAAAGGGCAACACTATCAATAAGGCACCAGCACTAAGAGCAGCCCTTTCCTAACCCACAAAAACCAAAACAGCAAATAAGAAGTATATCCACTATTAGAGCCAAGATGACTGTGCTTTGAGGGCTGGATCAGTAGGACTTGGGGATTGCATGTCATCCATGGGCCACAGCTTGGATGCCCCTGATATAGGTGATGCAATTAAAGACAGAATATTAATATAAAAGACTGAAGCACTGAGCCTACCACAGGTAAACACCAGCTGCTACAGGAAAAGTTCTGATATCCGGCACCGACGGGACCGAGCTGCTGCCGATCTATCAAAACTTCCGGATAGACCAGCGCTAATGTTGAAGGATACGGAGGTTTTCATCTCCGTATCTGACAACAAACACTGTTGCTTAGCAACAGCTTGTAAACACTCGGCCTGTACCTTGGAAGCGTCTCTGAAGCTGTTGCTAAGCTACAGAGACGCTTTCCAGAGCCTGACTGTTAAAAAAAAAAATGCTAGAAGAAAAAAAACCTAACCAAAACGGCTGCTGATTTCTGCCGTTAGATCGAGGTTTCTGAGCATACAACCTCCAGATAAACCAAAGTTTCCTGTATATGGAAGAAAGCATCTTTTAAAAAAAAAAGAGAAATGAAAGAGTTACAAGTGTGATGGGTTCCAAAATTTTAAAAATACCAAATAACTCACTTATAGCCAGTAGTTTAAGTCATAGCTGCAGCTTAGATAGTGTTAATCACATTTCCTCCCCTAAGGAACTGGCACAAGTTTGGGCTGGAGCGTATATATGCATCAATTTGGTATTTTAACTCACACAAATCACTGAGCCTGATATAGCACTGAGCAGTCACAGCCACTCTATAAATAGGACTTTCAAAATATTTTTAAAGACTGGATTGCTTAGACTATTTCCTGCATGCACTGTTTTGATTTTAAAATTAGGTTTGCAAATTAAATATTGAAGGGATTACTGGTACTGTGCTTATTATACACAATACTGTACATGGTTGCTAATCTACTGATATAATAAAAATCATTTAAAAATAATTTTTAAAAATAACTTGTATACTTTTTCAACTTGACCAATTTAAAATACAAAAAATACTTTTAAAATGACAGATTTACCCAATGACATTGTGGGCAAAGGCACAATGCAAAACGATGCCACACAGACCAGAAGGTCCCTGGTTTGACTCTAGGCCTGTGCTGAGTTAGCGAGCCGGAAACAGGGCAACAGGGATGTTATAACTGACCTTGGGCATGGGGGTTTGGGAGGAAGAGGAGAACAGACAGCAAGCATTCCAATCAGATTATAGAAAAGGCATCGCTGAGTGCCAGGCATGGCTGCTGCAACTGTGCAATGACAGACAGTAGGATACATCTGAAAATACCAGTACACCTGGGGTTTTAATATAAAAAAAATATATATATATATAATATATAAAAACTATTCTGTGAAGCACCCTTTTAAACCTTGCTCTTTGAAACAAATCATCCACGGTGTGCTACCTTATCTTCAAATCTAAACACAAGCTTGCATCAGTGATATTTAATGTATCATAGGGAATGAATTAATTATGAGATACAACTTTAAACCTTCAGAGGCTTCATTGGCCTTTTACAATATGTTTACAAATAATCCAAGATTAGTGTTTCTCTACAATTCTCTGGCAGTAATCAAACACATCCCATTTGTCCTTATTGCATGCTCAATTATTTCCTTTTCCAAAATCTATTTTTAAAAATTCTACAAAACAGTAATTATGCTGATTCTATGTAACCAAGTCAGAAAGCTATTAGGTGTCCCATCTAGTCTTTGTGAAACTGGTTTCCATGGTAACTCAAATTACATTGAATAAAGCTTGGTAGTTCTGACTCTTGCATCAATGCATATGGAATTAACAAATAAATAAGAAGTGATTTACATGATTTCAGTTTGGAAAATTAAGTGGAATTAATGGTAAACGATGTGATTTGGCTTAAATAAAAGTCCCTGCTGACAGAGAGGATACAAGACTTCAGAAAGGCAAGTAATGTATAACATAGAAACATAGAAGATAGGAGCAGGAGTAGGCCATTCGGCCCCTCGAGCCTGCTCCGCCATTCAATGCGATCATGGCTGATCATCCAAATTCAGTACCCGGTCCCTGCTTTCTCCCCATACCCCTTGATCCCTTTAGCCTTAAGAAATATATCCAACTCCTTCTTGAATATATTTAATGTATTGGCCTCTACTGTCTTCTGTGGTAGAGAATTCCACAGGTTCACCACTCTCTGGGTGAAGAAATTCCTCCTCATTTCTGTCCTAAATGGCCTACCCCTTATCCTTAGACTGTGACCCCTGGTTCTGGACTCCCCGACCATCGGGAACATCCTTCCTGCATCTAGTCTGTCCAGTCCTGTCAGAATTTTATAAGATTCAAAGAGACCCCCTCTCATTCTTCTAAACTCCAGCGAGTACAAGCCCAATCGATCCAATCTCTCCTCATACGTCATTCCTGCCATCCCAGGTATCAGCCTAGTGAATCTTCGCTGAACTCCTTCCATGGCAAGAACATCCTTCCTCAGATAAGGCGACCAAAACTGCACACAATACTCAAGGTGTGGTCTCACCAAGGTCCTGTACAACTGCAGCAAGACATCCTTGTTCCTGTACTCAAACCCTCTCGCTACGAAGGCCAACATGCCATTTGCCTTCTTAACCACCTGCTGCACCTGCATGCACAGCGGCTGGACCTGGGTGAGAGCAGCAAGGAGCGGTGGCAGTTTAAAAGCGGCGGCAGCGAACGAGGCCCGACCACAGCGGCTGGACATGGGTGAGAGCAGCGAGGAGCGGCGGCAGTTTAAAAGCGGCGGCAGCGAATGAGGCCCGACCACAGCGGCTGGACATGGGTGAGAGCAGCGAGGAGCGGCGGCAGTTTAAAAGCGGCGGCAGCGAACGAGGCTTACCAATTCAGCAACGGGGGGGGAAAGAGGTAAAAAGTAATCAAAGTGTGACGTCACCAGGAAGCAGGTAAGTGATTGGTTGGTGAGTATTTCTCTTTTTAAACTTTAACTCTGGTTTATAGTTTCTAAGGTCTCTCTGGTGTAGCAGGGACTGTTGGTAAACCAGTTAACTGTAGTGTAATTAGTGGGATTGATTGATTTAATTTAAATTCAATTAATTATAGGGTAAGTCATGGCAGGACAGCCCAGCCACGTGATATGCTCCTCCTGCGATATGTGGGGACACAGGGACATTTCCTGTGTTCCTGACAACTACATGTGCAGGAAGTGCATCCAGCTGCAGCTACTGACAGACCGCATTGCGGCACTGGAGCTGCGATTGGATGCATACTGGAGCGTTCATGATGCTCAGGACATCGTGAATAGCACGTTTACGGAGTTGGACACACCGCAGGTAGAGGTTGGACAGGAAGAAAGGGAACGGGTGACCAACAGGCAGAGTACTAGGCGCAGGCAGGTAGTGTAGGGGTCCCCTGTGGCCATCCCCCTCTCCAACAGATACACCACTTTGAGTACTGTTGGGGGGGGATGGCTTATCAGAGGAAGGCAGCAGCAGCCAACTTCCTGGCACCAGGGGTGGCTCTGCTGCACAGAATGGGAGGAAAAAGAGGGGTAGAGCTATAGCAATAGGGGATTCTATTGTAAGGGGAATAGATAGGCGTTTCTGCGGTCGCAAACGAGACTCTAGGATGGTGTGTTGCCTCCCTGGTGCAAGGGTCAAGGATGTCTCCGAGCGGCTGCAGAACATCTTGGAAGGGGAGGGTGAACAGCCAGTTGTCGTGGTGCATATAGGCACCAACGATATAGGTAAAAAGCGGGAGGAGGTCCTAAATGCGGAATATAGGGAGTTAGGAGGTAAATTAAAAAACAGGACCTCAAAAGGTAGTAATCTCAGGATCGCTACCAATGCCACGTGCTAGTCAGAGTAGAAATAGAAGGATACTTCAGATGAATACGTGGCTAGAGGAATGGTGCCAGGGGGAGGGATTCAAGTTCCTGGGACATTGGAACCAGTTCTGGGGGAGGTGGGACCAGTTCAAACTGGACGGTTTGCACCTGGGCAGGGCTGGAACCGATGTCCTAGGGGGAGTGTTTGCTAGTGCTGTGGGGGAGGGTTTAAACTAAAATGGCAGGGGGTTGGGAACCTGAGCAGGGAGACAAAGGAAAGGGAAACGAGGATAAAAGCAAAAAAGATAGGAAGGAGAAAAACAAAAGTGGCAGTCAGAGAAATCAACGGTTTAAATCAAACGTGGCCACAGTAAATAATAATTCTAATAGGTCTAAGAGCGTTAAAAAAACAAGCCTGAAGGCTTTGTGTCTTAATGCGAGGAGCATTTGTAATAAGGTGGATGAATTGGCTGCGCAAATAGAAGTAAACAAATACGATTTGGTTGGGATTACGGAAACGTGGCTCAAGGAAGGCCAGGACTGGGAACTCAACATCCAGGGGTATTCGATATTCAGGAAAGATAGGCAAAAAGGAAAGGGAGGTGGGGTAGCATTACTGGTTAAAGAAGGGATTAACACAATTGTAAGGAAGGATATTAGCTCTGATGATGTGGAATCTGTATGGGTAGAATTGAGAAATACTAACGGGAAAAAAACGTTAGTGGGAGTGGTATATAGACCTCCAAACAGTAAGGCGGAGGTTGGGGATAGCATTAAAAGGGAAATTAAAGAAGCGTGCAATAAGGGCACAGCAGTCATCATGGGTGACTTTAATCTACATATAGATTGGGCTAAACAAATTAGTAACAATACTGTGGAGGAGGAATTCCTGGAGTGTTTACGGGATGGTTTCCTGGACCAATATGTCGAGGAACCAGCCAGAGATCAGGCCATCTTAGACTGGGTATTATGTAACGAGAAAGGATTAATTAGCAATCTTGTTGTACGAGGCCCCTTGTTGGAGCGATCATAATATGATCGAATTCTTCATTAAGATGGAGAATGAAGTAATCGACTCAGAGACTAGGGTCCTCAATTTAAATAAAGGAAACTACGATGGTCTGAGGAGCGAGTTGGGTAGGATTGATTGGGGAGTGGCACTCAAAGGGTAGCAGCGAGGCGAGGTGAGGCGGAGCCCGGCTTAAAAACCGGCTCCACCAACGAGGCCCGACCAGAGGGAGCAGCGAGGCGAGGCGGAGCCCGGCTTAAAAACCGGCTCCACCAACGAGGCCCGACCAGAGGGAGCAGCGAGGCGAGGTGAGGCGGAGCCCGGCTTAAAAACCGGCTCCACCAACGAGGCCCGACCAGAGGGAGCAGCGAGGCGAGGTGAGGCGGAGCCCGGCTTAAAAACCGGCTCCACCAACGAGGCCCGACCAGAGGGAGCAGCGAGGCGAGGCATACCAAATCAACAGCAGAGGAGAGAGGTAAAAAGTAATCAGAGTGTGACGTCACCAGGGAGCAGGTAAGTGATTGGTTGGTGAGTATTTCTCTTTTTTAAACTTTAACTCTGTAGTTTATAGTTACTAGGGTCTTTTCTGGTGTAGCAGGGACTGTTGGTAGACTATACAAGCGCCTTAGAGATATTTTTAATTGGTGATAGTAAATTAATTTAAATTAAGTAAAGGGAAGGTCATGCCAGGTCAGCCCAGCCCCGTGATATGCTCCTCTTGCTCTATGTGGGAATTCAGGGACCCCGGTGCCCCTGATGACCACGTGTGCCAGAGATGCATCCATCTGCAGCTACTAGCAGACCGCATTGAGGCGCTGGAGCTGCGGGTGGATGGGTTGTTGAGCATTCACGATGCTGAGAGGGTCGTGGATAGCACGTTTAGTGAGTTGGTCACACCGCAGGGAAGGGCTGCACAGGAAGATAGGAAATGGGTGACCACCAGGCGGAGCAACAGAAGCAGGCAGGTAGTGCAGGAGACCCCTGTGACCATTCCCCCCTCAAACAGGTATACCGCTTTGGATACTGTTGAGGGGGATGACTCACCAGGGGAAGGCAGCAGCAGCCAACTTCCTGGCACTGGGGGTGCTCCTGCTGCCCAGGAAGGGGGGAAAAAGAGTGGGAGAGCAATAGTGGTAGGGGATTCTATAGTAAGGGGAACAGATAGGCGTTTCTGTGGCCGTAGACGTGAATCCAGGATGGTTTGTTGCCTCCCTGGTGCCAGGGTCAAGGATATCACTGAGCGGCTGCAGGGCATTCTGGAGGGGGAGGGTGAACAGCCAGAGGTCGTGGTCCACATTGGTACCAACGACATAGGTAAAAAGAGGGATGAGGTCCTGCAGCAAGAATTTAGGGAGCTAGGTGAAGGATTAAAGAGCAGGACCTCAAAGGTTGTAATCTCTGGATTACTCCCGGTGCCACGTGCTAGTGGGTATAGGAATAGGAAGATAGAACAGATGAATGCGTGGCTAAAGGGATGGTGCAGGGGGGAGGGCTTTAGTTTCCTGGATCACTGGGTCTGCTTCTGGGAAAGGTGGGACTTGTACAAGTCGGACGGTTTACACCTGAACCAGAGGGGAACCAATATCCTTGCGGGGAGGTTTGCTAGCACTGCTGGGGGGGGGGGGGGAGGGTTTAAACTAACTTGGCAGGGGGATGGGGTACAGAGTGGAGCTATAGTAGGGGGAGATTTACAGCCAAATACAGAGGAAAAAACAAGTCAGCTGGGAAGGCAGAGCAAATATGTGAAGGCAAAAGGGAATATGGCAGGGCTGGAAGGCATTTATTTTAATGCAAGGAGTCTTGCAAATAAGGTGGATGAACTGAAGTTGTTGTTGAACACATGGGAGTACGATATTGTTGCTATAACGGAGACATGGTTGAGGGAGGGTCAGGACTGGCAGCTCAATATTCCGGGGTATAGAATCTTCAGGCGAGACAGAGGGGGGTGTAAAAGGGGAGGGGGTGTTGCAATATTAATTAAGGAGTCAATTACTGCTGTAAGGAGGGATGATATATTAGCGGGTTCCTCTAATGAGGCCATATGGGTAGAACTTAAAAACAAAAAGGGGGCAAGCACTTTGCTGGGAGTGTACTATAGGCCCCCAAACAGTCAGGGGGAGATAGAGGAACAGATATGTAGGCAAATCTCAGAGAAGTGCGAAAATAATAGGGTAATAATAGTGGGGGATTTCAACTTCCCTAATATAAATTGGGATAGTCAGAGTGTGAAAGGCTTAGAGGGTGCAGAATTCTTAAAGTGCATCCAGGAGAGCTTTTTGAGCCAGCATGTAGAAAGTCCTACAAGAGAGGGGGTGGTACTGGACCTAATTCTGGGGAATGTAGCCGGGCAAGTGGTGGAAGTATCAGTAGGAGAGCATTTTGGCGACAATGACCATAATTCGGTGAGATTTAAGGTGGTCATAGAAAAAGACAAAGACAGCCCGGAAATAAGGGTTCTAAATTGGGGGAAGGCCGATTTTAACATGATAAGGCAGGATCTGGCCAAAGTGGACTGGGAGCAGCTACTTATAGGAAAATCCACATCAAAACAGTGGGAGACTTTCAGAAGGGAAATAGAGAGAGTACAACACCAACATGTTCCTGTAAAGGTCAAGGGTGGGACCAACAAGCAAAGGGAACCTTGGATGACAAGGGATATACAAAAATGCATTAGAAATAAAAGGGGGGCTTTTGGCAGTTACAAAAGACTAAAGACGGAAGAAGCCCTAGAGGAGTATAAAAAGTGCAGGGGCATACTTAAAAAAGAAATTAGGAGGGCGAGGAGGGGCCATGAAATAACACTGGCGAGCAAAATAAAGGAAAATCCTAAGATGTTTTATAAGTATATTAAGGGCAAGAGGATAACCAGGGAAAGGGTAGGGCCCATTAGGGACCAAAGTGGCAATCTGTGTGTAGAGCCAGATGATGTAGGCGGGGTTTTAAATGAATTTTTTGCATCTGTGTTCACTATGGAGAAAGACGATGCGGACATAGAAATCGGGCAAGGGGACTGTGACATACTTGAACATATTAGCATCGAGAGGGAGGAGGTGCTAGCGGTTTTAGCAGGCCAAAAAGTGGATAAATCCCCAGGCCCGGACGAGATGTATCCCAGGCTGCTGTGGGAGGCAAAGGAGGAGATTGCAGGGGCTCTGACACAAATTTTCAGAACCTCTCTGGCCACAGGGGATGTACCAGAGGACTGGAGAACAGCTAATGTAGTACCATTATACAAGAAGGGTAGCAGGGATAAACCAGGGAATTACAGGCCAGTGAGCCTAACATCTGTGGTAGGGAAATTATTGGAAAAAATTCTGAGGGACAAAAATTAGTCTCCACTTGGAGAGGCAAGGATTAATCGGGGATAGTCAGCATGGCTTTGTCAAGGGTAAATCATGTCTGACAAATCTGATTGAATTTTTCGAGGGGGTGACTAGGGGGGTGGATGAGGGAAATGCTGTGGATGTGGTTTACATGGACTTCAGTAAAGCTTTTGACAAAGTCCTGCATAGGAGACTGGTCAAGAAGGTAAGAGCCCATGGGATCCAGGGTGCCTTGGCGCGTTGGATCCTAAACTGGCTGAGTGGCAGGAGGCAGAGGGTGATGGTCGAAGGTTGCTTTTGTGACTGGAAGCCTGTGTCCAGTGGGGTACCTCAGGGATCGGTGCTGGGTCCCTTGTTGTTTGTGATCTACATAAATGATTTGGATGAGAATGTAAAAGGTATGGTCAGTAAGTTCGCAGATGACACGAAAATTGGTGGGGTGGTAAATTGCGAGGAGGAAAGCCTCAGGCTACAGGACGATATAAACGGGTTGGTCAGATGGGCGGAAAAGTGGCAAATGGAATTTAACCCTGAAAAGTGCGAGGTGATGCATTTTGGACGGACAAATAAGGCAAGGGAATACACAAGGGCCTAGAAATTCACTGGCCTTAGCGCCGCTTTTGAGGCGCTAGAGGGCCTAGCGCCGAAGTTATGGCCAGTTTAGAAATTGACAGGGGCCCTAAATCGGCGTTAGGCCGGTAGCGCTGCGCCGGCACCGATGACGTCATCGGTGTGCGCAGCGTCCCGGTTGCCATGGTAACCCGCCCGAACTCGGAAATTGAGTTGCGGCCGCCTCGCCCGTGGCAGCCGCAAGCAACGTTCTGGCAGAGGTGCCTTACAGAACTTTGCGCCGGCGCATTAAAGGCCCCGCGGCGGCCGGCCGCTTTCCCGCCGGCCGCCTGGCCGCAGCTCCCTCCCCGGACTTCCACCCCCCCCCCCGGAACAGAAGCAAGCCCGGCACTTGTCCGAGGTGCCGGGCTCATTTTTAAAAAGATTATCGCGGGCCGCGGCCGGGTGCAGGCAGCTCCTCCTTAACGGAAGGAGGAGGCCTGCACTTCCCGAGCCTGCCGCACCGCAGCGGGCGCCGCAGCGCCGCAATGCGGCGCGTGGCGCCAGTTTTGAGGCGTTGAGACCCCTCAGTAGCGCCGGCAGCCGTTTGGGCGCGGCGCTACTGAATTTTTGGTGCGCGCAGGGGGACTTAGCGCCGGCACTAACTTCCGGCGCTAAAGCCCTCGCTGCGCCAAAACCGAATTTCTAGGCCAATGAGTGGTAGGACCCTAGGAAGTACAGAGGGTCAGAGGGACCTTGGTGTACATGTACATAGATCCCTGAAGGCAGCGGAACAGGTAGATAAGGTGGTTAAAAAGGCATATGGGATACTTGCCTTCATTAGCCGAGGCATAGAATATAAGAGCAGGGAGGTTATGATGGAGCTGTACAAAACGCTGGTGAGGCCACAGCTGGAGTACTGTGTGCAGTTCTGGTCGCCTCACTATAGGAAGGATGTGATTGCTTTGGAGAGGGTGCAGAGAAAATTCACCAGGATGTTACCTGGGATGGAGCGCCTCAGCTATGAAGAAAGACTAAACAGGCTGGGGTTGTTTTCCTTGGAGCAAAGAAGGCTGAGGAGGGACCTGATTGAGGTGTACAAAATGATGAGGGGCATAGATAGGGTAGACAAAGAGGAACTTTTCCCCTTAGTAGGGGGGTCAATAACAAGGGGGCATAGATTCAGGGTAAGGGGCAGGAGATTTAGAGGGGATTTGAGGAGGAACTTTTTCACCCAGAGGGTGGTTGGAATGTGGAACTCACTGCCTAAAAGGGTGGTAGAGGCAGGAACCCTCACAACATTCAAGAAGCATTTGGATGAGCACTTGAAATGCCATTGCATACAAGGCTATGGACCAAATGCTGGAAAATGGGATTAGACTGGACAGGGATGGATGGGCGGCGCAGACACGATGGGCCGAAGGGCCTCTTTCTGTGCTGTAAAACTCTATGACAGTGGATAGGCAATGGCAAACATTCAAAAACCGAATGGATAAGCTACAGAATTTGTTCATCCCAGTTCGGCATAAAAATAAAACAAAAGGTGAAGCAACCGTGGCTAACAAGGGAAATTAGGGATAGCATAAGATCCAAGGAGATGACATATAAATTGGCCAGAAAAAGCAATAATCCTGAGGATTGGGAGCAGTTTAGGATTCAACAAAGGAGGACAAAGGGATTAATTAAGAAAGGGAAAATAGAATGAGAGTAAGCTTGCAGGGAACATAAAAACCTGACTGTAAAAGCTTTTATAGATGTGAAGGGAAAAAGATTGGTGAAGTCAAGCGTAGGTCCCTTGCAGTCAGAATCAGGGGAATTTATAATGGGGAACAAAAGAAATGGCAGACCAACTAAATACATATTTTGGTTCTGTCTTCACAAAGGAGGACACAAATAACCTCCGAGATATGCCGGGGAACATAGGGTCTGATGAAAGGGTGGAACTGAAAGAAATCAGTATTTGTAGGGAAATGGTGTTAGGAAAATTGATGGGATTGAAGGCCGATAAATCCCCAGGGCCTGATAATCTACATCCTAGGGTACTAAGGAAGTGGCCCTAGAAATAGTAGATGCATTGCTGGTCATCTTCCAGAACTCGATACTCTCTGGAACAGTACCCATGGATTGGAGGGTAGCTAATGTTACCCCACTATTCAAAAAAGGTGGTAGAGAAAAAGCGGGGAATTATAGACCGGTAAGCCTGACATCGGTAGTGGGGAAAATGCTAGAGTCCATTATAAAAGATGTAATAGCAGAGCACTTGGAAAGCAGTGACAGGATCAGACAAAGTCAACATGGATTTACAAAAGGTAAATCATGCTTGACTAATCTACTGGAATTTTTTGAGGATGTAACTGGTAAAATAGATAAGGGAGAACCAGTGGATGTGGTGTATTTGGACTTTCAGAAGGCTTTCGATAAGGTCCCACATAAGAGATTAGCGTGCAAAATTAAGGCACATGGGATTGGGGGCAAGGTATTGACTTGGATAGAGAACTGGTTGACGGACAGAAAGCAAAGAGTTGGAATAAACGGGTTGTTTTCCAAGTGGCAGGCAGTGACTAGTGGGGTACTGCAAGGATCGGTCCTAGGACCCCAGCTATTCACAATATATATTAATAATCTGGACGAGGGAATTGGATGTAATATCTCCAAATTTGCTGACGACACAAAGCTGGGTGGGAGGGTATGCTGTGAGGAGGATGTCGTGAAACTCCAGTACGATTTGGACAGGTTGGGTGATTGGGCAGAAACATGGCAAATGCACTATAATGTGGATAAATGTGAGGTTGTCCACTTTGGTGGCAAAAACAGGAAGGCAGATTATTATTTGAATGGCAATAGATTGGGGGAAGGGGAAGTGCAAAGAGACCTGGGTGTTCTTGTGCACCAGTCGCTGAAGGTAAGCATGCAGGTGCAGCAGGCGGTTAAGAAGGCAAATGGTATGTTGGCCTTCGTAGCAAGAGGGTTCGAGTACAGGAGCAAGGATGTCTTGCTACAGTTGTACAGGGCCTTGGTGAGACCGCACCTCGAGTATTGTGTGCAGTTTTGGTCACCTTATCTGAGGAAGGACATTCTTGCCATGGAAGGAGTGCAGCGAAGATTCACCAGGCTGATACCTGGGATGGCAGGAATGACGTATGAGGAGAGATTGTGTCGATTGGGCTTATACTCACTGGAGTTTAGAAGATTGAGAGGGGATCTCATCGAAACCTATAAAATTCTGTCAGGCCTGGACAGACTAGATGCAGGAAGGATGTTTCTGATGGTCGGGGAGTCCAGAACCAGGGGTCATAGTCTAAGGATAAGGGGTAAGCCATTTAGGACAGAAATGAGGAGGAATTTCTTCACCCAGAGAGTGGTGAACCTGTGGCATTCTCTGCCACAGAGGGTGGTGGAGACCAGTTCATTAAATATATTCAAGAAGGAGTTGGATATATTTCTTAAGGCTAAAGGGATCAAGGGATATGGGGAGAAGGCAGGGACAGGGTACTGAATTTGGATGATCAGCCATGATCACATTGAATGGCGGAGCAGGCTCGAAGGGCCGAATGGCCTACTCCTGCTCTTATCTTCTATGTTTCTATGCTTACCTTCAGCGACTGGTGCACAAGGACACCCAGGTCTCGTTGCACTTCCCCTTCTCCCAATCTATTGCCATTCAGATAATAATCTGCCTTTCTGTTTTTGCCAAAGTGGATAACACGCATTTATCCACGTTATATTGCATCTGCCATGCTTTTGCCCAATCACCCAACCTGTCCAAATCATCCTGGAGTTTCTCGGCATCCTCCTCACAGCACACACGCCCACCCAGCTTTGTGTCGTCTGCAAATTTGGAGATATTACATCTAGTTCCCTTGTCGAGATCATTAATATATATTGTGAATAGCTGGGGTCCTAGGACCAATCCTTGCGGTACCCCACTAGTCACTGCTTGCCACTCGGAAAAAGACCCGTTTATTCCAACTCTTTGCTTTCAGTCTGCCAACCAGTTCTCTATCCAAGTCAATACCTTGCCCCCAATCCCATGTGCCTTAGCTTTACACGCTAATCTCTTATGCGGGACCTTATCAAAAGCCTTCTGAAAGTCCAAATACACCACATCCACTGGTTCTCCCTTATCTATTTTACCAGTTACATCCTCAAAAAATTCCAGTAGATTAGTCAAGCACGATTTATCTTTTGTAAATCCATGTTGACTTTGTCCGATCCTGTCATTGTTTTCCAAGTGCTCTGCTATTACATCTTTTATAGTGGACTCTAGCATTTTCCCCACTACCGATGTCAGGCTTACCGGTCTGTAATTCCCTGTTTTCTCTCTACCACCTTATTCAATTAACCATCAAAAGTCATCATAGGTGACAGTTGGGGGCGCGGTTTGATCACTTCAAACCCGCCGACCAACAATCTCCCCCTCCCACGTTGTCTCCCCCCCCACCCCCGATCTCTCTATCCTCCTCTCTGCTCCCTGGCTGCGGCCTTCCAGCGCAGGCCTTCCTACCCGACGGATAGCCAGCCTCTCAATCTGGCTGGCTGCCGGCCAGGAAACAGAAAATAAAATTCAAGGACTTCCCGGTTTCCTGGCTGCTATGAGCCACCCGCCTCGCTGTAAATATTGGGGCTCAAGATTCCCTCAGCGTCTGAGTAAAATTTGCAACCCTGCCAAGATATCTGGAGAGGAAAAAAAGGGGGAAAGCCAACTAGAGGATCCTCTTCCCTGCACTCTTCAGATGCACCACCTGGTGGGCCAATGGCTTTCCTTGCAGCAATAATCATCCAAGCAAGGAAGGAAGACTTGCATTTATATAGTGCCTTTCACAACCTCAGGATGTCCCAAAGCGCTTCATAGCCAATGAATTACTTTTGATGTGTAGCCACTGTTGTAATATAGGAAAATAAATTGAGGCGGTGGGGGGTTGGATGGGTGGAGGAGAATTGTTTCCTGTGCATTTCCATTGTACTGTGAACTTGCAACATATAAAAAGTTTGGAAACCTTCAATGTGCCCCTGTTCAGCATTCCACCTTCTTCCCCTTCACTGACAGTCAAGTGTTTCACAATACACTGAGTGCAGTGAATTTAGCTGGCAGGTGCTTTGCAGACATTGCACAGTGCTTTGAACAGAAGAGGCCTTTATTGCTATAGATTTTTTTCCTTCCCTTTTAATTACAGTCTAGTTTTAAAGAAATTATAAATTCTCTGCAGACTGGGAAATTTTGCTCAACATTGAAATGAACAGAAGGCTTTTCACGTTTCTCCTCTGAAATGTCTGTAGGAATTTCTGCAATTCTGGCTGACACATGCCATACACATATGGGGATTGGTACCTTACTGGAGCTGGAGAACTGTCTTAACAGCAAGGGAGCTGGACAGAGAACAAGTTTGCCAGCTGCTGCTGTAACCAGAATGTCAGGGCCAAAAGTCAAAATGGTCCTATGCAAGGAAGCTACAGAGTCATCTTTGTTTTTCCTCGTGTGCTGAAAACACTCAGATAGAGAAGATTCAGATAGAAGTACTTTCCTCAGATTATTAGAAAAACAGGAAAAGGTCATCGCTGGGAAGATATTCTCCATTAAAAAGCAGGCCAATAGAAACCTGCCATCTTGGCTCCATCTGGAAAAGATCCACCTGGATGACATACCCAATGTCTGTACCCAGGCAGCTGCCATTGAGCTGTGTTGGGATCACCAGCCTTGCCCAGCCTGGATATGGATTCAGACACTCCAAAACTCAATGCCAGTCAGGTACCAAGCCCCACATGTGTATGGCATGTACCAGCCATAATTTACACAAATTCCTACAGATATTGGAGGGGGAAAAAAGTGAAAATTCATTTGTTCATTTCAGTACCTCTTACCCGTGCAAGTAACAAAAGGTATTATTTTCATTTGAACTAATATTTGAAAAAAAAGCACCGGTCAGTGTTTTAAAGTAGCCGAAACCCTTTGCTGCTGCTGTCGATGAACTACTGTAATTATTACAACCATTTAATGTTATTCGAGAAGTGGGTGAAATATCCTCCCATCAAATTGTGCAGTAGTCTGCAGAGAAGTTATCATTTGCGTAAAACGAGACTGCAATTAAAAAAGGGAAAGAAAAAAATCTATAGGGATAAAGGACTCTTCTGTTCAAAGCACCACCCAGTGTTTGCATAAAAAAATACAAAAATATACAACAACAACAAAAATCACACTACTGCCCCAGTGGACCTGCCTTTATGGACTTCCTCCTCTTCATGGCTATTGCAGCTTCATTCAATTTAATAGCGTTAGAAAAACAGACTGGAGCCTTGTTGGAGGAACTCAACTGAAAAAACACACTGCTGGCTGGTTATGCTGCACAATTTGATGGGAACACATTTCACCCACTTTCTGCCCAAAGAACATTAGCTGGTTGTAATAATTACGATGGTTCATCAACAGCAGCGGCAAAGGCATTTGGCTACTTTAAAACACAGACCTGCACTTTTTTTTCCCAAATATTAATTCAAATGAAAATAATACTTCTGATTTATTTTTTAAATGAGATTATAATTTAACTACACGTACCTGCTGAGCCCAATAGTCGCCCACATACCTTTCTCAATGAGTTGTTTCCACCTTTTAGACCAGTCAGTCAGCTGCTGAGAGTAAGATTTCTCTATCTTAGCCCGCTCATTGACACAGTTCATAAGATCATTGCACAACCTGTGCCCATCATCAATACGCTTCACTGAGCGCTTGTAATGGCCAACCTGCAAAGAAAGTGTAGAGTATCATCAGAACCAATGGAACTATGAAAACTCGCAGCTTACAGCTACTCAGCTGGCTGCTGTTCTCTACCCAGCTTAAAATGGAACTTACGATCTTGTGTACATTAAAGCACTGTTACCACCAAAAAAAATGGAGAACCACCTCAGGTTGTCTGTCCAGGCTCCTCCAGAGGCAGTAGTGCCAGGCTGAGCATGTAGCCCATTGTATTCCACTCACTGGCCTATATGGACCCTACCTCTCTGGAAATAATGTCATAATTCACAACTTTCACACAAACGAGCATGTGCAAGATTGCCTAGATACAGTCGTTTCTCTGGTGCCACTAGTGATGTGGAATCTGCCTCAAATATGTAAAAATAGGGATGGCGACAGAGGAGAAAAAGAGGAGATTCCACAGCAATGGGGGTTCAGGCATGTTATGGAACCAATTTACTTGAAGCAGTTCTGTAAAATAAAAGGCCATTAATGAAAAAGCAACATCAAGCATCCCCAATAAAAACATCAGATATATTGAGTAATATTTGCAAAACTCTTGTGTACAGAAAAATAATTTATAGTAAATAGTTACACAAAATAAACCAGGCACCCACACTGGAAAGAGCAATAAAGCGGAGGTCTGAGCATCAGTACTACTATTTAAAACTAGCTTGGCTTCGAACGGCCTCCGGAGAGACTCCAGACTCCCAGCTTTAATCTAGCACAATCTGAATCATTGATTAGAAAATTCAAAATAAGGACGGCAGATATGGCTGTTTAAAAAAAAAAAAATAGCAATGCACATCACTCAAGAGGACCGTCAAACCCCATCTCAACATTGTACACACATCATCTCTATGCCTGTGGCTAGAAGAGATATTGAAATTCACATCATAGAGTGCAGAGGTGGAAAATGAAAGAGATTACCACAGGCTGGATAGCGGCTTAACTGTTACTGCAGTTTGATTTTCAGCTCCACCTCACCCATATTGATCACAAGATTTTTAAGTGGCGTCAAAAATAATAAATCTAATATCAGTGTTTAATAAACTTCACTGTAAAAATGGGAGGGGGGGGGGGTAACAGTGTGGTTTGCAGGGCCGAGGGGGGCTGGAGTCAGACTGGGGGATCGGTGATCGGGGGGAGGGGGGATATGTTGATCACGGGGTGGGAGAAGCAGGTTAGCTTGGGAGGCTGGGACGACGCACTCCTAGCTCCTCTTGGCCACAAGCAGTGATGGAAAGGCACTTGCCTTTTCCACGCAGCAGTCCTCGCCTCGCTTTAGCTGCCGGGTTTCCCGAAGCCCGGGAAACCCATCTGGCCAGGGTTAAACCTGGAAGAGAGTTAAAATCGGAGGCACGCAGCCTCATTAAAATATTCAAATTAGCAAACCGCCTCCTGAGAGTGCATTGGTTGCCCGCCCCATCCTGCCTGTTAAACCGGAAGTGGGCGGGTTGGGTTCAAGTTTAAAATTTTTACATCCCACCCGTTTCCAAACCCACGTGGGTTAAAATTCCCCTTGCAGAGTCTAAACCAGGAAGTATAAATTAGAATATTTAATTCAATGTAAAATCATGTACAGAAAGTGAAATAGAGAGGGAAAGAAAGATTGGATTGAGAGAAAGAAATAAAAAAGAGACAAAGAATGTTAAAAAAATTAAATGTTTTAAAATCTCCATCAATTAAATTCTGAACGAATGAAACTCCACACTTGTAAAATTAAATTTTCAATGCCAGAGAGGTTGTTTGGTAGTAATTAAGACTTATCACACCGTTAAAATTTACTTGCACTTAAATGGACAATCTCTAACGTTTTTTGCCGTGTTTAGTGGGCAACTAGTGGATAAGTACTGTAACCTCACGTCCTTACATGTTTCAATGCAGAATCCAATCGGTGAGGTAGTGAAGCTTGTGGAGCAGCAGGGCAAATCGGACAGCAACTTCCAGATTTCTGCGTTTAATTGTGCATGTGTGGACGCCGGGAATTGCTGTCCGATTTACTCCATAACAATGGTGGGCGCCGATAGCCTCACCATTATTCCTATTGCAATATCTGGGCCAACGTGTCTTTAACAAAGCAAATCATCCCAAGGTGAGTAAAAAGGAGGGCAGGGCAGTGCAGAGAGAGACATGGGCAGGAGAAGTGCTGAAAGGAGTAGCCAAAGAGGTAGATTTTGAAGAAACATTTGAAGATGAGGAAATGTAGCAAGGCAGAGGGATTTAGGAAGAGAATTCTACCATGCAGGGGTGTGATGGCTGAAGACTGCCAATGTGGTGAATCTAAAGGAGGGGGGTAAAATAACACACAGCAGAGAACAGTGTGTGCAAGTTGGTACACAGAGCTGGAGGAGGTTGCAGAGGCTGAAGATCATAGAAGGGGTTGTAAAAGAGGACAAACTTTTTGAAATCAATACACCAAGAAGAGGCTGCTTTTCGCAATCCTTGCAAGACATTCACCCATCAGCATTTCCCTTGTTGGTTAGCAGAATGGCAAAATATGCTTCCATTCATATGTCAGGTCATGAACAGGTTAATAAGGACACAAAATTTGATATCTTGCCCAAGAATCTGGAAGCTTAATGCTGCACCTGCTTCCAGGGGTGACACTAACTTTAATGTGCTCTAACAGTCTGTGTGCCTACCTGGCCCAGAGTGGCAACTCTTAACATCATGCTAACGGATCAGAACAACGTTTAAGCCATTCTCCCTCGCAGTTATAATGATCTTGATTTACTGAACCGGGTTCAACGTTTGTTTGACAGCGTGGAGTTTTTAAAAAAATCTTTACTTTCTTTTGAGTTTAAGCTGTGGTTATGATCATCTTCAGGAAGTTAAAGTAATTACTGTTCAATGGTCCTAATTGTTGGAGGAGGCAGCCTGATGTGTCAAGTGGCTTTTTTCCATTCCGTGCTTAAATGATTTAATTCCTGCGACAGTATCCAAGGTATAATTATTGAAAGAAAAAGAGACCATGTGGTCTATCAAGCTTCCTCCCTCTAACTGGCCATGTTCAATTATGAATGCTCCCAAACTAATTTAATCTCCTGAAGAACAATGAGGCAACACTTGGAGCCATTTCCTCAGTTACAATGAAACACTGAGGGTGTAGATTGTAATCCCCTCCTTCAGATGTCTCAGCCCTACTCCTAAATCTCATCAGCTCCAAGAGTACTTTTGGGGAAGACTATCTGTTTTCATGATGTGGTACAAGGAAATTCCTGTGCTAGATGGGCAAAGACTCTTGACAGATTGGTGTAAATGTCTAAATTCTGTGACCGTGCCTGCCTTCCTACATCACTCCTGATGAAAGGTTGCCATCTGAAAGATTAATCTACTATCTCTCGTTTTTTTCCTTATACTCATGAGCATTTTCTGCTTTTACTCCAAAATCTATGGATTTCCCCAGCTGCCACCACTGCTTCAGATTTATTATGACAAGGAGGGAGGCTGTGGGTGGGGCAAACCATGGCAACTTAGCAGTTACAGGATAGACCTGCTACAACAGAACTCGTTAGTAAGGGAGGTATCTGGGTAAAAACATTAATCATTTTATTAAAACCATGCATTACATACAGACTATGTAAAGCTGGCGATATATGTGAACTAATTACAGATTTAGATCTACAATATGGCATTACTCGTGGTTTCTGTAATAAACAGTGAATGTACGCATGCCTTCATTTAATTGTGAGCTCCGAGGCTAGTGCAGCATTTATTGGGCAACATCACAAGAATAAATTGGTCTTATAAAGGACAGTGATCGACTGGAACAGGCTTTTCCCAGTTACTTAAAAAATAGTCTTTAAGGCAAGTTCCTTCAACAATTCTATAGTTTCAGTGGCATTTGTTGATTCTTTTCACACTGTTGGGGCTCAGTAGGTACTCAGAAACTTTCCCTGATATCACCACCGGGGCATTTACTCTACAGACAAACAGAAAGGACATTAAAGAAAAGCACTTTAGATTTTAAGCATTGAAATTCAAGCCCTCTCCAATTCTATCGGCCTACACAGATTGACAAAATAAAATCTTCAAATTTGGTTAGTACAGTATCAAAAATACCGGGACTAATACTGAGCTACATAATTCAGCTTTTGACAGTTACTATGGAAAATAAATCTATATTCTTGCATGAATATGCAATACATATTGTTCATGTTCAGTGTTTCACCAGATGAATTATTCCAGTGTTTCCCCAGATAAATTATTCCTTCCAGCCCTAATGGCATACTAAATGGATGTAACCAAGTGATTCAAATGCCTACATCATGGGGTGAACTAAAATATAGAGATGATGATGATTGTTGTGCTGCCTGGAACAAATTAAAACAAAATCAAGAATAAGTTTACACTCAATTCAGGAAATAGTTTGCATGGCCACCTCAACATCCACATTCTTTTGGATAAAGGATTCTTGAGAGTAGATAAACTGAACCGTTTCCTTAAAGCATTATACATCACACTGATACTTTCAGTAGGATATAAATGAATACCACCACCCTTTCCTGAGATTATCTTATCCCATGTTCAGTATACCCATTTTGAGACTACTATTATGCAATGTCATGAGATGCCACCTGGGATATCTAATTTCTCTCCCCAGTTTTCTCTCATCACTTGAAGGCACTGAATCCAATCCTACAAGTGCTAGCCACTCCCACGACCATCCCTAAATAGGTATTATTCAACTGGGACCTTAAATAGTAGGTAATTTCACTGTAGAGGCATCACAGCTTTGCTCAAACCTAACCTCCCCAACACACATATGAAATGAGTTAGTTCCAGCATAGACCAACAAGTGAACCTGGGCTGTCAAAGTTTGTATGGCTCAATATCTCACTGGGCAGTGCATTTATTAACCGAGTGATCAGGGCAGCAGTATTTATATTGCTGATATGTCACCAGATTATTGCCACAAATATTGTACCAAGCAATCTATAATCAAATCCAACTCGAGACACATTTTTAATCTGCTGACTTCTGAGAAAATTAATTTTATAAAATCCCTTGGCAACACAATTTTTTTTAACTGTAGTTAATAAAGCAAAGTCAATGCCAAATATAGTAATATAGTTCAATGAACTCTAGGGCCAGACAGATGAACTGAAATGGTCTTTTCTGACCCTGTACATTCCTATGAGAACAGATCTACTGCATGGAAGAATTATGCAACCCAGTGTAATCACTGGGCAGAGTATTGGCAGCAACACTGTACAGGAAAAGCAATAAATAAATCAAACTTAAAGCCAATACTCTTAAGTTGTGGCTTAACATGTCTCTGGTGCCATGCTTTGAATTATTTTCTTCAAATTGCTCCCACCACTGCTATTACCAGTGAGTGACAGACCAGTAACCATCAATAATTCACCCTACTGTAATATAGCACAAATGCTCTTTCCAAATAGAACCCAAGTTTGGAAGGCCGAAATCTATAAGCGCACTGCTGAATGTATGTTGATTAGACCTGTGAAAACAATGAAGATTTCACATCTACCATTTTACTTTACTGAAATCCTAGCAAGAACACTGTAATCTGTGAACAGCAGCAGGGCACCCACCCCACTGTGTTGGAGCACCATCCTCACAAGGACTGTAGCTGTTTAAGGAGAAGGCCCACCACCATCTTCTTAGGGCAAACAGAGACAAGCAAAAATACAGCCTTGCCAGCATTTGCCACACTCAGGACAACTAAAAAAAAAAAAAATTAAGACAGTTGGGGGGCTGCGCTACCTTCGCCGAGGCGCTAATTTTAGCGCCCCGAAAATGTTAGCGCCCCCGCGGCCGATTTTCCCAGGTAGTGCCCCGAGAGGGAGGAGGGGCGCTACTGGAAGCGCCCCGCGTCCCTCTTGGGGCGCTGCGAGCCAATATTGCGGCGCAATGTGCCACAGCGCCACAGTACTGCAGGCCTTCCTCCCCTTATTAAAGGGGAGGGGCCTGGCGCAGCGTGTCCCGGCGCTCAGCTGGGCCACCAGGGATCGGGAGTGCCGACAAACGAGCCCGGCACTCAAGAGGAGTGCCGGGCTCACAGAGAGCAGCCGGCACCCCGTGGGGGGATTTCACGGGGGCCGGGGACAGCAACAGAAATGGCCGCCCGACACCTCCCCTTTAACTAGCACCGCCCCGGCTGCAGGTAGGCCCCCCTGACCCCGGCGGACATAGCGTCCGGCGGCGCAGTGCCAGGCGCTAGTTGATTTGTGCCCCCATTAAGAGGCGCAAATCAACCGAATTTAGCTCCCTTGGAATTTTAGCTCTCTTTGATGGCATAGTAGAGATTTGCATATCCATTCATAAGTTATTTACAAACTAGGTGCCAGGTTAAAGCAATACAGTGGGTGCAAGGAACATAGGAACAGGAGGAGGTCATTCAGCTCCTCAAGCCTACTACAAAGATTTACAAGGATGATACCAGAAATGCGAGGGTATACATATCAGGAAAGGATGAACAGGCTGGGTCTCTTTTCTCTTGAAAAAAGGCTGAGGGGTGACCTAATAGAGGTCTATAAAATTATGAAAGGTTTTGAATGGATACAGAGAGAATGTTTCCACTTGTGGGGAAGAGCATAACTAGAGGCCATCAATATAAGATATACACCAAGGGCTGGATTTTCTCAATGGGGAGCTTTTGGAGGCGGGGCTCCCACTTGTCGTGTTTTAGACCCGCCTCCATCGACTTGTGGCCAACCCACGCTATTTTCCCTTGATTGACCTTGGGCGGGTTTAGCAGGCCAATTAAGGGAAAGCCGGTTACTGGTGACGTCAGTGAGTGACGTTTCATCTGTCAAGAGCTTTTGACAGATGAAATGTCAGCGTTTGACGACTCTGTGAAGCTGTCACACACTGACAATCTGTCCTCTAAGTTGGGCCCTTCCACTCAGGCTCAGTTAGAGATCTCTCCTGACCAGAAAGCAGAGGCTGCAGCTTTTGACAGTTCAGTGGCCATTCTGCTTTCTGTGTCAGTGAGCTGAGGGACTCCAGAGACCTGAAGGGAGGAAGCCTGCAGGGAGAAGTAAAAGGTAAGTAAAACTTATTAAAACACTTTACACACACCTCACACACTTACCTCTCCACACATGCACCCATTACTCACCTGCACACCGGACATCTCGGCCCCTCCGACCCCCGCAGACTGACGGCCTGCCTCGCTGACCCTGGCGAGGTTCGGAACCGTCGGGAAGCCCACACTTCAGGGCTGAAAATATGGATTCTCCAAAGAACTGCCCGTTAACTACCTGTTAGCAGCAGTTAATTGGCACTAATCCCCTTCCTGCCTCGAGGAGACAGGACTCGGCATGGGTCGGGTACCCGCCTCCTGGGAAGATGGCATGGAGGCGGGATGGGTACCTGCCCCCAGATTCTGCCATTTTACCGGCAATCCTGCCTCCAAACCCGCCTCCCCAGGGCTGGCAAAATCACCCCCCAAGAAATCCAATAGGGAATTCAGAAGAAACTTCTTTACCCAAAGCGTGGTGAGAATGTGGAACTCGCTACCACAGGGAGTGGTTGAAGCGAATAGTTTAGATGCATTTAAGGGCAGGCTGGACAAACATCTGAGGGAGAAGGGAATAGAGGGTTATGCTGATAGATTTAGATGAGGGAAGACAAGAGGAAGCTCGAGTGGAGCATAAACATCGGCGTGGACTGGTTGCACCAAATGGCCTGTTTCCGTGCTGTATATCCACAGAATTAGTTTCACCTTTCCTTTGAATCTACTTTACTAAAATTCACCATTATTAAAGAAAGGTGCCTGCCTGCAACCAAAATTTGCTTCTCGCTCTCTCCGTTCAAATCTCCTACTATAGTTACAGAGTCCCAGCATAGAAAACAGCAAATGAATGTTATTCAGATTCCCTGACATCCTGTGCAATGGTTTCATCACAGGCAATACTGGGAGCAGCATAACAGTAAAAAGTAATTGTTTCAAATTCAATTCAGTAAGACCACTGGACTAGTGTGCTAAAGCACTGCATTCCTTGCTATGCTAGAAGAGGAGTGAACAGATTGCCCCTGCAATTTTCTACATGCAGGAAACTTTGGTTTATCCGGAGGTTAACTGTCCGGAATGCTCGAGCCACCAGCAAAAATCAGGAGCCGTTTCGTTAGGTATTTTTTTTTCGTTGCTTTTTTCTCACCAGTCAGGCTCTGCAAGGTCTCGCTGAAGCTGTTGCTAAGCTACAGAGACGCTTGCAAGGTACAGCCGACTGTTCAGAAGCTGTCGCTAAGCAACAGGGTTTGTTGCCAGATACAGAGCTCAAAATCTCCGTATGTTTCAACATTAGCGCTGGTTTGTCCGGCAGTTTTGATGGGACGGCAACAGCTCGGTCCCGTCGCTACCGGATAGCACAAAGTTTCCTGTGCTGTGTTCCTGATTTCAATTGAGTAAATTGGGGGAGAGTGGAATCAGCAACAAGTAAATCAGCAACACTTTGGTATGCCTTATGCCAGCCAGTTTAAAGAGCAGCATGGATGGATTCTTCCAGTGCAGAAAAGCATCTTTTGTGCAAAGCCATACAGACCCGAAAAGTTCCAGGTTAAGTCCCCTGACTGTGCAGTTGGTTCATCTCAGCCAGAGCAAAAGTGGGGGGCACCAGAACTGTCAGAATTCAGGTCAGTGGTGAGATGGCAAGAGGGAGAGGGGGTGGAGGGAAGTGAAGAGGAAAAGTGAAGAAAGGAATAATCAACCACCAGAGATTCTGCTCCCAATTGGAACTATGTCCCAGTAGAGGTCACGGACTACCAGGATCCATACCCCAGCACTAATCACTGTCTTAACACAAGGATGAGAAATGGCCATTCATCCCATTACCCCTCACCCTTCTAGTACTCCCAAGTCTCCCAGCCCAACCTCCAAATACATTTGGAGTCTTCGATTCTATTACCTTAACCGACAAATCAGTTCAAACATTTATTATCCTTTTAGTAAAGATATTTTAAATATTTGACACCTCAGCTCTAGCCTCCAATTTCACTTGCTCTATTCCCTCTGATATACCAATCTCATCTTTATCAATACTTCTCAGTCTTCCTCCCTTTTTCCTTATAAGCTCCAAATACATTATTCTATACAATTTTATACCTCCCTGTGTATGCACTGTTTTGAAATCCAAACTAAAAGCCATACAGTTCCATACTTTAATTCATTCTTTCCCAGTTCCTCAAAACTGTGGAATCCTTTACCTCCCCATACTCTTTCTTTCTATAACCTTCTGGCTTTTAAAACCCAAGCATCAACTAATTACTATGTCCTGATTCACCGAGTCTTCTGTTTCATTCTTTTTAACCTTGGTTGCATCGTGCATGATCCGTCTTGGCTCTTCACCTTGATTTCTCAAAAATAATCCATTTGAATGTCAAGAAAAGACTGCCAAATTTCTCAATCTTAACTTTAAAAGACTGATCTATTAACTAGATGATAGCATTGAGATGATACAGCACTGTACACATTTATTGGGTTTGTTCAGAACCTTTTTATAAAGATCAAGATATCTTGTCAAGTCTATTTCAGGTCTTTAGTTGCCAGCTGATCAATGTATGACTCAGCCTGAGAAAACAGAACCCAATGCTTTCAGTCTTTTCAAAGCAGCAGCAGGTTACCTTGCAAGAATCCACAACTGATCGGGAAGCCAGATCATTTTTACAAGTTATTATATTTGAAGCAAATTGTTTCAATAATTGATTGAATATCCAGTTTGCAATGCAAGTACTGTACTTGGCACTGCCCTAAGTAGTGAATGAATACCTAGGGAGCATTGACAATACACTAATCTAATTGGAGTCCAAGAAAATGTGGAATGAATGCAAATAATTTAACAACTATTTAATATATTTTTTTTAATCCAGTTAAGAATCTTTTTCTCCCCTGTCCTAACTAGGTCTCTGCAGGTGAATCGAGACACTGGATGCTTTCATGGACTAGCAAATGTTGCTGTTATGAAACCAGGCAGTAAATGGTGTGAGTACAGCCTTTACTCTCTCCGCTACTCCCTGCATCTACTCAGCATCTTTTTCTCTCACTGCCTCCCACACCCCCAGAAAACAGCCAAGCTTAGAAACTCAGACTTGTACTCCAATACTCAGCTCCAACATGCTATCTAAATATTACTTCAGTTTTTTAGTTTGGTTTTTGAGATCATGTATAAACTTTAATTGCACTCCCCTCCAAAATATGGCTTTTAAACAGTTGATTTTTTTTGCAGCATGATGAAGGCATTAAGAATCACATCAGTCGAATTTTCATAGAATTGAAGAATTATATTATTCTCTCCAGTACTTTGCACAATTGTCAATGTGGAAGTAGCAGTTGAACCCCAGCATGCTCCATTTCCAGACAAGCCGTCTCACAAGAAAGTCACCTTGAAGCCTTGACTCTCGTGGGCTTTGTACACTGCAGTAGGAAAACCAGCAGATAGAAGTGGGGAAAACCGCTCATGCTGTTTTAAAGAATTTATGCAATTGAACAGAAACAATTCCCTAAACTGCTGATCTATTACCTGCTGCTTTTGTTCCTACCTCTTCCTCAGATCTCGCTAAGCTGCGTAACAAGAGGACACCGAGCTAACCTACCGTCAAGTTCTTTGCTAATACTGATAGACCATTAATTAGATACACAAAAGCAGGTCAGGATGACTTAACCTCCAATTTTACCTCCTTTTGAGTGGGGACACACTGAGCAACCACTCGAGGCATTCCCTAGATGCTATGATGAAGACTCAGTTCACATATGGAAAATCAAGGAAGCAAAACCCATGGCCTATCACACAGTGGCACAATATTCAGAATACCAATGCACAGCACACAGACACTCCCATCCAATATACAGGAAACTTTCGATTTACCGGCACCTAAATAACCGGAAATCTCGGTTAACCGGCAAAATGCAGGAGTAGGTTTTACTTCATATTGTACTTGCCTTCCTCCATCTGTTGCTGTGTAAGGGTGTGGCTGCAGCTGTTGCTAAGCTACAGAGACGCTTGGAACTTGTGGCCATTGTTCTGCACTTGTTGCTAAGCAACAGGGTTTGTTGCTTTACACGGAGCTGTCAGCTCTCCGTATCTTTTACTATAGCTTTCGGTTATCCGGAATTTTTGATGAACCGGCACCACGTCGGTCCCGTCGGTGCCGGATAAAAAACAGTTTCCTGTAGCACCCTTCCCTATTAAATTGCAGGTATCCTAGTTTGGAAGGGGAAGAAGGTTGTAAATCAATACCTCCCAGAGGAGGAGGATCACACATTTAATTCCATGTAAGAATAGTTTAGTGGCCTCTGAGGTGAATTTTATTTATTTCTCTCCTCTTGCTTTACTCCGCCCCCCTCCAAAAGAATTCCTGGCTCCACTCCTCTATGGCTGTCTGAATGAGAAGTGGAAAAGACCATAACCTGGTAGGGTAGTTTAGTCAGTCATTCACTCAACACTATGGTCGTGCAATAAAGGTCATCAAAGTAAACAATACCCAAGATTATTCCTCTTGACATGCAAATGCTCATAGCGGGGGAGGAGGGACGGAGTAAAAAAAAAAGAGGATGGAGAATTTGGAGACCTAGAAAGCCTTCATCAAAGATAGCACTCTTCTTTGAGCCCTCCAAGAATGTATCAATGGCATATTAAAGGTCAGGTATACAAAAGTGCAAGTGGTTGTAACTTTATACAAAAGGTAAATCGTGCTTCACTAATCTACTGGAATTTTTTGAGGATGTAACTGGTAGAATAGATAAGGGAGAACCAGTGGATGTGGTGTATTTGGACTTTCAGAAGGCTTTCGATAAGGTCCCGCATAAGAGATTAGCGTGTAAAGTTAAGGCACATGGGATTGGGGGCAAGGTACTGACTTGGATAGAGAACTGGTTGGCAGACCGGAAGCAAAGAGTTGAATAAACGGGTCTTTTTCCGAGTGGCAGGCAGTGACTAGTGGGGTACCGCAGGGATCGGTCCTAGAACCCCAGCTATTCACAATATATATAAATGATCCAGACGAGGGAACTAGATGTAATATCTCCAAGTTTGCAGATGACACAAAGCTGGGTGGGCGTGTGTGCTGTGAGGAGGATGCTGAGAAACTACAGGATGATTTGGACAGGTTGGGTGATTGGGCAGAAGCATGGCAGATGCAGTATAATGTGGATAAATGCGAGGTTATCCACTTTGGTGGCAAAAACAGGAAGGCAAATTATCTGAACAGCAATAGATTTGGAGAAGGGGAAGTGCAACAAGACCTGGGTGTCCTTGTGCACCAGTCGCTGAAGGTAAGCATGCAGGTGCAGCAGGCGGTTAAGAAGGCAACTGGTATGTTGGCCTTCGTAGCGAGAGGGTTCGACTACAGGAACAAGGATGTCTTGCTGCAGTTGTACAGGGCCTTGGTGAGACCACATCTTGAGTATTGTGTGCAGTTTTGGTCGCCTTATCTGAGGAAGGATGTTCTTGCCATGGAGGGAGTGCAGCGAAGATTCACCAGACTGATACCTGGGATGGCAGGAATGACGTACGAGGAGAGATTGGGTCGATTGGGCTTATACTCGCTGGAGTTTAGAAGAATGAGAGGGGATCTCATTGAAACGTATAAAATTCTAACAGGACTAGACAGACTAGATGCAGGAAGGATGTTCCCAATGGCTGGGGAGTCCAGAACCAGGGGTCACAGTCTAAGGATAAGGGGTAAGCCATTTAGGGCAGAGATGAGGAGGAATTTCTTCACCCAGAGAGTGGTGAACTTGTGGAATTCTCTACCACAGAAGGCAGTGGAGGTCAATTCATTAAATATATTCAAGAAAGAGTTAGATATATTTCTTAAGGCTAAAGGGATCAAGGGATATGGGGAGAAGGCAGGGACAGGATACTGAATTTGGATGATCAGCCATTATCTCATTGAATGGCGGAGCAGGCTCGAGGGGCCGAATGGCCTACTCCTGCTCCTATCTTCTATGTTTCTATGTATATAAGCCACACTCAATTAGACACATCCCAATAGTTGAATGTCTTAGTTGGTTACAAGTTCACATCGAATGGATAGTTTCACTGAATGGCTAATCACCACAATCATACCAAATCCTTGATCTTTTCATCTTAGGTAATTAGTGTACATTTTTGTACTACTTTATATAATCATTGCGTTAAGGGACTGCCCCTCTGTTATGGCTGCATTTCAGCCCTACCCTGTTTATCTTTGATCACCCAGTGATCCAGCAGATCAAAGGATCTTTCAGTGGGTCTGTTCCTCAGCCTGGCTAAAACTGCAAACTATAGGTCCAGGACAGGTAGGAGCCACCAGGAGAGTCACCCCAACTGCTTGCCTCTCTCGTGTCCTTGTTTGAGCCAGTATTACAGCTTTCCGGGATATGGGTTTTTTGACAGATGGGCAAAATAATATTGTAATTTAATGTATTTTACTTTTGTTTGGGCCGTTGTATGGTGGTGCCCACCTCTCGGGAGAGCACTTGTAGAATAGATTGTTTGTCGGGATCACTGGGTGGAACCCTAGTGCTACTATATTGACCCTTCAAAAGAGTCTCATAGTGGACAAACCTTGGGACCCAAGACTAATACCTCTCAAAACTAGAGGGCTGATTAGCCAATTTGGGGCCATCATTTGGCTTGTACTGACAGTTAAAAAGTTCGGTTAAAAGGAACCGGCATCAGATTTTGATTGTGTACATCTCTACTTTCTTGCAGTTTTGCATTGTTCCTATTTTTTTCCAGTCTCTTCTGATTTTGTTGAATCAGTTATGAATCAATGGCCTTGTATATCTAGTGGTGTTCCACCTGCTGTTTGTGGCGACATTGGAACAGTGTAAGCTTAAAACCGCCATCACTGAAAGCCAAGATTAAGTGCAGTTTTTAAGTTAGGCTGGGTCAGACAGTGGAGGATTATTGGGCCAGGGCCGAGGGAGGAGTAGGACATTGCAAGCCAGAAGAGGGGAAAATAGAACGTGATGGGTGGGGAAGAAGAGGCTGAGGGGCACAGTAAAGGGGAAGAGAGAGCAGGGTTAGAGAAGGGGCGCGAGGGGGAGCAAATAACGTAAAGTTGAGTTACAGGCTGACCTCCTATCCTTTCTTTGATTGTGTCCTGTTGAACTTCTGTGACCCGATTTCTCTCGGTCACCCCCACTCTGATAATTTCTCTCTAATCAATCTGTCTTTGATAATTTCCCTCTCTGGCATCAATATCTGTGTCCTACAAATTAGGGTAAATAAACAGATTGATATGCCAATCTCTTTGCTTCTGCTGCTCTCTCTCTCTCTCTAGGCATCTGTCTGTCTTCCTCCCATTTTTTTTCCTCTTTTCCACTTTCGCTCACTTTCCCCTTCCCATATTATTTGTGCGACAAGCTGTCGCAGTGGGCTCATTAACTCTATCAGATAGTGCTTATTTAGGCACCCGTCTATGTCTTCACCACAAAAATGGTAATCAGAATGTGGCGATGTCTTATTCATCTGCGCAGAACACTTAGTGGGCATCCGGAAATACACGTTAGCAAGGCATAGGATTTTTACAATGGAATGGGGCAAAATAGGTCTTCAAGTACAGGAATCTTTGTGCTATCCGGCACCGACGGGACCGAGCTGTTGCCGTCCCATCAAAACTGCCGGACAAACCAGCACTAATGTTGAAACATACGGAGATTTTGAGTTCCGTATCTGGCAACAAACCCTGTCAGCTTCTAAACAGTCGGCCGTACCTTGCAAGCGTCTCTGTAGCTTAGCAACAGCTTCAGCGAGACCTTGCAGAGCCTGACTGGTGAAAAAAAAGCAACGAAAAGAAAAAAAAACTAACGAAACGGCTCCTGATTTTTGCCGGTGGCTCGAGCATTCCGGACAGTTAACCTCCGGATAAACCAAAGTTTCCTGTAACTTGTAACTTTAAAAAAAAAGAAATTTAAAGCAATGGAGGGAAAATTGACCTGGGTGACTTGTGACACAGCACCACCGGTGGTGGGAGGCTTACAACTACAGCTGAAGATTTAAAATAGTTCAATACAAGTACTGTCCAGGACACTCAATGAAACATTAAGGCCTGGAGTTTTCTCCGCATTTGCACCCAGAGAGACGTGTAACCTGGGCGCAAACCAATTATGTGGCTTAAAAGATTGCCGAAATTTGGGTGTGAGTTACTTGCGTAACTACAATATGCCACGTTTCCTTGATCTTTTACACCCATCCACCAAACATTCAGTCTGAACAAATCTCTGCCCACAAAACTGGCCAAGCCCCGGACTCTCAAATGAGAGTATCCTCCAATTGTGCTTGTTCGGTGGGGATTCTTAACATTGCGACCAGATTTTCAGGAAAGAAAGTCATTCCTCTGGTATTTATTGCAATTTTTTGAGCATTGAAAAAAATGATCTAACTGAGACCTGCTCTGTATTTTCTGTTTCCTTGAATTAATTTTTATGGCATCAGTACATAAGTCACATTGACAAGCACCCCAATTGAAGGTTCCTAAACATGCTGTGCCTGAATGATGGTTAAATGAGTTCAAACTGAAATTTTTATAAAAGAAATACATGGCGTGGGTTCAGTGCTTTCCTTGGGCTCCAATTGTTTATGCTAATTTATGCCCAATTAAAATTCGGACGCACGTGCGCAAACACACACAAAACTGATTCAAATTACTTAGTCATGCTGCCCATCAGCTACCTGGGGGATGAAAGGGGCAAAAAAAAAAAACACTTATCCTGAAACTATAGCACCGCCACCAAAACCTGCAGCTGCCGGCGGTCGTGATTGCTGTTATAGCACCTTTGGCAGAAGGCAACAAAGTGGAGCATTCATTTACATTAATATCTGGCTGCAATTTATTTTCACCAAGATTGAAAGAAGGACCCTAAATCAGCGAGACTCTTAAAGATCTAGACTGGTATAGCAGCTTTCAAGCATCCATCTTACTAAGGTAATAGTGCAAAGGTTGGTAACAAGTGTGCTCCATTATATACAACTGCCATGGTTACAGTGCCTAAAAATGTCAAAAATTTCCAAAATGATGCTTTAGTCCAAATGGGTGTTGTAATAACTACTACAGGGACGGCTTAACTGAGAACAGCAAGTAAATGAAACCCTACTTGCAAAAGTAATGAAAATGACTAGATGAATAACTAAAATATCTCTCAGCAGGTAAATGTTTTGCTTGCAAGGTTGCCTGCCTAGCATTTCCCTCCTTTCTCAGCCCACTCCCCTCTCATCGCTAAGTTGTGAAAACATGCATTTGGTTAACACACCACACACTAACTAACATACATAAATCAGGCTATTTTTATTTTCAGCAAACTGGCATGGTGTCGCAAAGACCTGGTGGTGGGATTTATTTCTGCATTTCAAATCCCCAAGACTGACGCAATTACATGGGATGTTCTCAGCAGGGCAGCTCCACAGCAGAATGAATTTTGCATGTGCTCACACACTGAAACCTCCCCCCTTCTCCTAATCAAATTTAAATCCAAAGTGGTGGCAACAATAAGTAGGTGAGATGGTGGCTTCAGTACATGGTACCCGGAGAGGGACACAGCGGGTGGAAGAGTAGGAAAATTCAGCCTCGAACCTGCTGCTTTGCTGTAGGGGCATGTGTCCAAATTGGCACTACTGTAATATTTCTTATACTTGCAGAGACTCAGAATGCACACATCAGCATGAATTGATTGCACTGCAGAGATTGGCTTTTCGGCAATGATGTAAACTGCTAAAACAAAATATATCCATTAAAATAATCAGCTCATTTATGGTTTTGTTAACTGTAGGTTTACTAATGACCAACATACATTTATATAGCAGCTTTAATGTAGAAAATGTCTCAAGTGCTTCACAGAGGCGTAATCAAAAAAATAAATTAACGCCGAGACAAAGGAGGGGTGACTAAAAGCTTGGTCAAAGAGGTGGGTTTTAAGGAGCTCCGTAAAAGGGGAGGTAGGTGGCGAGGCAGATGAGTTTCGGGAGGGAACTCTAGAGATCTAGGCGGTTGAAGGCATGGCCATCAATGATGGAGGAAGGGAGAGTGGAAGAGACCAAAGTCAGAGGAATGGAGAGTTGGTGGTGGTGGTGGTTGGGGGGGGGGGGGGGGGGGGGGGGGGAAAGAGAAGTAGGCTAGAGGAACTTAGAGGTAGAAAGAGACAATGCCATGAAGAGATTTAAACATTACAGAGCATATCAAACATCTCACACTGAAGTCCTGCAAGATGAGATGACATGAGCCAGTACACACTAGCCATGCACTGTACATCTTCCAAGCTCCAAAATTTATGTAGTTTTTATTTTAAATTTAAGTTATATGTTGCACTACAAGTCATTCAAGCAGCCCGAAACATAGGCTTGAAACGATGACTACAATGGCACCTAAAAATGATTATTACAAACCAAATCTACTCTGATGTCAATAATATTGCACCTTTAAGATAGAAAATGTCCCATGGTGCTTTACGAGGGGAGCGGGAGAGAAAATTAAATAAAATAAAAAAAAGATGCCAAGCCACTGTGGGAGTTAGGAGAGGTGACTGAAAGCTTGGTAGTGTTCGGAGAGGGTTTCTAAAGGTGGAAAGAAGTGGAGTAGTTTCGTGAGCCAAATGCTTGGTCACCAACAATGGGGCAGGGAGAGAGCAGGATGCACAAGAGTCCAGCATCAGAGGCCTGAACAGTGCAGAAAAGGGCAAGGCTAGAAGAAGTTGCAGAGATAGAGTGAGGCAAGACTACAGAAGTGTTTGAATTCAAATCGGAGGAAAGCATGGTGCTGGAGAAAGGAGATGTGAAAGAGGGAATGACTGAATGAAATGCAGTATAGGAGAGCATAGACTAAGACTTGGGAGATAGCTATAAAGGAGAATTGGGAGTAGGAAGTTAGTGTCACAGTGGCAGTCAATACATCCACAAGAGGAAGACCTTACACTACATGAATCAGTGGTAGAGAACTTTGGGAAAAGGCTGATATGAGAAGGGCAGTAAGTCTATAGACCCTTTGTGTAGAAAATGACCCAAGACACTGAATGGGAAGGGAAAAAGAGGAGAAAACACAAACCCAAGTAGGAGGAGGCGAGAGCTGTGGAGGGGACAGAAGGTATATGGGTTTTGAGAGGCTCTTGAAGGTAGGGAGAGAGGTAGCAGAGTAGAGAGTTTAAGGACAGAATTGCAGAGTGCAAGGCTCTCGTGATAATGTTGGGGAGGGCGTAAGTGTCAGAAGAGTGGAGGCTGCAATCTGGGACATAGAACTAGTGTAGGTTGCAGAGATGAGGTACAGCAAAGCCATAGTGGGATTTGTAAATGAGGATGTAGCTTTAGAAATCAGTATGTTGGGGGAATAGGGAGCCAGTGCAGTTTAAAGACATGGGCGATAGGTGAGCTGGGCTTAGCATGGGATAGGACGTGGGTGGTAGAGCAGCAGCATTTTGGACAAGTTGAAGTTTACGTAGGGCAGAATGAAGGCGGCCAGCAAGGACCAACAGGAATGGAAATGGAGGAAGGATCTAATCAGTGCAAGGAAGTACGCCAGTAAAAAATTAATATCACTAATTCACTAGGATGGAACTGAAGATAAGTCAGTTGATCAATGGGATTCAATGCCACTGAAATTTTAAAAATGGCACATGATACTCAAAAAGGGAGCATTCTTTTTCATTTTTTTTTAAGAAAGGAGGCATAGGTCCGAATTTTGCGCTAGAACGAACAGTGACGCCATCAGCGCTCAGTTATTATGGAGCAAATCGGACAGTAACTTCTGGAGTTGGCACATGCGCAGTTAAACGTGGAAATCGTGTCCGATTTGCCCTGCTCCTCCACAAGCTTTGCTACGCCAGTACCTCGCTGATTGACTCGACACTGAAATACATGAAGGAGTGAAGCTGCAGTACTTACCCACTTGACATAGAAAAATAGGAGCAGGAGCAGGCCATTCGGCCCTTCGAGCCTGCTCCGCCATTCAATATGATCGTGGCTGATCCTCTATCTCAATACCATATTCCTGCTCTCTCCCCATACCCCTTGATGCCCCTTGTGTCTAGAAATCTATCTATCTATCTCCTTCTTAAGTATATTCAGTGACTTGGCCTCCACAACCTTTTGTGGTAGAGAATTCCACAGGTTCACCAGCCTGAGTGAAGAAATTTCTCCTCATCAGTCCTAAATGTCCTACCCCGTATCCTGAGACTGTGACCCCTGAAAAGGTTAGGGCTGGTGCATTCAAGTGTAAGTTAATTTTTAACGGCGTAATAAGTCTTAATTACTGCCGAACAACCTCTCTGGCACTGAAAATTCAATATCAGTGTGGAGCCTCATTCCATCAGAATTTAATTATTGTTGGAGATTTAAAAAAACATTTTGTTTTACTATTTCTTTCTGTCTCTTTTATCTCTCTCTTAATCCCATCTTTCTTTCCCTCTCTTTATTTTGCTTTCTGTACATGATTTTACATTGAATTAAATATTCTAATTTATACTTCCTGGTTAAGCTCTGCATGGAGGATTCTTCAATCTGACTGGTTGAAGAACCATGCTGTTGTTTTTTCCTGTTCACATATGCCACAGATCCCCAGTCGAGGGCGCTGCGCTAAAAAGGATCGCTAAATATCATAAGTTGTCGTTCAAAAGCCCGTGAAATGTCTGTGGGCAGCTGTAAACGTAATGAATGGCAAGCGCCGTTCCTTTGCTGGCTGACCGCAAAATCCGAGCTATAATCCTCAGAGTGGGGAATTCTCCAGGCCTGGCAGGTTCAAGCGTTAAATGTGGTGAAGACTGTCTGTATTGACATACTGCAAAGACCAAGTGTAAAAGAGTAACCATGTGGAATGTCCAGAGGGAGCTTCACTGAAAAGCTAAGTAATTACGAGGTCAAGCAACAGAGTCACTTGTTTTATGGAGCAACTTGCCCTACAATGGTGCTAAATGACCCTTTGAAATTATTTACATTGATGTAAGTTTGCGTTTTGTGCAATATTTTAAGCTTCCCTCAATAGATTACTTGTAACCTTCAAGATTGCAGAGCAAATGTAGCAATCCTCAGAGATGCCTGTGTCTCCTCTCTGTCCAAAGGTTTCTGATCAAGCTGGAGATGCAAGGATAAAGTTGAAAAAACTAGAGAATTTGCTTCCGTCTCGATAACAGTAGACAATTCAGTGCTGAAGGACAAGCTATCTGCAGTAAGACTTGCATATCTAAGTGCTTGATCTGAAGGGATCAAAACAAAAGCCACACTCAAGATACATATTTCCAGAGGATGCACATGACTCTACAGTTCTGTAACTATCCAAGCAGCAAAGAGATCTGCACTGCAGAGCTATATATTTCACACTAAACCAAACCAGAAATCAATAACTGAGGTGATTTGGCTTAAATCATATTGCACGGCATCTGCATAAGAAAACACAAATCTCAGTCAAGAGCCATTTCCTCCAGAATTTAGCAGGCCTTTTGAAGTGCATTAATCTTTTGAATTATTGGATGGAGGCAGCAACCTTTAATTGATGCTTACTTCCATTTCACAGCATCTGCAGCAATGATCTTCTGTAAATATAGCTGAATAGCCAACATATAGCATTAGCGCATAATATGAACAGACAATATTTCCTGAAAAGAGCAAGATACAAAGATTGACAAAATGCATTAGATGAAAATGGCCTTCACGTGTCTGAAGTGATAATGGCCCGGATTCTGCAGTCAGTGGCGAACGAACGGTGCTCACCATTCATTACACTTGCCCAGACATCTGTGGGCTATTGCACTGCGACTTGCGGTAATTAGAGAGCTGAAACAGGGGTTTTAATTTTTTAGGTGGGCAGGGAGTGGTTGGGAAACCCGGGAGAACGGGTTTCCCTCAGGCCCCAATGAATGTAACGGCAGGGCCTGATTAGCATTTTGATTCTGTTTCCCGTCCACAGCCAGCCCGATAGAGTGTCTGGCTGGCTGTCGGGTGGGTAAGCCTGCCCAACAGGTGGTGAATCATTAGGCATGGCCAGAACTTGTGCAGAAGTATAATCTTTGTGCCACAGCCCTTTCAACATCTTTCCATCAATGAAGCGTGATGATTATGATCTAGAATGAAAGGAAACTGGAAACAGATTCAATCGTAAATTTCAAAAGGGAATTCGATAAATATTTGAAGGGAGGAAATTGCAGGGCTATGGAGAAAAAGAGCAGAGGAGTGGGACTAATTGGATAGCTCTTTCAAAGAGCCAGCGCAGATGGGCTGAATGGCCTTGTTCTGTGCTGTAAGATTCTATGATTCTATGTTGGGAGTATAGTGTGGTACAGTACACTCAGCAGATGGTTTTGAAACAGTGTTCCAGACTGTGACTATTTGCGTTCACAGAACTGGATTCCCCATTCCTTTTATTTCATGACAATGTAAACCTTGAACCCAGGCATCCTTTAAGCTTTCGGTGCTATCTCCTGCTAGGAAGGGAAACATAATGGAAAGGGCAAAGAGATATCTGTAGAAACTTTTTAGCTTGTGGAAATGGAGCTCCTTTTTGGGAGGGGAGAAGGTAACGAGAAAGGGTTAAGAAATAATCAGTTTGTGTTGAAGTTGGCGAGGTTTAGCAGGTCCTGGAGGTTGTGTTATGTTTTGGATGCAGAACAGGTCACATTGTATATTGTAGAATTTATTGGCTAGCTGTTAAAAAGTAATGTTTTTCCCTTTGTGAAGGAGCTGGGCCAGCATTGTTATTTCTTCTTCCCTTCCCACCATACCAAGTTCTGAAGTTGTTCTTGGCACATGCTTCCAGGAGTCCCTGTTAAGCCAGTTTGGGAACGGAAGGGAACTGACACATGCAAGGGTATCTTCATTGATGTGCAGAACTTACTCCTAGCTGCCAGGGCTACTGCAGGGTGATGGTCATACTTCTAGAGGCTGTTACGTAGTGGTTTCATATTATGACACAAACTGCAGTACAATTGAGGACTGAATTTACAAACTGATGGTGCATTGAATTGCATCAAGTGGTGCAAAATCTTGAGGCAGTAATCTCACACTGCTACTGCATTATACTGTTTGGAGTGCAATTTAGCCAGTGCAAAAAGAGGTTTGTTAAAAATTTCAAGTTTAACTAGCACTTAGATGCCCAACTCTGTGCTACTAGCTCTGGATCACTCGAAAATCCTTTTTATATTGTAAATGCCTTCTTTGATAATTTTGAACAAAGACTGCTGCTTGGGGGTGGGATGAGAACATAATTCTGTTCTGTTAACCACAATTGAAAAACTAACAAAGAAATGAACTATAGCTTTGAGAGGTTATCAGTCAGAGCAATGAGTTGCTTTCAAAACAAGCAGCTCAATGGCTCATTTTATTTACCGGTTTATTTTAAAAAGATCAAACCTGCATTTATATAGCACCTTTCATGACCTCAGCCAATGAAGTATTTTTGAAGTGTAGTCACTGGTGTAATGTAAGAAAACACAAGTCAATTTGCACACAGTGAGATCCCACAAACGGCAATTAGATAATGACCAGATAATTTTTTTTTTAAGTGGTGTTGGTTAAAACTATTCAACTAGAATAATTCTTGAGTTAATATATCTCATTCAAAATGAAGGCCAGGCAATAAAAGCAGCACATTCAAAACACAAGTAGAGCTGGCCTCAACAGAAAGATCCCATTAAATACCAGTGGTTATATAAGAGATGTGGTCTCGTCCCCCTACGTTGTTGCATGCAGGTCTGTTCCTCTACAATGTCTAAAGAGCTCTGTAAGTACGATTATTTTAAGTAACTGCTTAGAAGCAGCATTTTTGCTTGATTAGACTTGTGCACTTACTCCTTTCCAGTGTACTTGCAAAATATATTATTCACAATTGAAAAAAAAACTGACCCATTTAGTAATATACCTGGATAAACTGGGTCCACAGGTACGAGTGACTGGAGCAGTGCCCACATTGCATAAAGAGCACAGTATGGTAATCTCTGTAGTAAATAGGTATCAGAACTACCATTTCCCATTTTATTCTAAGAAGCAATGGCTGGAATATTGCTAGTAAAGAAACTCGAATTGCAACATCAGTTTTCAATAAAAAATGTTTCTCTCTTGCCTCTCTCCCACTTTGTTTATAAAAGGACACAACAAACCACTTCTAATGTTAAATTTGATACTAGATGCAATTGGATGTACTTGCGCCAAGAATGATTTTGTTCAAAATTGTCCAAAAGAACAAATACATTTTTGTCTTTCTGGGTTCTATACTGTCAGCAGCTTAAATGCTTTCCATTTATCATCCTTGTGTTCAGACACATTGAATTTGGAATGTCTTCATTTGTCATGTGTGTTTAATTACCTACTCACTAATCTTGGACAGGCTGTCATTTAAATACAATAAAATCCCGTACCCATTGTAACATATTGCTTGTTAAAATATGTTGATTCCACAGCTTGCTGGGTTACAAATGGTAATTGGCAGTGTTGAGATATATGAAACACTTATTCTGTCAATGCCTTCTTCTGGATTTGAAGACTTTTATATGTCCAGGTACATTAACTGATCAAATAGAACAAAATGTTGTACTTTCAGGCTTGTATATTGGGTGACCAATTACACATTAACTGAAAAAGGAATTAGGATAAATTATACACGAGACAAGTGGAAATCACAGAATTCAACGCCCCTCATTTTCACGAGCTGCCCATCTTTCAAAGGTTGAAGTCTGTCACACAAAAACTTTCATGCACAAACATTTAATAGAGCAAGAATTATTGAAGAATCTTACCCTGCATATGCTCCACAACAGTAGCTTACACTGGCCTTGGTCCTGATGCTATCCCTATCATCAAATGTCACTTCTATCACGCACGGTCTTTCTAATCTTCCTCCCAGTCGACCTTTCCTTCTTACCCATCCAACTAGCCCTTCTTTGCAAACCGAAGATTCAGAACCAATTTTTAGAAAGACTGCAGTACTTCAATCAGGAAAGTTGCTAACTCAAATTTTATCATCACCTTGAATATTCTGGTTTAATCCAGTATGATTTTCAACAGGACTATCCACTAGTGATCATCTTACTACGTTACACACCTCTGGACCTCTTCCCTAGAACATTTAAAACATAATTTTTCATTGCCATAAACATCTCCAAAGCAATTGACAAGTTACTAAACATGGTTTCCTGCCAAAAGGATGTTTGTGCCCCATTGGCCAATCTCAAATATTTTTTTGACCTTTCTTACGTTCCTGGGCAGGGATGATCCTTCCCGTCACATCTTTCTGGTCATTTCATTGGTACCAGGTTCGGAGGAGCTCAAATCTTGAATTGTTCTATTTTCCTACACCATCTTGTGGCCTCCGAGTGACGTTGCCAGTTTTGCAGCCATGCTCACTAGGAACTGGATGGAGATTGTCAAAACTCATTATACACAGGGCTCTTACAACCAGAGAGGCAATTCATCCCATCAATCTGGACTGGATTTGAACACAGGTCCAAGAGGTGAAATGCAAACATTTAGCCCAGTGAACCACCCAGTCCCTCAGAACAGCTTCCCTTAAGACACACAGGAGTGAAATTAGTCTTTGGTGACAGTACAAAATGGACAATAGTGAATCAACAACCTGTTTTACACCCCATTGTGGAAAAGAAAATTGGGCGGGGTTAAAATGGGCTGCTGATTCGCTATCGCCAAAGACCAATTTCACCCTCAATTTCAAATCCTCAGGCAATGCAATGACTGGAACTTGATCGTTTCTTCAATCCTACAATAAAAATGATAATTATTTCAATGTTTCTCCCAAGTGTCCAAACAGCTATCACACCTTACCTTTGATAGAAGATTAAGGTTGAATGTTTCCTCTATTAACATTCATGGCTTCATTATTGCTTTGGATCTCACATGGAACTCTCAACAACAATTTGCATTTATAAAGTGCCTTTAACATAGAAAAATGTACTAAGGCGCTTCACAGGAGCTTAAATCAAAAAAAAAATCAACATTGAGCCCAAGGAGATTATTAGGAAGGGTGACTAAAGGCTTGGTCAGAGGTGGGTTTTAAGGAGTGTCTTAAAGGAAGAACGGGACATGGCGAGAAAATTCCACAGCTTAGGCCCTAGACAGCTGAAGGCACAGCCGCCAATTGTAGAGCGAAGAGAATGGGAAATGCACAAGATGCCAGAGTTTGAAGAATGCAGAGTTTTTGGAGGATTATAGGGCTGGAGTACATTACAGTGATAGGACAGGGTCAGGCCATGATGGGGTTTAAATACTAGGATGAGAATTTTAAATTTGAGGCATTGGTGGTTCGGGAGCCAATATAGGTTAGTGAGATGAGCTCCTCCATTGCTAAATCTGCCTCAAAGAACAACTTTGAGCTCTACAAAGCCCAAGTCCATCCATAACGTGAATACTGCTCTCATATAGAAACAAATAGAAGATAGGAGCAGGAGTATGCCATTCGGCCCCTCGAGCCTGCTCCGCCATTCAATGTGATCATGGCTGATCATCCAATATGTAGGGAACCTCTTGCCTTTTCTGCATTCCAGGACAAGTATGATCACTCTCTCCTTCCTGGTCATTTCATTGGTGCTATGTTCAGAGAAGCCCCAACCTTACCTCATTCTAGCTTTTGCAAAGATACCATCCCACACTCATTTCCTCTTCCGTGCAACCTCACCCATGTTATGAAGATTCACTACACACAGCCTCCTACTCAAATTGTGGATAATCCTTACCTTCCTTTTCCTTCTACCATCCTCAAGCTTCTAAAGCCCAAGTTTGGCATGACCAAATCACTACTTAAACTTAGTTCCTTTTTTAAAAAAACTCCTGTAAATCTGGATGGTATCATGCACTATGGCTCTTCATAATAGTTTCTCAATAATAAAAAACTTATCTTAACATTGTAATCTCAATTTTGAAAGGAAGCAACTAACCAGTGCTCAATTTCCACCCCTCCCATTTTTAAGAAGAAGAAATAAGTTAGGCAGTCGGTATTCTGTATGGTCCTCCCATGCTGGTCTCCTGGACATGTGAATGGACTCCCAGGAGGAGGAGCTTGTGTTTTGTTACCCTCTAGGAAAGAGTGCCAAACCATCTGGTACTTCCCCAAATGTAGGATGCACATCACATCAGATATGCTTACCATAGTTATTGTACAAACACTGGTTGAGCTGGGGAGGGGGTGGGGGGCGGCGGGGGAAGACGACTGCCCACTCTGAGGAAGAAGAGAGCCTGTTTGGCTACAATAGGGTGATACTCTCTGAGGCTATCCAATTTAGCCCCCAAAATGGGCGCAGGGGGTCGCGATGCGCCCATTGATTGAAATGCAGACAGCAGGTCAACTTCATTGCTGTTGCCCCGTCAGCCAGCCAGCTCAGACTACTGCCGCCCACGCCAAGATGGTTCAGTCCACAGCCGGGCCTTCTAGGCCCAGAGCTGCTTGAGGTCGTCCTCCAAGGCTATCTGTAGTGTTTTCCACTCAAAGACAGCAGCCTTCCACCAGCTGTGCTGCAGCCACTGGGGTAGCACTGCGTAGGACGAGGACAGGCAAAGGCACACGGAAGATAGGCACTAAGGGAATGCACAAGCGTGATTAGTTTACGTTTGTATGCAATATGGCATGATTTCATTTATAAATTTGGCTTGGAATATTTATTTTGCAGTGGCTTTTATTTTTGCATTGTGGCCAAGTGGACGCTGTGACGGTCAGTGATAGAGGGAAGGTAAGGTGTGGGGGACTGGGGTTGTGGTGACTGGTATCGCACTCGAATTAGTTCTTCACGGACAGCCTGGGCAGAAAGGGGCTGTCTAGGTTTCCTCCTCTGTCATGCTCCTGCTCCTCAGCTGCTTGCAGTATAGCTGATGGCGATGTTGTGCAGCATGCAGCAGACCATCACGAATCTTGACACCATTCTGCCAAGTACTGCAGGGCTCATCCAGAGCAGTCCAGGCAGCGGAAGTGTTGTTTCAACACGCCAATTGTCTGCTCCATCACATTTCATGTGGCAGCATGGCTTTCATTGTATGCATGCTGCACACGTGTGCATGGCTTGCGCACCGAAGTCATGAGCCATGTTGTCAGCGGATAGCCCTTGCTGCCCAGTAGCCACCCTCTGGTTTGTCATGGCGGCTCAAATACAGATGGCACAGCGAACTGCTGCACAATGAAGGCATCATGGCTGCTACCAGGATACCGGGCATGGACCTGCATGATTCGCTGCCTATGGTCATACATCAGCTGAACGCTGAGTGAGTGGAATCCTTTTAGGCTCCGGTAAATGGCAAAGTTGACGTGCGGCGCCTGCAAAGTAATGTGCAAACAGTCAATGGCACCCTGCACCATGGGGAAGCCTGTAATCCTAGCGAAACCGCGTACTCGATCCACCTGCTGGTCTCTGGCAGGAGAGAATGAAATGTAGTCAGCTCTCTTGGAAGAGAGAGCCTCCGTGACCTCCCTTACACAACAGCGGACGGCAAACTGCGAGATGTTGCAAATATCTCCAGCTCCAGCCTGGAAGAATCCAGATGCATAAAAGTTCATCGCCATGGTCACCTTCAGAGCCACTGGCAATGCAGTCATTGCACTGCACTGAGGTTGCAGTTGTGGTTGCAACAGGTGGCAGATTTCAGTGAGGATGTCCTTATTGAAGCACAGATGTCTCTCACATTGTTCCTCGCTGAGGTGCAGGTAGGAAAAATGCTCCCTGAACACCCTGGGCAGATATGGCCTCCTGCTGAGAGTCCTTCTCCCCCTCCTCCGCCCTCTTCTAGCAGCTTGTCCTCCTCTGCATGGCCTCTGCTCATTTTCCCAGTCATGCTATATTCCAAGGGGAATGACTATTACTGCACCGATATCTGAGGCCAACTGGTTTGTGCAGAAGCCTTGAAGTCAGGAAAAAGTCCTTCAGCACCTGCCACACCACTCCCTGTAGATTTTTGCAACTGTAGAAAGCAGATAATACTTGTACAATTATAGCAACAACCAGAAGAAATCAACCAGCAACTTGACATTCAACAGCATTACCATTGCCAAATCCCCCACCATCAACATCCTGGGGGTCATCATTGACCAGAAATTTAACTGGACCAGCCACATAAATACTGTGGTGACAAGAGCAGGTCAGAGGCTGGGTATTCTGCGATGAGTGTCTCACCTTCTGACTCCCCATAGCCTTTCCACCATCTACAAGGCACAAGTCAGGAGTGTGATGGAATACTCACCAATTGCCTGGATGAGTGCCGCTCCAACAACACTCAAGAAGCCTGACACCATCCAAGACAAAGCAGCCTGCTTGATTGGCACTCCATCCACCACCTTAAACATTCACTCCCCCCCCCACCGGCGTACCATGGCTGCAGTGTGTGCCATCTACAAGATGCACTGCAGCAACTCACCAACGCTTCTTTGACAGCACCTACCAAACCTGCGACTTCTACCACCTAGAAGGACAAGGGCAGCAGGCGAATGGGAACACCATCACCTCCAAGTCACACACCATCTTGACTTGGAAATATATTGCCGTTCCTTCATCGTCACCGGTTCAAAATCCTGGAACACCCTCCCTAACAGCACTGTGGGAGTACCTTTACCACACGGACTGCAGCGGTTCAAGATGGCGGCTCACCACCACCACCTCAAGGGCAATAACGGATAGGCAATAAATGCTGGTCTTGTCAGCGACGCCCACATCCCATGAACGAAAAAAAAAACCTAACCCGTCAGTAGTTGATGATCCCTTTAAATAGCACTGGTGCGGGGTCCGTCCTGCTGCTTAATGCGTGCTCGGCCGTGCGAGGTTAAAGGAGGGCGTTAGCTGGAGCGTTGAGCTCCAAAATGGCACTGCTGGTATCAAATCAGCGTTGCATGCTGATTGACGTCATGATCTTCCTGCTCTGTATACTTCCGGTGGACGTTAGCTGCAAGCGCATTAACGTCCTCACCAAGATGGCGTCCGGCCCGATTCACGGCAGACTTTTGCAACCATGGAAAGCACATAACACTTGTACAGATGGACGCCATTTTGGTCCCCGAACAACACCCGTATCGCCCAATCAACAGGCACTACCAACCCCAATTTCACGCCCACTATCTTGATGGAGCTACCTCTAAATTTGAGAGTTCAACACCCACTCCAAAACCTGAGCATAGAATCTAGACTGACATTCTAGTGCATTATTGAAGGAGTGTTGCATTGTTGGGCAGTGCAGTCCTTAAGAGCAGACATTTAACCAAGACCCCAGCTAGCTGCTCACTGGTTCAGCTGGATGTTAAAGATCATATAGCACTACTTGAAGATGAGCAAGGAATTCTTCCTGTGTCCTGGCCAACATTCCTCCCTCAACCACCATCAAAAGAAAATTAATTGGCCATTCTCTTCAGTGCTGTTTGTGGGACTTTGCTGTGCAAAAATAGCTGTCTACATAACAGGGACTGCACTGTATGTGAAGTGCCTTGGGACTTTTGAGACACGTGATAAGGTGCTGTACATAAATACAACCCTTTTTTTGTTGCAAGAGTGGGTCTACTCTTCGGGGCAGGGACAGTGAAGATTGAGGCACGAGTTGACATGAATCTTGTCATTCATGTGGAAATGACTTATGTAATAATACTGGGCGGCCTGCTGGTGGCGCTGTCCAGGGAGAGTATAAATACTCGGGCATGGGCCCAGCTTGCTCAGGACATTCTTTAACAGGAACTAGTGAAGGACACAACTAGATCTCCATGTTGAAAAACAGTTGATTAAAGCCTTGTTTAATACTCAGATCAAGTGCCTAGTAGTTTTCTTACGTCACCAGTCATCATCCTGCTCAGGTTTACTGAAGAACCTTCTTCAGCAAGTGTCAACTATTAAAGCTGTTCGTTCCACATTAAAAATGAACAATTGTAGATACCTATATTACCTGTTAGTGTTGCTCTTCAACAACATGTGACCAAGGTTTTTAAATATATATTTGTTGCATTTATACAAAAAGTATAGATCATTTAGAATGTTTTCTACATTAAAAGGTGCTATATAAATGCAAGTTGTTATAGTAGGAGCTGATTAAGCTGAAAGGGAAATCTGACACAGCCAGAGTCTTGAGAGGCACTATAGATTACAACATTAAAAGTTGCATTCTAATTATTGAATCCTGGTTTGGCATGTTGCTAGACACCTTTAAAAATGTTACATATCATACGAAGCAATGTTTCCCTGGCTTAAATATAAGGAAATATTGACACATTTGTATCAATTACCTGGCAACAAGCCCGCATACACAGAGTAAATTTATTCATTATACAACAGCTCAGATTATTCTCTCATTTAAAAATTGATGACGTAATAACATCTGCAGTACCAAGGGCACAAAGCTCAAACACAGAATGGGACTGAAGGACCACGAACGCGATATTCAGAAATGCAGAGGCTGTTATAGGAGGACATTCTACGCAATTTGTTACAGCATTCTCGTCAAGAATACGCATAAAACAAAACCTTAGAAGAGGCAAATTGCACAGGTCGTCACCTTGACTGGACAAAATGGTGATGCAAGATTTTTTTAAATTATGAATTGTTATGCTCAAGGAGAGGGTCGTCAGGGCTGAGGAATAGAATGCCTTTCGTCAGTGTCAGCATCGAGTATTCCAGGTTAGGTTTAGCACCACCAGATGTTGAGCAAACCCCCATCTACTACCCCAGCATGCCTTAGCTGCAATCTGGAAGAAGCCCCCCCCGCCACCCCCCACTGTAATAGTGTGAATTTACTCAATTTCCCAAATTAATCATCCTTATGGCTTCTCTTGTTAAGATTAATAATGTGCATCAAATTGTGACCAGTTTACAATGAGGCTGTACTCACTAGGAATTAGGTAGAGGTTACCTAAACTCATTTCATGTATTATCTTTACTAGGGAGTGACAAGTTCAATCTCATCAGTCTAAGCTGCAATCAAACAAAGTTTCAGTGTGCTCGACCATTGGACTATCCTATCCTTCAAATGGCAAAACCAAGTCATCACATTAAGAAAAAAAGGCCAGTCAGTTCAGTGCATTTCCCCCCTGCCCAGCACTTTAGCCTAGTATCCAACTGTATTTTTTAGAAACATTACCTGTCTTCACCTCCCTCTATCCTGTTGCTACTGATTCTAACCTATGACTAATAAGGGGGCACCCATTTAAAATGGAAATGAGGAGGAATTTCTTCTGAGGGTTGTGAATCTTTGGAATTCTCTTCCCCAGAGAGCTGTGGAGGCTGGGGCATTGAATATATTTAAGGTGGAGATAGACAGATTTTTGAACGGTAAGGGAGTCGAGGGTTATGGGGAGTGGGCAGGGAAGTGGAGTTGAGGCCCAGATTAGATCAGCCATGATCTTATTGAATGGCGGAGTAGGCTCGAGGGGCCAAATGACCTACTCCTGCTCCTACATCTTATGTTCTTATGACTTTATCACTTTGATGTTCTCTAATGGTCCCTTTTGGCTTCGTGCTCGCTTCCTTCATAAATGACACCTCATTCAGAATGCTGCTACTCTTGTCCTTACCCACTGAAAGCCCTGCACATCACTCTCATTCTCGCCAATCTCCAGCGACTCCCAGAGCCACTCCATATCAGTTTCAATGTCCTCAACCTCACCTTCAATGCCTCCATGGTCTCACCCCACACTCCTTCAGGCCACCGTTCTTGCTTGGACCCTTTGCTTCTCTTTGACACTGGTCTTTTCCTTATTCCCATCTTCTTTGCTCCACCATTGGCGGCCCCATGCCTCTGTAATTCCCTTCAAAGTTTTCTGAAAACTATTTCTCCCCTGAGATTTCTGCACTCCTCCAATTCTGGCCTCTTGAGCATCCCCGATTTTCATCATTCCACCATTGGCGGCCGTGCTTTCAGCTGCCTAGGTCCTAAGCTCTGGAAATCCCTGCCTAAACCACTCCACCTCTCTCTCCTCCTTTAAGTCGCTTCTTAAAGCCTACCTCTTTGACAAAGCTTTTGGTCACCTGGCCTAATATCTATGTGTGACTTGTCAAATTACACTCCCATGAAGGACACAGACGTTTTTAACTAAGTTAAAGGCGCTATATAAATACAAGTTTTTGTTGTTGTTTTTATTGTCTTGTTCATCAATTCCATTAAGCTGTTCTTCCATCCTGCTGTTTACTTCTTTCCTCTCCAACAGAGATGTCTTTCCAACATAAGAAATGCCATATAAGTGCAAGGTGTGGTAAACCACTGTTTGTATTCCACTGTGTACATGCCTGGACATGCCTCGGCTGACTCCTCCCACAAGTCCTAGTATAAAGGTGACTGCTCCCCAGCCCTTTATTTCTGGACCGGTCGACCACTCGAGGCAGACCTTCATTCTTTTGTTAATAAAAGCCTTTAGTTACTCTCTTAACTCTCAGTCTTTTATGAGTAATTGATAGCGCATCACAAGGCTTGTTACAGTAATGTCTAGAATCCACTTCCTAAGCTTGGAAACATTGCAAATATTGAAATCAGTTTTAAAATTTACTTTCCACCAATTTACATCCTCTTGACCTGACTCGCCTTGAAGTAATTTTCTGGGGTCAGTTTATCTACATCATTTAGTGCTTTATTATATATCTCAGTGAGGACTCCCCACCCCAGTAACCTTATTTCCAGACTGTAGACCTAACTCCAAATTTTCCTTGTAACACATTCCTTTACACTTGATAGTATTGTTATTGGCCTTCTCTGCACCAGTTCCAATGCATAAATGCCCCAGCTCCTCTGTATCCTCTCCAGTAAATGCATGTCAGTGGTAAATTTCATTTGTCAACCTAATTGCTTAGCTGATCTAAATCCTACGAGAAAAAAAAGTTAACCTCCCCCTTTCTGACTGAACTCTTATTTTAGAGCCTTTGGCACATTTAACAAGCTTAGAATTGTTTCCTAAATCCATTTATTTTGGAAAAAAAACCTGCAGTGGCCCAAATACTGACCTCCTGTGGATCCAATTCAACGGTTTCTCTCACGACGCCTCTCCATTTCCTATTTATAGAAGGCACTGGGCAAATTAAGTAAAAAAAAGTCCCAACAATAGATTCATACTCATACGCATCTTTTTTCTTGGCTAACCAGAATAAATGGAACTTAACTTTCTGACCAGTTCCAAAGAAGTCATATGCAGGAGCGCCTCCAGACAGTGTAATTGCCACATTAAAGCTACTCATGCCACAGAAATACCTGATTTGTATCAATTGGTGAAGTTAGATCTGCTACATCCAGTAAAACTCTAAAGACCAACTTATTTTGTGTTTTAAATGCCAGTAGCTTAGAAATTTTGCATGACTCAAGCCTGTTCCACCATTCTATTAGATCATGGCTGGCCTGTACCTCAACTCCATTTACCTGCCGTTGATCCATATCCCATGATACCCTTACCTAATCCAGCAAACTCCATCTTGAAAATTTCAATTGACCCAGCAGCCATAGCCTTTTGGGAGAGATTTCCAGAATTCCACTACCCTTAGGGCCCGATTTTGTGGCTTGTGTGGGAAATGGTCGGATTCCCCCAAATGTGGGGTTTCTGACACACGAAAAAATGTCAGCCAGCTCCACGCAATTTTCCCTCAAGTGGCTAATTAATTCCCAGCATGTGGGCAGCCTTGCTAATTGTCCATTTCTAGTCAGAAAGCCCCACAGTATGATGTGATCATTCGTGGTGCTTTCAAGGTCCACAGCAAACACTGCATCCTCTGAAGGCTTCCAAACGAACCATACAGGATGGCAGAGGAGCCTGCAGCAGCTGTGGCCAGTACCAGACCCCGAGCTGCCTCCAAATTCGATGAAGCTTCACTGCAGGCATTATTGGATGGGGTTAGGGCCCACAGGGAGGTCCTCTTCCCTAGTTCAGGCAGGAAGAGGCCTCCCACTGAGACCAAGGCTGCATGGATGCAGGTGTCAGCAGATGTCAACTCGAATGTGCATATCACCTTGGCATCACATCTCTAACTCCTTCGTTTACTCCCCCACAGTACCATCCAGAGCCCCCGTCCTCACTGTGGAAGAGGAAGAGGCTGTGCAGCCAGACTCCTCAGAGGAAGCTCCAACCTCTGAGGGTGCAGCGTCAGCAGAAGTAAGCGCACCCAGCACCAGCGCAGACACTCACACCTCAGGGGGACCTTCGGGACATAGAGTAGTGTTGTCACCTGGTGTTTCACAGCTCACAAGTGAGTCTCAGCAGATTCTGGAGACAGGGACAGCAGTGGAGAGTCCTCGTCGGAGGGCGCAGGACTCTGCCAGCTCAGCTCAGCTGCGCTGCATGTCGACCCTCTGCCTCTGGGTCCATCCGTAAGATCAGAGGTGATGGAACTCCATGCACAGATGCAGGAGTCTCTGGCAGGTTTTGTCTCCAGGGTTGCTGTGAGTGTGGAGCGAATGGAGGAGTCCATAGCGACCATGGGCAGAGCCTTTGTGGAGTCACTGGCGCATGAACGCATCACCATGGAAAAGTTGGCAACCTCCATGGAGGAGATAACTCGCCAGGGTACGGAAAACATGGTGAGTGCTCATAAGAGAATGACATCTCGAGGAGCGTTGGCCATCTATTGAACAGAGAAACCAGATTTTCATGGAAGTCCTTCTGAGTAGGACTGCCAGTGCAGAAACGGGTCCCCATGGCCCCCTAAAGTGCAGCAAGGTGCTCTCAAGCCACTTCCAAGCGCTGGCCCCTTCTGGCCTGTGCAGCTTCAGGTGAGTGAGCAGCAGCCTGGTGCTCCTGGTGCTCATCCTGCTGTTCCTGGTTCTGCTGCTGCCGCCGCCGCCTCTGCTGCTGGAGATCCTCTAATGGCAAGAAGGGAAGGAAAAAAAGGCGTCCCATGCTTCTCGTAGATGCCTCTGCTGAGGAAGCGCTGAGTGAGGGTGGAGAGAGGGGCTTCCCAGGAGATCACATTGGAGAAGTTTGAGAGGCTCCAACCTTCCACAGCTGTGCCTAAGCCTTGAAGAAGTAGCCCCAAGCCTTCAGCAACAAGGTCCTTCAACATACAAGTGCTGTCCCTTTAAATCGCAGCTTTTCCAAATGACCTGCAGCTAACAGCAAGCAAGCCGGCAAGCTTCACGCCAGGTTTAATCAGCGGGGTTCCCTGCAGGCGTGTTTGATGTGGGGAAAGCCCCAAAATCGCAACGGCCCCTGAAAATCAACTTAAACAAGGTAATAATTGCTCATTAGTGTTCCGACGGCCAGTCCCGCCAGCGGTGGGCGGGACTGATTCGGGTTGCGGGGAAACGGCGGTCCGAAAGTCGGACGGGGCGGGGAATCAGGCGGGAGGGGGGTCGCAACCTGTTTTTTTCGGCGATTTTCGGCCCCCGGCCGCCTGGAAAGCCATCCGACGGCTGGCAGAAAATCGGGGCCTTAGTGTAGAAAAAGTGCTGCTAGATTTCATTCCTAAATGTCCCAGCTCTAATTTTAAGATTATGCCCCCTTGTTCTTGATTCCCCAACTCGAGGAAATAGCTTCACTGTATTTACTCTATTGAATCCTTCTTTCATTTTAAACACCTCAATCAAATCACCCCTCAACCTTTTAAACACGAGAATATAAGCCAAGTTTATATAATCTGTCTTCACTCATAGCACACAAGTGATGCATACATCACTAATGAAGTTCTCAAAAAATGTTTTACCTGAAGAAAAGGTTACCTATAATGTAAAAAGGAAGAGAGTAGCAAAGTAAACGTTGGTCCCTTAGAGAGTGAGACAGGAGAAATTATTATGGGGAATAAGGAAATGGCAGAAACATTAAACAAATATTTTGCATCTGTCTTCACAGTAGAAGACACAAAAAGCATGGCAAAAATGGTGGGGAACCAAGGGTCTAATGACAGTGAGGAAATTAACATAATTAATATAAGTAGAGAAAAAGTACTAGGGAAACTAATGGGACTAAAAGCTGACAAATCCCCTGGATCTGACGGCCTACATCCTAGGGTTCTAAAAGAGGTGGCTGAAGAGATAATGGATGCATTGGTTTTGATCTTCCAAAATTCCCTAGATTCTAGAATGGTCCCAGCGGATTTGAAGGTCGCAAATGTAACACCGCTATTCAAGAAAGGAGGGAGAGAAAAAACAGGGAACTACAGGCCAGTTAGCCTGACATCAGTCATCAGGAAAATGCTGGAATCCATTGTTAAGGAAGTGGTATCAGGGCACTTAGAAAATCATAACATGATTAGGCAGAGTCAACATGGTTTTATGAAAGGGAAATCGTGTTTGACAAATTTATTAGAGTTTTTTGAGGATGTAACTAGAAGGGTAGATAAAGGGGAACCAGTGGATATAGTATATTTGGATTTCCAAAAGGCATTCGATATGGTGCCACATAAAAGGTTATTACACAAGATTAGGGCTCATGGGGTTGGAGGTAATATAGTAGCATGGATAGAGGATTGGTTAACAGACAGAAAACAGAGAGTAGGGATAAACGGATCTTTTTCAGGTTGGCAGGCTGTAACTAGTGGAGTGCCGCAAGGATCAGTGTTGGGGCCTCAGCTATTTACAATCTATATTAAATGATCTAGATGAAGGGACCGAGTGTAATGTATCCAAGTTTGCTGATGATACAAAGCTAGGTGGGACAGTAAGCTGTGAGGAGAACACAAAGACCGCGATTTTATTAATGGAGGTGGGTTAGGTGCGGGTCAGGTGGTTTACGGCTTCCAGTCCCGCCCCGAGCTGCATCCGACCCACAGACGTGATTTTGCCTTGATTGACCTTGTTAAGCCCGCCCTGCGGGCTTGCTGGCCAATTAACAGGAAGCGGGTCAGATGACGTCATTTGATGACAAGTCATCTGCCGGTTTCCTTAAAGGGACCACGCACAATTTTATTTTGACAGTTGATTTCTCAGTGTTTGACAGCATTGAGGTGCTGCAAACACTGATAATCACTGCACAAAAGTGACCTCTTGCACCCAGGCTCTCCAATGACTCCCTCCATAGGCTGGAATAGATGGCAGCTGCAGGTGAGGTGACAGAAGCGATCTGTCACTGGTGAGAGAGGTTCTCCCAATGAGGTGGCACTGGACATGGATTTAAAAACTTGTAACCTAAAGAGAAGTGTAAATATATTAAAAATGCAGTTCCCAACATTTTCTTTCCTCGGAGACTCACCAGTGCAACATTGGATCCTTCACACCACTTCTGCAACTGTCATCAATAAATAGAAACATTATAGCAGACTCACAACACACCACACTTACGTGGCGTGGTGTCTGGACATCGGGAACTCCAAGCCAGAAGTGACAAAATTCAAAAATAGGCTGAGAACTACTGGCAACTGCCCGAAAACAGGCAGGTAATTGCCTTTAATCCTCTTCCCGTCGCTAGGTGTCGGGTTGATTTGCAAATCGGCGACCCGACACTTGGAAAAGCTGTTTTGAGGCGGGTTGACGGCGGGATCGCAACCCGCCGTCAATCAAAACATTTTTAACCTATGCCCTGCCTCCAAACCCGCCCTCCGAGCGCCAGCAAAATCTTGGCCAAAGAGTCTACAAAAGGATATAGATAGACTAAGTGAGTGGGCAGTAAGGTGTCAGATGGAGTATAATGTAGGGAAATGTGAGGCTATTCACTTTGGTAGGAAGAATAGAAAAACAGAATATTTTTTAAATGGTGAGAATCTTTCAAATGTTGGTGTTCAGAGAGATTTGGGTGTCCTCGTGCAAGAAACACAGAAAGCTAGCATGCAGGTACAGCAAGCAATAAGGAAGGCAAATGGCATGTTGGCCTTTATTGCAAGGGGGTTAGAGCATAAGAGTGAGGAAGTCTTGCTCCAATTGTAAAGGGCCTTGGTGAGACTACACCTGGAGTACTGTGCACAGTTTTGGTCTCCTTACCTAAGGAAGGATATACTTGCCTTGGAGGCGGTGCAACGAAGGTTCACTAGATTGATTCCTAGAATGAGAGGGCTGTCCTATGATGAGAGATTGTGTAGATTGGGCCTATACTCTCTGGCGTTTAGAAGAATGAGAGGTGATCTCATTGAAACATACAAGATTCTGAGGTGGATTGACAGGGTAGATGCTGAGAGGTTGTTTCCCTGGCTGGAGTGTCTAGAACTAGGGGGCACAGTCTCAGGATAAGGGGTAGGCCATTTAAGACCGAGATGAGGAAGAATTTCTTCACTCAGAGGGTTGTGAATCTTCGGAATTCTCTGCCCCAGAGGGCTGTGAATGCTGAGTCTTTGAGTATATTCAAGGCTGAGATAGATAGGTATTTGGATTCTAGGGGAATCGAGGGATATGGAGATCGGGCGGGAAAGTGGAGTTGAGGTCAAAGATCAGCCATGACCTTATTGAATGGCAGAGCAGGCTCGAGGGGCCGTATGGCCTACTCCTGCTCTTATTTCTTATGTCACAACAGTTCATGCTGATGATATGTCAATGCACTGTTAATAGTGCACCAGGCTTGATGCTAAACCTAGAAACCTTGGGATTAAAATTTTACTTTTGCTATTTTCATTGATAACATAAACATGGGAAGTGGAAAAATAATCATCAAGTGCAGATTGTACCACAAAATTCACCACCTACATTCACACTGAAAGATTTTCCCTCACTCTCTACCCGCCCCAAATCACTCATAACTAAGTATAAATATTATACTTCGCTTCCTCCTCCAGGACCCTTTGGATGCTACCATTAATCCTCCATTTAATATGAATGTTGGTATATCAGCTTTTGATTAGGGAAGGTTAAGTGCACAGCATGCAGGGAAAACTGAACATCCTAGTTTAAAGAGAGATGTGAACTCCTTAAACTATTCCAAAAATAATAAAAATAATAACATTAAAATGCAACTGTACTGCAAAAGATATATTAGAATCAGAAGTGCTAGCTTGTTTTTGAGAAATACGCATTTGGAATCTTGCATTAACCATTTTAAATTGTTTGAATATTTTGCTATGGAGGTGGTCAGGTGTGCCTTTCCTTTCAAATTGCAAATGTGACGCCAGTGTATTCTGCAACAAGGAGGGACAATAGGAGTCCTTCACTCCAGTAGGACATTCTAAATATAGTCTGTTCTTTACCAAGTGCCACATCAGCTAATAATGCATTCCGCATTTAGAAAAACTTTTCTATAATCTTAATTTCACAAATGGATACCTTTTAGTTAAGGACCCTGGACTTTATAGAAAATGATCCCAAGAAGAAATTGTCACTTTATCTGGTAGGATATTACACTATTATCTACAGAAGTCCAAGTAGTCATTTCAAGGGCTGGGAGGAGGCAGTTTGCCCATTCTCCCAGCTGGGAGAATAAATGACACAAACTTTTCTTTAAAAAGAGAGAAACATTCAAAAATAGGATCAAAAAGACTACATAGCTGTGTAATTTATGAAAGGGAAAATGTCTTTGAAATAAAATGTCATTTGGATTTGCTATTTGTCTTTGAGTGGAGCAGTGAAGAATTGCACATTTTATTTACTTGTTATTTTTCTAGCTCTACATAGGATTTAGATTTAACAATTAAAAGTCCAATGGGTTTCACTTTTAAATCTGAGATTGATGGTTTTTTGTTAACCAAAGGTATTAAGGGTTATGGGCCAAAGGCGGGTATAGGGAGTTAGGGCACAGATCAGCCATGATCTCACTGAATGGCAGAAGAGGCTCAAGGGGGTTCAATGGCCTACTCCTGTTCCTATGTATATTGTTGCAGAAGAAGTTGATTGAAGCTGATAGTTAGCTCACCCAGCAGAACAGTACAATCCAAACAAGCATTTTTGTGAAAATGCCACTTGCACAAGAATCATGCCACATGTGGTGTTTTTAAATAGACCTTTGCACAACCCCATTTGTAGGATTCCTCAAGCACCGTCCACCTCCCAGTCTTTGGCCAATACTCAGGGTTTAGCAGCTAGAATTCACAAACCGGTAAACAGGAATAACAAGAAATGGGTTCTCATCATGGGGAAACTACTATTTACAATACTCGGTGTACACCGAAGTTCACATTTGAATTACATCACTCTGCCAACTTCAACAGTTTCTTTGGTGGTATTTACTTTTTCTCCCCTTTGCCCCCCCCCCCCACCAAAACACCATGGGGTCCCCTGACTCCCAGTCATAATCTGTACATTAACAATCCTCAAACTGTATTTTAACAGTTTGGTACTGAAGGACCATTTCTTGAAATTGTATTAAGATTAAATCTTTTGATATCACCACAGCATTTTACTTTGCAGCATTGTCCAAATCATTTATAGTTGTATTGATCTATTTAGAGAGGGCTAGAGACCAAAATATTCCATTTATATTGATAATCCACTTTAACTCCATAATATTAAACATTAAAATCCTCAATACTTCTATAACTGGTAGGTGATGGGAATGGTTTATTAGTTTGTTTTTCACTTGACTCCTGATAAATGATTAATTTCCTTCAATTACAGGTACAGAGATTACAAAATGACAAGTCATTTATTTTATGACTTACAAAATTGCTTTCATTTTTCCCCATCATAGTAACTCATATTAGAGGCCAGATTGATTGTATTACTCCTTATAACGGTTAGGTCCGTTTCAATATGACTGGAACCAGTCTTGGCTCCTGAATGCTTCTATCCTCCTGTATTTTTGACCAACATCTGTTGCTCCACCCAGTCCCTCATACAGTTAGGTTTATTTGAACAAGTTAAAACATCTGAAGAGAGGTATAGGAAGGCTGAAAGCCTGTAGCTAAGCGGAGTGAAAAAGAATGGCACCATGTGAAGAGTACAACCCCTTCCTCTCAAACAATTCCAGCGTGGAAGCACACGAAGCACAGGATGTGTGGTTTCTCACAGGGAGGAAAGGAAGATCTAATGACACGTATGAAGGGGAGGAGAGGGTGGGGTCAGTCCAAGCCACCCCTAATAGAAAGTTTGAGAGTAGTACTGGTGGAGATCTGCAAACAGAGCCAACCTGTCTGGGGATAGTCTATGGCATGTGGAGATCTGGGAAATGTGAAGGAATAAGAAGTACCATTGTTAATAACTATACACACCAACCACAAGCAAGCAGCGACCTCCTCTGTTGGCCCAGTATGGCACTTCTCCATACAGACTAAGGAGGTCTTTGGTTCAATGCCATTCTACACTCAGCCAGCATATTAGAAGTGCTAAAATAGGCCTTAGCATTGTTGGGCTGGCCGGAAGAGGGGCGAGGAGATTAAAAACATACACAACCAGGATTCTCCCTTCCCCCTGATGGTTATCCAGTGACGCTCACTGGGTAAATAAAGCAAGGACAGAGCGGATCTGGCTCAGCGGAGATTGTCTCAATCCAGGTTAAATAGCTTGCTGACACTCGGTCTGCAGGCTCACATAAAGAATAGCCTCTTGTGTGAGGCTCTGGATGGCTGCAAGCCATGGAGTAATACCTCAGCAAAGGTCAGCACCTTGGAGGGGGGAAAAAAGCAAGTAGCTGTGTGTTTTAAGGAGGCATCACATTCCAAATAGTTTACTCATCCTTCTAAAAAGGACTTTTGTTTAAAAAAGCAAGTTTTGATAAAATCCACTGCACTCAAGTATTTATCAAAGTAATTCTTTTCAATGAATAATTTAAAAAAGTGAATAATTTAACATACAACCTAACCACCATACATACGTTCAGTTTGAAGTGCCTTTAAGTGAATGTATATTATGCTCAGGCATACACATACAGCTAAATTCCAGGTTATGTCATGAATAGCTACAGTGGCTAGTGGTTTCGGACTCGCTACTGAACAGAGTTAATACTGAAATAACAGCGCAATCATATGTGGTTTCGTGAATTATTTCAGTAAAGCGGCAGCAAATGTTCTGCAGTGCACACATACAGCTCTAACACACCATTCCTGATGAATGAATATTACCCTTAACAACACTCGACCGTGTGTGTTAAAGCATTAAAGCATGAAAACCCATTAACCCTTCATCAAACTTTGTTACAAAGGAAACTACTGCAACATTTACTTTTAAAAAAATAATCAGGCACAGCTTAAGTAATTATCCTGCAATATTCTCATATTCCAAAGTATAGCAAGAAAGTTGCAGTACCTCCCAGAAACTGTCAGTCGTTTCCTCTAATCCACTGGATTCGTCGTATGAGCCTGACATCTTCTACACGACAGCAAGACCTTGAATTATCTGCACCGTTACTGAGCTTCAAATCTTCATGCACTGCAGAGGGAAGAAAATGGCCCAAGCATTACAGCTACAATGCATACAACTAAAAGGTCACTGCGAACCTTCACAGCTCAATACTCTCACCCTTACAGCCACTATACATACTGTAGCATCAAGAGCACTGCATCAATAGAAGTGGACCGGGATAGAAAATAAACGCCAAACTGAAAAATGTTTTTTTTTTTAAAAACCAAACAAACCTCATCTCATAAATCCCCTCGAAGGGTTTGTTAATGGCTAAACCATAATTCCCACTTGGCCTATCCCGATGAATTTGTGCGATAGAGGCTGTGAATTAGTGCCGAGGACTAATCTCTGTCTGGGCATTAGTTGAGCTACATCCCTCAGAGGACATGTGACAGCCTGCACACAGTTTGGCTACACAGGTTCACGGGCCCCAGCAGCACAAGAATTTCAACTATACAGGTTCAGGGCAGCAGCAATCGGGGCAGTTTAGTGTAAATAATGTAGCCGCAGGGATTCCAGTGACATAACTGCTACATAAACAGCTGAAGGAATTTATTTTTCCTTCAATTCACAGGATGGCAGAACCAGCTTGTGAGCCTCAAGACTGGCCGAATGTGCAATGTTTTGTGGTGCTGCGTGGTTTCTACTGCATTAGATCTTTAGTGAAAACACACAATCTAGATTTCTAGTTAAAAATTCAACATTTTAAAAAGGTGATAATGCAATGTCAATTTTATACAACTGGATAAAATTAGTGTAAATTAATTAAAATAAAGGCATCAGTCCAAAGATAAAATGAGCATCAAATTCCCCCAACAGGTTATGTCACCCAAACATAATGCTTATTATAGATAGTGACCTATAGGTGTGTCTAGATTTTTAAATCCTTGACTTTCACAGTAGAAGACACAAAGGACATACCAGAAATCAGGATCTAATGAGAGTGAGGAACTTAAAGTAATTAATATTAGTAAAGACAACAAACTGGAGAAATTAATGGGACTAAAAGCTGACAACTCCCCTGGACCTGATGGTCGACACCCTAGCTTTTTTCAAGAGGTAGCTGCAGAGATAATGGGCTCGATTTTGCCATTGGTGGCGGGTTGGGTGCGGGTCAGGTGGTCGGCGGGTCCCGATCCCGCCTCTGCTGTCGGGCGGGATAAAATTGTGATTTTGCCCTAATTGGGCAATTGATTCCCTGCGTGTGCGCTCCCCTGGCCCAATTAGTCTTTTGGGTCTGAAACTCACCTCTGCTGACATCATTTCTCCAGCTGCATTTAAGGCTTCCAAGCAGCATTGCTTCATTTTGTGCCTATGTTCTTCCATAGTGACAACTGCTTAAAGTGTGTGCTACTGCTGAAATGTCGAGCTCAAGGGCCAAGGCCTCACCACGTTTCGATGATGGCTCCCTCCATGCTCTGGTGGAGAGAGCCAGAGTTCAAAAGGAGGTGCTCTTTCCTTCCTCTGGGAGGAAAAAAACCTCCCCAGCAAACCAAAGCTGTGTGGGTGCAACTGGCTCAGGAGGTCAGCTCCAGATCAACGTGCAGCAGAACCTGGCTGCAGTGCCGAAAAAGGTTCGCACTGGAAAAGTGAGTAGACTGTCACCTTTACCCTCATTCTGCTCCCCATCTCCTCTCAGCACCAGCACTCTGCATTGTCAACCTACTCCTACACATCCCACTTTACCCTTACACCCTTAACCATCCCTCTCTCCCTATGTACACAATCACTTCACTATTCGACTATGCTGCCTTCACACTCCCTATCACTGTTATGCAATGACAACAACTAACAACACACAGGGAGGGCCCCTTGCTTTTGGAACCTCACTTCATCTTTGTCTCCTTCTAAGCATCTATGCTATAGATTCACTACACTCACTCCATCATTATCACTCAAACTCCACTTGTGTCCCTCATTGCAGGAAAAGAGAGCCTACAATAAGAGGGAAAGGATGAAGACAGGAGGAGGGCCACTCTCAATAGCCCATCTCACCAGCGCTGAGGAGGTTGCCCTAGAGATCGTTGGAGCCGAGGAGGATCTGGAAGTGGGGGGTCGGACAGATGGGCACATCAGAGCAAGCTGGTGACAGAATAGTTTTGCGTATCTCTCATTGACATTGCATGAGTGACTTATATGGCTTCTGATGCTCATACAGATTGACTTATGATCATCTGCACAAGTCCATGTGCATGCTACGTTAATATCACATGTCTAACTTATGCTTTTACTCCCCCACAGGACCATCGACAGCCCCCCTCCCCACTGTCCAGGAGGAAGAGCCTGAGCTGGAAGACACCTCAGAGGAAGCTGCAACCTCTGAGGGTGCAGCATCAGCAGAATTAAGCGCACCCAGCACCAGCGCAGATACGCACACCTCGGTGGGACCTTCGGGAGATAGAGTAGTGTTGACACCTGGTGTATCACAGCTCACAAGTGAGCATCAGCAGGTGGTGGAGACAGGGACAGAAGTGGAGAGTCCTCGTCGGAGGTCGCAGGGCGCTCCCAGCTCTGCTCAGCTGCATGTGGACCCTGTGACTCCGGGTCCATCCAGAAAGAGAGTGGTGCTGGAACTCCAGGAATAAGTGCAGGAGTCTCTGGCAGGTTTTGTCTCCAGGGTTACTGCGAGTGTGGAGAGGATGGAGGAGTCCAACTCTAACATGAGCAGTGCCTTTCTGGAGGCAATGGCGCATGAACGCACCACCACGGAAAGGATGGCAACCTCCATGGAAATGATGGCTACCTCCGTGGTAAGGATGGCTACGGTAGATGAGAGGATGGCTATGGCCATGGAGGAAATAAGTCACCAGAGTCTGGAATACATGGTGAATGTTCAGAATAGAATGACATCTCTGGAGGAGCGATGGGCAGCTATTGAGCAGAGAAACCAGAGCTTCATGGAAGTCTTTTTGAGTAGGACTGCCAGTGCAGATATGGGTCCTCATGGTCCCCCTGATGTGCAGCAAGGTGCTGTCAAGCTACTTGCTAGCACTGAAGTGGGGCTGACCCATGAGAGAGATGTTGGTGGCAGGCAACAAGGAAGTGGGGGCTCCTCCAAGTGCTCACACTCCCATGCCACTAAGTAGCCCTTGGTCAGAGACCCTCCAGAGTCCTCACCCGACTGAGATGGAGTCCCTGCACAGACGCAGGAGGAGCAGACTGTTGCCGAGCCCTCAAGGCTCGCAAACCCAGAGGACACCCGCCAAAGGTGTCGAAGCAAGAGCAGCATGAAAGTGAGCAAGGTGCCTCCACATCTGCTAAAGCCACAGGGGATGCACCACGTAGAAGTACACATAAGAGGAAGATAAAGCACAATTAGTCACAAGGGTAGTCACTTGGGTGTTATGTTCTGTTGTATTTATTTTTTGTCATAGCCATCCTTTTGTGCATTGAATAAACAGAAGTGATGGCAAACAGTTGAAGTTCTGGCCTATGTGATCTGGGAAATGGAACTTGCACATTGAGGGCTCAGGGCGACTTGCATTTGTAATGACGGTGGTGAGATTGATAGGAACCCGCAGGTTCTTGTCCATTGTTTATGGTCTGATAAGAAGGTGGCAGCCACATGTGTTTGATTCATCTACCTAAGCTAATCTGGCAAAGATTAATGCATCCATTTCATCCCAAGTAGCAATGTGCTCACGTGCTGCTGCAGCTGGTTCACCCGCCTCCACAAGGCCTTCCTCCTCATCTGAGGAGGCTATGCGCTGAGCCACTTGTTCCTCAGGCAGCTGCAAGTCACGATGCTGTGTGATGTTGTGCAGTGCACAGCAGACCACGACTATTCTGGAGACCCTGGCTGCTGAATACTGTAGGGCTCCACCTGATCTGTCAAGGCATCTGAATCGCATCTTCAGCAAGCCGATGGTTTGCTCGATGGTATATCTGGTCGAAATGTGGCTGTCATTGTAGCGCTCCTCAGCTTCGTTCGATGGTCTCCTCAACTGAGTCATCAGCCATGTCTTCAAGGAATAGCCCTTGTCTCCAAGTAGGCACCCGGAAAGTTGGTTTAGCGGATTGAACAGCGGAGGCACACTAGACTGCCGAAAGATGAATGAGTCATGACAACTGCCAGGGTACTTCGCACAAACATGCAAAATGTCCTTCCTGTGGTTACACACCAGCTGCACGTTGAAGGAGTGGAAGCCCTTGTGGTTGACAAAAACAGCTGGGTTGTGATGCGGTGCCCTAAGGGCCACATGTGTGCAGTCTACAATGCCCTGCACCCTTGGCAAGCCTGCCATATTTGCAAAGCCAACCGCACGTGCGGTTACACTTGCTTGATCCGTCGAGAAGTGTATGTAATTGTGCGCCTTGGCAAAGAAGGCATTGGTTACCTGCATGATGCAAGTGTGTGCGGCCAACTGGGAGATGCCGCTGATGTCTGCTGATGATCCCTGGAAGGACCCTGAAGCAAAAAAATTTGGAGTGTGGTGGTGACTTTGACAGCCACTGGTAAGGGGTGTCCACCCGCTCCTCGGGGCTCCAGGTGTTGGTGCAGCATTGCGCAGATGTCAGCGACTACCTCTCGCGAAAGTCTCAGCCTCCTTTGGCACTGCTGCTCGCTCATGTTTAGGAAGCTGCTCCTTGGCCTGTAAACCCTGTGTTGGGGGTATCCCCTGCAGTGAGGTACAGCCCTGCGCTGACACCTTCTGCCCTGTGCACCATCAGGTGGCTGAGCAGGAGGTTGGCGCTCCTGTTGTTCTTGGTTCTGCTGCTGCCGCGGCTGCTCTTCCTCCGAATCTGAGGACCAGGATGAAAGGAAGTAAATGGATCCCATGCTGCTGGTAGATATCTGTTGAGGAAGCGCTCAGTCAATGTGGGGAGAGGGTTTTCCCAGGAGGCCACAATGGAGATGGATCTCAGCTTCACCACTTCCAAAATCAGCAGACCTGCAAAAAGTTTTCAAAGACCTGAAAAAACAAAGTTCCGCCACCTACAACTGATCCTTGTTGAAAGCTCGGTTTTTATGCTGGAGCTGCAGCTGTCAGGATGCCAGCCACTTGTGAACCCGCCACAATTAGCTGGCGTGGTTTGGCAACGACGTGGAACACGCTGAAAATGTGGTAAAAATTTAAAAGGCCAGGCAAAATAGGATTACACAGGCAGTTAACAACCAGTTAACTGCCTTAAGGGCCGATCCCACCGCTTGGTGGTGGGACCAACCAGGAGTCTGCGAGCCCGCCTTTGGAAAAGTTGGACGGAGGCAGGTTGACTGCAGGATCGGAACCTGTTGGCATTTTTTTTCGAAATTTACCACCTGAACCGCCTCCAACCCCGCCCCGAGTGCCGGCAAAATCGAGCCCAATGGATGCATTGGTTTTGATCTTCCAGAATTCCCTAGATATAGATGGATTGGAAGGGAGCAAATGTAACCCCGCTGTTCAAGAAAGGAGGACAAATGTAAGAAGTCACACAACACCAGGTTATAGTCCAACAGCTTTATTTGAAATCACAAGCTTTCGGAGCGCTGCTCCTTCTTCAGGTGAAGTGGAGAAATGCATAAAGACACAGCTTATATAGTCAGAGAATCATGTCAGATGTTTACAGGTAACCTTTCCAACTGCCATTAGTCACACCTCGGCAGAGAGAGAATCACAGCAGTCAAAGGTGTGAATGGTGTCCAAACAGGTCAGTCAGGGAAACATTACATCAAAGAACAATGAGGTGGGGTCACAAGGGGTCAAATATTGCAGATGCTGGGGTCTGTATGAAAAACAAAAAAGCAGACAAAAAACATTTTTTTTGGCTGGAAATCACAGCAGGTCCGGCCGCATCTGTGTAGAGAGAACAAGCCAATGTCGACTCGAGTCTGGATGACCCTGCATCAGGTGGGGTTACATGTAGCGTGACATGAACCCAAGATCTCGGTTGAGGCCGTCCTCATGAGTGCGGAACTTGGCTATCAGTTTCTGCTCGACGATTTTGCGTTGTCGTGTGTCTCGAAGGCCACCTTGGAGAATGCTTACCCGAAGATCGGAGGCGGAATGTCCTTGACTGCTGAAGTGTTCCCCGACTGGGAGGGAACACTCCTGCCTGGTGATTGTTGCGCGGTGTCCATTCATCCGTTGTCGCAGTGTCTGCATGGTCTCGCCGATGTACCATGCTCCGGGGCATCCTTTCCTGCAACGTATGAGGTAGACAACGTTGGCCGAGTCACATGAGTATGTACCATGTACCTGGTGGGTGGTGTCCTCACGTGTGATGATGGTATCTGTGTTGATGATCTGGCATGTCTTGCAGAGGTTGCTGTGGCAGGGTTGTGTGGTGTCGTGGTCGCTGTTCTCCTGGAAGCTGGGTAATTTGCTGCGAACGATGGTCTGTTTGAGGTTAGGCGGCTGTTTGAAAGCGAGTAGTGGAGGCGTGGGGATGGCCTTAGCGAGGTGTTCGTCGTCATCGATGACCTGTTGAAGGCTGCGAAGAACATGGCGTAGTTTCTCCGCTCCGGGGAAGTACTGGACGACGAAGGGTACTCTGTTGGTTGTGTCCCGTGTTTGTCTTCTGAGGAGGTCTATGCGATTTTTCGCTGTGGCCTGTCGGAACTGTCGATCGACGAGTCGAGCGTCATATCCCGTTCTTACAAGGGCGTCTTTCAGTGTCTGTAGGTGTCCATCGCGTTCCTCCTCGTCTGAGCAGATCCTGTGTATTCGCAGGGCTTGTCCATAGGGGATGGCTTCTTTAACGTGGTTAGGGTGGAAGCTGGAGAAGTGAAGCATCGTGAGGTTGTCCGTGGGCTTGCGGTAGAGTGAAGTGCTGAGGTGTCCGTCTTTGATGGAGATTCGTGTGTCCAGGAATGAGACTGATTCTGAGGAGTAGTCCATGGTGAGTTTGATGGTGGGATGGAACTTGTTGATGTTATCGTGTAGTCTTTTCAGTGATTCTTCGCCGTGGGTCCATAGGAAGAAAATGTCGTCGATGTATCTGGTGTATAGCGTTGGTTGGAGATCCTGTGCAGCGAAGAAGTCTTGCTCGAACTTGTGCATGAAGATGTTTGCGTATTGGGGTGCGAATTTGGTCCCCATGGCTGTTCCGTGTGTTTGGGTAAAGAACTGGTTGTCGAAGGTGAAGACATTGTGGTCCAAGAAAGGAGGGAGAGAGAAAACAGGGAACTATAGAAGAATGAGATGTGATCTCATTGAATCGTATAAAATTCTGAGAGGGCTTGACTGGGTAGATGCTTAGAGGCTGTTTCTCTTGGCTGGAGAGTCTAGAACTAGGGGTCATAGGCTCAGGATAAGGGGTCAGCCATTTAGGACTGAGATGAGGAGAAATTTCTTCACCCAAAGGGTTCTGAATCTTTGAACATCCACAGCCCTCTGGGGTAGAGAATTCCAGTCACTGAGTATATTCAAGGCTGAGATTGATAGATTTTTGGGCACTCAGGGAATCAAGGGATATGGGGATAGGGCAGGAAAGTGGAGTTGATGTAGAAGTTCAGCCATGATCTGATTAAATGGCGGAGCAGGCTCAAGGGGCCATATGGCCTACTCCTGCTCTGCCATTCTTATGTCGTTATGTTTCCAAATTCACGCTGCTAGATGAAGGACAGATATTTAAGGGTTTTGTATACAGTCTTATTACAATTCTCAAACATCTTCATATTCAGTGAATTGCTTTGAAGTGTAGTGGTCATTCTGTTGGCAAACATAGCAGCATTATTGTGCAGGACAAGATCCCACAAATAGCACTAAGATAAGAACATAAGAAATAGGAGCAGGAGTAGGCCAATCAGCCCCTCGAGCCTGCTCCACCATTCAGTAAGATCATGGCTGATCTGATCCTAACCTCAAATCTTCTATCACTCTCCATCCCACCCGAACCCATGTGATCTCCCGGGAGAGGCGAAAAACCAGATAAAAAACCCAATGGCCAATTTGGGAGAAATAAGATGAAGGACCAGTACATGTATCTCGGCTGGTGTTGATTTGGGATACCAGAACTCCCTGTCCTTTAATTATTGGGATATATGCTGAACGTGAGCAGATCATTCTATTTTAAAGCTACACAAATATTCTCACTTTCACTTCTCTCTTTCTCCAACTCTCTCTCCTCCCTGCACCCCTCCCCCAACCCAACAAACATTTAGACCTCTACAGCCCTTTCCTGTCACAAGGCTTTTTTTTTTTAAGTAGTTGGTGTGGACATATCTACAGCCATCTTCATTCCACTCCATAATCTCCCAACAGGAGGCGCATTCCTGAAGGAGGCACCAGCCCTGCCAGTTCCTGCCCTCCTCACATATACGAGACACAGTGTATGAATAGCTACACGGGTGGGGATAGGCTGGTGGAAAGGGAGACACAACTGCTGCAGTGAAAGATTTAGAAATCAATCATAGAAATTTACAGCACAGAAGGAGGCCATTCGGCCCATCGTGTCTGTGCAGGCCGAAAAAGAGCTAACCACCTTAATCCCACTTTCCAGCTCTTGGTCCGTAGCCTTGTAGGTTACGGCACTTCAAGTGCATATCCAAGTACTTCTTAAATGTAATGAGAGTTTCTGCCTCTACCACCCTTTCAGGCAGTGCGTTCCAGACCCCCACCACCCTCTGGGTGAAAACATTTCTCTTCAATGCCCCTCTAATCCTTCTACCAATTACTTTAAATCTATGCCCCCTGGTTATTGACCTCTCTGCTAAGGGAAATAGGTCCTTCCTATCCACTCTATCTAGGCCCCTCAATTAAATCTCCCCTCAGCCTCCTCTGTTCCAAAGAAAACAGCCCTAACCTATCCAATCTGTCCTCATAGCTAAAATTCTCCAGCAACATCCTCATAATCTCCGCTGTACCCTCTCTAGTGCAATCACATCTTTCCTGTAATGTGGTGACCAGAACTGTACGCAGTACTCTAGCTGTGGCCTAACTAGTGTTTTATACAGTTCTAGCGCAACCTCTCTGCTCTTCTATTCTATGCCTCGGCTAATAAAGGAAAGTATCCGGTACGCCTTCTTAACCACCTTATCTTCTTGTCCTGCTACCTTCATGCACTCCAAGGTCCCTCTGTTCCTCCACACTTCTCAGTATCCTACCATTTATCTTGTATTCCATGGCCTTGCTAGCCCTTCCCAAATGCATTACCTCATACTTCTTTGGATTGGATTCCATTTGCCACTTTTCTGCCCACCTGACCAGCCCATTGATATCTTCCTCACTATCAACCACACGGCCAATTTTTTGTATCATCTGCAAACTTCTTAATCATGCCCCCTACATTGATCATTGATATATACCACAAAAAGCAAGGGACCCAGTACTGAGCCCTGCGGAATCCCACTGGAAACAGCCTTCCAGTCACAAAAGCACACGTCGACCATTACCCTTTACAAAGCTTAGAGTACAGGGTCTGTAGAATTATTACATAAAGACCTGGAAAAAGGTATCAAAACAATTCAAACTCCGAAGGAGAAAAGGGCAGCCATGGGAAGTAACAGGAGCCAGTGATGAGATTTTGTGGTCAGTGCACTTCCCTCCTTGGAAAAATATTCAGTTCCTGCAATATTTGAATTACTTAAATAAATACTGTACTGTACACAATGACAGAAGAGGAAAATTACAGACTTTGGCTGCAGGGTACTTTTGCATGACCAAAGAGTGGATTTTAGCTCATGTTACTTTGGAAATATTAAATGGACATCATATTTGGAAATAAATTTAACACATTTTATTAACACACTATACTCCACATCTATGATAAAATGGGGATTTCTTTACTTCCAAATAAGTAAAAGTAAGATTTTAATTTGAATACTGTAATTCATTGAATTCTTATTTAAGTAAACTGTCAATAAATTAGTTGCATAAACGGATATGAAATTTTGCCTTGAAGTAAATGTCTGCCCATTTCTATAAAAGTGCTTTTCTTGCAATCAGAATTTTTATTTTTAAAAAAAAATTGGACTTTTCACTGCAGTGTCCCCTACATTAATCCAACTTGAGCCACCCTGCAAAACTTAATTCTGCTACTATACTTTTAAACAAGGTCACTCATTCATTATGCAGTTTCTTTTAACAATGCAATTATCATTGGTCTCATCGGGAACTATTAATCACAAACAGTTACTATTCATTATCTTCAAAATATTGGTCCACCAGTGTTTTATGTCTCACACTAGCCAGCAAAAGCCCAGGTTGCAATAAAGTATAAAGTGGCAAAAAATATTCCTAGATATGGGCAGCAGTGCGCTTTGGATTTGTGTTTGCAATTTTCTATATGGTGAGTTACCAACCTAACCTGTGGCCCTATGGAAGTCCCAGAGGAGAAGTTGGCACTTCCCTAGAGAGATGAAAGAAGAGATCCCCCGATGTAACCCCAGGTCATTCTTGTCCATCTGCCAACAGCTGGCTAACGAACGCTGTCCAATGCTCAGTAGCAAGTTGTAATTCACCCTCTTGGCAGAGATAGATGCACAGCATCAAGAGACTCAAGTTATCGGAAAGGAAAATAATACTAAAAGGAAGGAAGGAAGCGAGTTTCACCTTAAAATAAATCCAAGATGCAACTATGACTAATTCTGTTTATCTAACTTGGATGCACATTGCACCCAAGAGCAACAACCAAAAAAATGTCAAGCAATTATTGTTCTAATTAAAAAGATCAGCATGGTTTCCTGGTAGAACTCCTGCAAGACATGCTCAGCTCACATTAATATCTTCTGAAGTACCAAGAGTCAATAAAAGTCACATGATTTTACAGACAAGACAGCCAGCGACAGAATCAATTCCCTAAAATCAGATGAATGAGCCAAGACCTTCTATTGATTGATTGGATGCTAACTGTAGGGGTCGAGACAGGTCAGACAAACTGGGGGACAGGAAGACATTCCCAGCTAAGTATTAAACATAGAGCATTTCATAAAAAAACTGAAAATATACCCATTACCTTTAGAGAGGAGCAGCGAGAATAATTATGTTAGAGTCCAACACTATGAACGTGAGATGTACACCTAAAATATGACTGCGTTACGCATGTAGGTTTGATAGAAGAGTCAGCTTTACTGTCAAAGTTGCATTGATTGAAGTTTGTGTAGATCAATTGCACTATGGGAACCATTTCTATTTAAAATTTGGTAAAGAAATTCTCACTGACCAAATCAATCTAATCCACAAGCCAAATGAAACACAGTTTCATGAGCAGTGGATTCCTCTGGAGTCCAACAGTTCATAATGTGCTTCAGGGTTGACTTCAGAACATGTGCTGCTGTTCATTAGTATAAGAGAAATCCAAAGCTTATCCAGCTAGAATTTCAGAGTCAGAGATTTTACATTTAAACTCCCCCTATAGCTGACTGGGTAAATCACCACAAGTGCAGCACTGGGCTGAGTTAGCAGATCTCAGTCAAGCCAGTTTCCCTGGGCTAGGGAGAAACAAGGAAAAAATGGCTAGTTCCTTACAGATGTCCAAGGATCCCTGCTGGAAAACGTGCATTGTGAACAAAGACGGGCTCTGGCTCAGCGGTGAGGCACTCCTTTGCTGCGTAGGCTGTCAATCCTTATTGGCTAGGCTCACGCATGAAGAATAGCCACCTAGGCAAGGTGCTAGAGAAGGCAGCACCCGAGGACTGAACCCCAGCATGAAGAAGTACATTGGAGGAAGAGGAGACACATTTGTTTGGTTTGGTTTAATAAATTTACTATTATCATTGGTCTCATTAGGCACTGTTAATCAAAAACAGTTACCATTAATTATCTCAAAATATTGGTCCACCAGTGCTTTAAGAACACAGCACTCTACTTACACCCAGGTTTAGTGATGGCACAGCATGGGTACAATGATGCTTTCACACTACAGTGGGACTTGTGTTAAATATCACCTGGGTAAATATAGTGCAATTATGTGGGCTGTCCATCTTTTGCAGCAGTAGTTAGAGACTTGCCTATATTGTGTGGCTGCCTGAAGTCAGTCGTAAAAGGTGGCTCCTTATTTTGGCTTGAACAGAACAGTTGTGCTAGCCAACAGAACATCCCTGTTCTGACACATTCGGTCCTGGCTGTACAGCAGACAGCGCTGAATTAATGGGATCAAATGCAAGTTTTTATTGCTGTACAACTGTGTTTATCGGTAAATGCATTGAGACAATCAGAACGCAATTTCAATTCAGAATGTGCAGACTTTATCTATCCTCCTTCCCCCCTCCCCGACAATACACAAAGGAAAATGACCCGCTCACAAGGATGCACTATCACACTGCAACCTGCTCTTGCGAATTGTGCAAGTGCCCAGCCTCCACTTCAGCCTCTCCCAAAGTTGGAATGGTTGAGATTGAGAACTCAAACCCAGGAATACACAGGTTTGCATTAACTGGCACAGTGCAGAGTAACATCAGCATGCTACATTACTCCACAATGGTTTCCTGCTTACTGCTTATCCAAAACTAGCACAATGCTTTGATACAGTGCCATGTAGGAGGTTAGCCTACATGGGTGTAGGATGTTAGGAGGGTAGAAAAGCATGGATGATCAAAGCTGATAACATTAATAATTTTAAGAGGGAATTGGACAAGTATTTGGTCAGAAAAGAAACTGAAGGATATAAGTAGGGAGCTGTATTTTGTTTGAACTCTGTAGTCAGCTAGATGCACCAGAGTAGTCTTTTCTGGTCCTGAACATTCCTATGTTCCAGCATGCAAGTGTCCCCTTTCAAACATCACACCCACTTGCTTTCCTTTCTTGGTTTGTTTTACCTAAATGATTTTCTAGCTTAAAAGTGGGCCATAGTAAAAGTAGAAAACTTAAGTTCAGGCAGGTAGGACAGGCCACCTTCCTTTCTTCTCACTCCCCATCCAAAACATAACCATCCATTACAAAGGGGAACAATAAAATGAAAACTGGAGTTTAAAAAGAGAGTACTTAACAGACTGCTCGTCACCCGATCTGCCTGCTTAAAGATGCCCAAGGCAGATCCTTCACCCTGGGGAAAGAAACACACAACAGCCTGTGTCAAGTATCTCTTCTCCCAGATGGATGGGCCACTAGGTCAGTGAGAGACAAAACATCATATAATTGGGCTGAAGAACACATCTTCAGGGAGACTGAGCTTGCAAGCAACAGTGTCAAGAGTTGAAAACCCTCCTGCACCAAGTCTCCATGGCAATAACTGAGCAGCAAGGTGGTCAACCCTATTCACTTGTATCCAGATAGCTCAGAAAATTCCGATGTTGACAGCTCTGCAAATACATTTAAAAACTTGGAACATTTCAGGAGAAAGGCATACATACCCCTTAGTCATTTTATAGTTGTAAAAGCAAGGAATTTTTACATTCTTACAATAAAACAACAAGAGACCGGCAGGTTAATTGCAAGGGTGGTCATTTGTAAAAGGATATTTTTTTAAAATACTGTGGTAAGGCACAACCATGTGTCACCCCAACCCTGAAACTGATATATTTGCTGTAGTTTGGTTTAATTAAAACATGGACAATCGCTAACTGTGTGTGTTAGTGATTGGGAGATGCAATGTGTTGGTTCACCGTCTCTTTCAGCTCTGGGACCAGGGTTCAAAGCCAGCCCAGGTTCCTAGAACAACATTCTACTCACTGCTTGCTGAATGGATGTAAAATCAATTTGGATAGTTTGAGCAGAGCTTCCAGTCCACAGCGCAAATACTGTTGTCAGAAATGTCGCAAGGAGCACCGTTGTGGGTACCAGAGGGGAAACAAACTCACATTGAATGCTTTTTTGAGGCGGAGGTTAAGACACATTGTCAGGGACAATGTAGAAAGAACACTCTGCTATTGGAGTGTTTGGTCCGAATACTGGGTACCTGAAATGGGAAGGTTCTATTTTATAGAACTAACATCTCTTGCCTTGATGAGCGCAAGAGAAATTTGTATTCAGTGATTGGGTATAATTTATGAATAGATTATCCTTAAAAAGGAAAAATAAATGATATATTCTGAGTTTCATAAGGTGGTTAGTTTTTACATTATGGAAATTATTTTCTAATGTGTGTATGTAATGCATATCAGAATAATGCATTAGTAGGTTGGTACCCATGAGTTATGTTGGTCTATTTCAATACACCTTTGCTTCAAAAATTTTAAATAAACACTGAAATTTTAAGAAGTCGTACTTGTGTCACTACACACGCTAGCAAGGGCAATGGGCCACAGTTGTCTTTTATAAATAAGAAAGAAGTCGTTTTCATGGTTTATAAGCTAGCTAATTTCACAATCCTTTTCTCACAATAAAAGACACATGGACCCCAAAACCCTCAAAAACCAATTACACCCATAAACTCACCTCACTTAAAATATGCTACAAATAAGTCAAGTAATTCTCCTTCCCTCTCTCCCCCCCCCCCCCCAAACAGCAGCACATGGAGAACATTAATTTGTGAAAAGTGAACACAAACATGGTTCAAACCTGGCATCTTTCAAAAAGTAAAATGTGCAAAAGTTATTTTATGTTACACAATTTATAAATCAATAATGTTGGGCATTTGTAATGAAGCTTTGTGCCTTCCTTTCAATAGAGAGTTGGCACTTTCCATGTCAATGAAGAATATCCATCAACACAGATAATATTCTTAGTGTACGGAAAGAGTACAATCCATGTTAGCAACCTGGTACACTGTAGGCAAAAAATATAAGAACATAAGAAATAAGAGCAGGAATAGGCCTCACGGCCCCTCAAGCCTGCTCCGCCATTCAATAAGATCATGGCTGATCATCGACCTCAACTCCACTATCCCGCCCGATCTCCATATCCCTCGATTCCCCTAGAATCCAAAAATCTATCTATCTCAGCCTTGAATATACTCAAAGACTCAGCATTCACAGCAATCTAGGACAGAGAATTCCAAAGATTCACAACCCTCAGTGAAGAAATTCATAGAATCATAGAAAGTTACAGCACAGAAGGAGGCCATTTCGGCCCATTGTGTCCGTGCTGGCCAACAAAGAGCTATCCAGCCTAATCCCACTTCCCAGCTCTTGGTCCATAGCCCTGCAGGTTACAGCATCCCAAGCGCACATCCAAGTACTTTTTAAATGTGGTTAGGGTTCCTGCCTCTACCACCCTTTCAGGCAGTGAGTTCCAGACCCCCACAACCCTCTGGGTGAAGAAATTTCCCCTCAAATCCTCTGTAAACCTTCCACCAATTACTTTAAACCTGTGTCCCCTGGTTTTTGACCCCTCTGCTAAGGAAAATAGGTCCTTTCTATCCACTTTGTTTAGACCCCTCATAATTTTATACACCTCAGTAAGGTCTCCCCTCTGCCTCCTCTGTTCCAAGGAAAACAGACCCAGCCTATCCAGTCTTTCCTCATAGCTAAGATTCTCTACTCCCGGCAACATCCTTGTAAATCTCCTCTGTACCCTCTCTAGTGCAATCACATCTTTCCTGTAATGTGGTGACCAGAACTGCACGCAGTACTCTAGCTGAGGCCTAACTAGTGTTTTATACAGTTGAAGCATAACCCCCTGCTCTTGTATTCTATGCCACAGCTAATAAAGGCAAGCATTCCGTATGCCTTCTTAACCACCTTATCTACCTGGCCTGCTACCTTCAGGGATCTGTGGACATGCACTCCAAGGTCCCTTTGTTCCTCTACACTACTCAGTGTCCTACCATTTAATGTGTATTTCTTTTCCTTGTTAGCCCTCCCCAAATGCATTACCTCACACTTCTCCGGATTGAATTCCATTTGCCACTGTTCTGCCCAATTTATTGATATCTTCCTGCAGTCTACAGCTTCCTTCTTCAGTATCAACCACACAGCCGATTTTAGTATCATCTGCAAACTTCTGAATCATACCCCCTATATTCAAGTCTAGATCATTGATATATACCACAAAAAGCAAGGGACCTAGTACTGAGCCCTGCGGAACCCCACTGGAAACAGCCTTCCATTCACAAAAACACCCATCAACCATTACCCTCTGTTTCCCGTCTCTGAGCCAGTTTTAAATCCAACTTGACACTTTGCCCTGGATCCCATGGGCTTTTAACTTCGTGATCAGTCTGCCATGTGGAACCTTATCAAAAGCCTTGCTAAAGTCCATATACACTACATCAAACGCACTACCCTCATCCACCCTTCTTGTTACCTCCTCAAAAAATTCAATCAAGTTTGTCAGACTTGACCTTCCTTAACAAATCTGTGCTGACTATCCTTGATTAATCAGTGTCTTTCTGTCCTTCAGAATTCTTTTCAATAATTTTCCCACCACCGAGGTTAGGCTGACTGGCCTGTAATTACTCGGTCTATCCTGTTCTCCCTTTTTAAACAAGGGTACCACGTTAGCAGTCCTCCGGCACCACACCTGAAGCCAGAGAGGATTGGAAAATGATGGTCAGGGCCTCTGCTATTTCCTCTTTTGCTTTGCTTAACATTTCATCTGGACCTGGGGATTTATCCACTTTTAAAGCTGCTAAACCCCTTAATACTTCCTCTCTCACTGTTTATTTCATCTAATATTTCACACTCCTCCCCCGATAGCAATGTCTGCTTCGCCCCTGTCCTTTGTGAAAACAGGCGCAAAGTATTCATTAAGAACCCTACCGACGTCTCCCGCCTCCACACACAGATTACCCTCATGATCTCTAATAGGCCCTACCCTTTCTTTAGTTATCCTCTTACTCATAATATATTTATAAAACATCGTTGGATTTTCCTTGATTTTACTTGCCAAGAATTTTTCATACTCTCTCTTTGCTTTCCTAATATCCTTTTTAATTGCACCTCTGCACTTTCTGTACTCCTCTAAAGATTCTGGAGTATTTAGCCCTCGGTATCTGTCATACGCATCCCTTTTTTATTTATCCTACCGTGTATGTCCCTAGACATCCAGGGGGCTCTAGATTTGTTAGTCCCATCTCGGTCTTAAATGGCCTACCCCTTATCCTGAGACTATGCCCCCTAGTTCTAGACACTCCAGCCAGGGGAAACAACCTCTCAGCATTTACCCTGTCAATCCCCCTCAGAATCTTGTATGTTTCAATGAGATCACCTCTCATTCTTCTAAACGCCAGAGAGTATCGGCCCATTCTACACAATCTCTCGTCATAGGACAGCCCTCTCATCCCAGGAATCAATCTAGTGAACCTTCATTGCACCGCCTCCAAGGCAAGTATATCCTTCCTTAGATAAGGAGGCCAAAAGTGTGCACAGTACTCCAGGTGTGGTCTCACCAAGGCCCTGTACAATTGTAGCAAATTTAGAGCACTGGGGGTGGGGGGAGTGGTGTACCCAGAGGAATGGAGCCATTGTTTTATAATGTTGGAACAGAACTGCTACACAGCAATTGTAAAGAGTCAGTAATCTTTTTAAACATAGGGCAAAAAAATTAACTCTAGTTTCACAAAAGGCAGGTGGGTGGGGAGAGGTCTTTCCCCAGTTCTAAAGCCTTGGAAAGGAGAAAGGGAAACTGAGAAAGGAGGCTCAAGATCTTAAAAAAAAGGTTGTACAAAGAAAAACGCAACTTATATTGTTTGAACAGCATTTAAGAGTTAGAAACCATCCAGCTTATTTGACCAGTTGATGTGTTCGAGACAAACCCAATTAATTAAGCGTGCATTTACACTACAACTGCAATGTCAGTGAAAAGCTCTGGCGTCAGGGTCCAACCCGACACCAAAACGAAGAGGAGAAAGACTTTCTGGAGGAGGCAGTCCCACTCCGCTTTGCAGCCAGTTCAGACCTTGACATGTGATTTACACTTCACAGATTTAGTATGGGTGCAAAACCAAAATCACTTTGCTTCAGTGCTAAACTTAGTGTGAATGCACTGCAACAGTGTAGTGTATTACATTGTAGAAGAAACAAGCTCATGCAGGGTGGGGATGGTACGAGAAAAGAAAGGAAAGGTAAAGGCAAACAGAACACAAGAGTCACCATTTTACTGAATTTCATACAGTATAATTATACCCATTTCAATTCATACCAAACACTAACACATCAGGGTTAATTAAGCTTTGCATTCCTGTTTTTCTTTTAAACCAACGTCACTGAGAGCAACTAATATCTGTACAGTATGTTCTTTGCAATCAACTGTTTCCACCTCACCATGGTACTGAAGCTTAGTTTTCCATTCCAATTAGCAGGATGTAGTAACTGGCTAATATGTCTACCTTCCACCCCCTCGGCACTCAGTAAGTTCAACACAAAATGACTGCAGCAATTTTAAACCAATCTCAGCTTGTCGGCAGCTCTCGCATCCACAAAAGGTTAATATTGACCATGAGGACTAATGACTACAGCTCCCATTAGCTAGGAAATCAGACATTTGAAAAAGAACTTGGAGACAATTACTCAACAAAATTAGATTGGATTTTGCAACTGCTGTGCGAAGCCAGCACACTGCCACAAAAGATTAAAAAGTACTGCAAGTACTGGAGGTGGCCGACACAACAGAAGACCACAACCTTCTGGGGTTACTGCTGTCCCATGCAAGTGCTTCCCGACAGCCATTTCTGCAGATCAGTAAAATTAAAGTACACAAGAAAGGTCAGACCATAAGATAGATTATGATGCAGTGAATGATATAAATGCTTCCCTTATTACAAATTTCACTGTTTGTACCAAATATTCACTTGGGTTCAATGTCACTGGTCACATCTGTAAGCAGAACTAGAGTAAAACTTTACTGTCCATTCTCTAGTTAAACAATAGCATGATCGAGAGGCCATGACATAGAACTGTGTTGCATACATCTGTGCCTCCATGTGAGAGAGAAAAAAAGAGAGAGGGAGCGAGAGATTCCCCAATAAACATTCTAAATGGCTAGTTTGGCTTTAAAACGTTAAGTCAGAAAATTCTGTACCTGTAAGTTAACCCTTTGTAAGATAAATCTAACCGCAGAGCAATATTATAACATCAACTAAGACAAATCTCCTTCCTGGCCAATTAGGAAAGTGTCCGGAAATATTACACCATTTTTCCTAAATGTTTCCTTTCCGGAGGCAGTGACTTATCCTGGAGTACAGCAGATGTTGGATACCTTACCCAAGTATCCAATCTTGAATGGGATCCTGGGCAGCAAGTTGTTTGACCACTGTCTGAGGCTGGGGGGAAATCAATAGGAGAAAAAGCCATCACAGCCAAGATTGGTTCTATCTTCACCCACACGTGCACTTTTCCAACAAGGGTACTGGATAGTAATCACAAGTGGGGGAGGGAAGTGATTAAAAGATCTTCCTGGGCTGTGTGGCTCAATTCCAGCTCATACTGCACATTTACCCACTCAGACATCAGATGAGCACTATAACAAATTTTAAAAACAGGTTGTGTTGTACAGAATCATCAGGTTCCAAGTGACTCCTTTTCAAGATTAACTGTTTGCTCAAAATTGATACTTCCAAGCATAGATGTATATCAACATTATCTCTGCCACAAACTTTCATTTTTCTTTACAACAGTAAGGTTCAGGAAAACTGTACTGAACACTTTCATGATGGAGACTCGAATTTTGAAGATGCAATCTTCACACTGAAGCTTTCTCAAAGATTGTATCTGTGAAATCATTCTGAAACACTACTACTCTTTTGATATTTACCACATACTTATAGGATTGCCAGCCAGCTTTCATTTGTAGCACCATCAAAAGGCAGAATGCTGCAATATTATCCAGGAACTGGAATATGAAAATTTGAATGGAGTCATGGCAGTCAGTGAACAGATGTCTATGGGCGAGTGGTAGAAAAAGAGGGAGGGATGGCACAGAGGAAGCAATGGCAGAATAGGCCAAAATGTAAAGTTTAAAAGATACTAAACTGTTTTTCCTCTGCAGTATTTCACACTCAGCATCAGACTCTAGGCAGAAGATCACTCTGGGTAGAGTTTGGGAGTTTTTTGGCAGCGAGTAAACTTTTACCCTCGCCCAGTAATATGATGGGATCGATCTTCCAATGCTGCAAAACTTGCTCTTCTCTACACCCCAACAATACCACCGCCTGCACGGAGGATCGTTTGTACTCATTGCTGTACTTGGGACATAAGCCCACAGCTCAACAAATGATCATAATGGAAGGAAAATTCAAAATCGTTCCAAACCCTAGGCTGAGATGTGTCATAACATATTGTATGTTAACTCTAATATCTAACAATCCCTTGTCATAGCCTACGCTCAGTATTGGTATGAAGCTTTCCAGGTTTCAGGCATTTATGGAATTAGAGTTACTGTATAAGAAAGACCTCTATTTTGTAATCAACTTCATTTGTACATTTGCATTAGGCATAGCTAGATTGAATTTATTCACCTGACGTATTGTAAAGAGAATTTTACTTATAATAAGAGTCTAATTTGTAATAGGATATGCATGCTACTTAATTTGAATGACAAGTATTCTTCCAAAATGCAATACTGTATTTGAATTTAAATGAAAAAGTGGAAATGCTTACATAATAACTATTTGCCCCAAATAGTCTCTTAAACCAAAGTTAAAAATATATGTTTACATCCATCCGCAATAGCAGGTTTCCCATCTGACTTCCACACTCAACCCAAGTGTCTGTTGCACCTGTGGCTAACTTTGAATTGTGTTTTATGGTATTGTCCTGCCTTTTGCCTATATTGCTACAACCCAGACCCCCAAGTACAGACCCCCCCCCGTCCATGCTCGCAGACCTTCTGCTTCTCCCCCCGCCCCCACAGCCCGGTGCCCAACCACCAAAATAACTGAGCCACAATGTCCCTTAAACTAATCTTTCCACAAATAAAGCCAGATTTTTAGGGGGTGATTTTTGCCAAAAACTTTAGGTGCTAAAAATGTAGATAAGATGGGGGTTTAAACTGAAACACCGGTTTAGCACAAGACACCATCTTGGTCACGGAGTTGAAGCCAGCGCTAGGAACGGCCACCTGGAGGCTAGTTAAACAGCTGATTGTTACTTAAAATGCCTGCTAGCACTCATTAAAGAGGCTGCACGGCATTTTGGTGGCTCGCACTTTAACTAACGCCTTCTCCCAACAGCGACCAGCTGTTCTGGAGTAAACACGCCGTTGATGTCGATTTCAAGCGCTACTTAAAGGAATATTCATGCTCATTTCACAGCTCCAGCAGCAGAGAACCTCTGAAACACATCAGGAGATTTTCTGGGACACTTTGTCAAAGACTTCACCAACACTAGCTATGGAAAAGGATAGAGAGTAATCTAGAGTAAAAATACTTAATTGGAGGAAGGCCAATTTCAGTGGGTTGAGAATGGATCTGGCCCGGGTAAATTGGAATCAAAGATTAGCAGGCAAAACTGTAATCGAACAAAGGGCTGCCTTTAAAGAGGTGGTGGTTCGGGTACAGTCGAGGTATATTCCCACGAGGGGGAAAGGTAGGGAAACCAAAGTCAGAGCTCCCTGGATGATGAAACAAAGAGAGAGTAAGATGAAGCAGAAAAAGGGGGCGTATGACAGATGTCAGGTTGAGAATACAAGTGAGAACCAAACTGAATATAGAAAGTTTAGAGGGGAAGTGAAAAAGGAAATAAGAGGGGCAAAGAGAGAGCATGAGAATAGATTGGCAGCTAACATAAAAGGGAATCCAAAAGTCTTCTTTAGGCATATAAATAGTAAATGGGTAGTAAGGAGGGGTGGGGCCAATTAGGGACCAAAAAGGAGACCAACGCATGGAGGCAGAGTGCATGGCTGAGGTACTAAATGAGGACTTTGCATCTGTCTTTACCAAGGAAGAAGATGCTGCCAAAGTCATAGTGAAAGAGGAGGTAGTTGAGATACTGGATGGGATAAAAATTAATAAAGAGGAAGTACTAGAAAGGCTGGCTGTACTTAAAGTAGATAAGTCACCAAGACCGGATGGGCTGCATCCTCGGATGCTGAGGGAAGTAAAGGTGGTAATTGCGGAAGTACTGGCCATAATCTTCCAATCCTCCTTAGATACGGGGGGCTGGAGAATTGCAAATGTTACACCCTTGTTCAAAAAAGGGTGCAAGGATAAACCCAGCAACTACAGGCCAGTCAGTTTAACCTCGGTAGTGGGGAATCTTTTAGAAACGATAATCCGGGACAAAATTAACAGTCACTTGGACAAGTGTGGATTAGTTAAGGAAAGCCAGCACAGATTTGTTAAAGGCAAATCGTGTTTAACTAACTTGAGTTTTTTGATGCGGTAACAGAAGGTTGATGAGGGCAATGCGGTTGATGTGGTGTACATGGACTTTTAAAAAGCATTTGATAAAGTGCCACATAATAAGCTTGGCAGCAAAGTTGAAGCCCATGGAATAAAAGGGACAGTGGCAGCATGGATACAAAATATGCTAAGTGACAGGAAACAGAGTAGAGGTGAACAGTTGTTTATCGGGTTGGAGGAAGGCACACGGTGGTGTTCCCCAGGGGTCGGTACTAGAACCACTGTTTTTCTTGATGTATATCAATGACTTGGACTTGGGTGTACAGGGCACAATTTCAAAATTTGCAGATGACACAAAACTTGGAAGTATAGTGATAGACTTCAGGAGGACATAGACAGGCTGGGGGAATGGGCAGACACGTGGCAGATGAAATTTAATGCAGAAAAGTACGGTGATACATTTTGGTATGAAAAATGATGAGAGGCAATATAAACTGAAGGGTACAATTCTAAAGGGGGTGCATGAAGAGAGACACCTAGGGGTATATGTGCACAAATCATTGAAGGTGGCAGGGCAGGTTGAGAAAGCGGTTCAAAAAGTATACAGGATCCTGGGCTTCATAAATAGAGGCATAGAATACAAAAGCAAAGAAGTTATGATGAACCTTTATAAAACACTGGTCTGGTTTCAACTGGAGTATTGTGTCCAATTCTGGGCACCACACTTTAGGAAGGATGTGAAGGCCTTAGAGAGGGTGCAGAAAAGATTGACAACAATGGTTCCAGGGATGAGGGACTTCAGTTACGTAGATAAACTGGATAAGTTGGGTTTGTTGTTCTTAGAGCAGAGAAGGTTGAGAGGAGATTTGATAGAGGTGTTCAAAATCATGAGGGGGTCTAGACAAAGTAGAGAGAGAGAAACTTTTCCCATTGGCAGAAGGATTAAGAACCAGAGGACACAGATATAAGGTGATTGGCAGAAGAACCAAAGGCGACATGAGGAAAAACTTTTTTATGCAGAGAGTGGTTAGGATCCGGAATGCATTGACTGAGAGGGTGGTGGAGGCAGATTCAATCGTGGCTTTCAAAAGGGAATTGGATAAGTACTTGAAGCAAAAAAATTTGCAGGGCTACAGGGAAAGGGCAGGGGAGTAGGAGTAGCTGAACTGCTCTTGCCAGCGCGGGCTTGATGGGCCGAATGGCCTCCTTCTGTGCTGTAACCATTCTATGATTCAGTGGGCGAGAAATTAATGTCCTTACCGCCACCTGGTAGTGAGAGCAATGCGTGAAAAAATGGCGGCCGCTGCTCTTGCGCCAGCTGGAGGTAGTGGCCGCCATATTGATCACCTCCTTTGCGCTGCCAGTAATCGGCAGTGCCCTGAAAAAAATATGGCGGCACGGTGACGTCAGTCGACTTGCAACGCAAACTTAACGCCACCTACGTGAACTTCGACCCTAGCGCTCAAGTCAGCGCTGGGTCCCAAGTACGCCAGGTTAACCTGGCGTGCAAGCAGGCTGATAGACGCTGATGGGCGATATCTGCAGCTGTTAAAAGGGACACACACATCAATCATGTAAGTTTGAACGGAAGGGTTTGAACTTTTTAAAAAAAATTTATTGAAGTGGTGGCTTGCTGTAATATTTGTGAAAATTTTTTTTTAAAGTATTTTGGGAGTGCTGCTGGATGCTTGAAAGGGCTCAGATGGTAAGTGAATGCCTTTCAGAAAACAGAACATCCTGCAAATACTCAGCAGGTCACACAACATCCGTGGAGTTCACTTCTCAGGTCGACATGCTGCCTGACCAACTGAGTGTTTTCAGCATTTTATGCTGTCATTTCACACTTACAGAATCCGCTTGCAGAGGGAAGAGGAAGACGCAGAAGAGGAGCAAATCAGGCGGAAGGATGCAGCCCAGACAGCTCCTTTGTGGCCAGCATATCCGGAATGGAATCATCCGCCTGTGGTCCCACTGGCTGGCCAGGATGCATTTCTTGGGTGTGTGACATGAGGAAGGCACAAGGGTGGAGTTGTGCTGACAGGAGGGCGGGAAGCCTACAGGTGCATGCCAGAAGGAGGATAACATACGAGGATACCCCCATCTTGTATCCTTTCAGCCCCGCCACCGGCCAAGGGCTCAGCCATGCCCCTGCCAAGAATGGCCTGCACCGTCTATATACTGTAAATGCAAGTCTTTCTTCGCCGGCATGGACTGGTTGGGCCTAAAGGCATGTTTCTGTGCCGTATATCCTATGTAGTCTCCTCCAAGGAGGTGAGGTGATACTAGGAATGGGAGATGTGCCTCGTCATTGGTGCAGATTGTTGGTAGGTGAGTGTTTGGAGGTCCTGCATTAAGCAGAGTGAGAGGCTAGTGGTTCAGTTGGTAAGTGATGTCTTTTGAAGATGCATTCATTGACCTTGACCAGTGGTCTGAGATCATGAAGCTTTTTTGGGCACTGGAGCCAGGTGGTGGGGGCGACACTGCTGGCGGCGACGGCCTTGGTAATGTACTTCCACATTGTTCTTTCTGGAGGGTCTCCTGGCCCCTGTGGGTAGAGGGCCAGTCTTGCAGTGTTGACACCCTATACAAATCTGGAGTGCTGCGTGTGAGACCCTGGATGCCCCTTCCCTGGCTTGCTGAGCCATTTGTGGTAGTGCGGAGGCAGTTTTCCCATTTTTTGAGTTTAGGAAGGCACTTTAAGTGCTGAATATTGACATTTGGAACTTCTTTTAAAATATTGATTATTTGTTAAAAGACAGAAAGGGCTGAAAAATGTATTGAATCAGTGCATTTTATTTTCCCTTGCTTCAATGTGCATGGCCCTTTAAATTTCAGAGATCCTCACTGCCCACAATGCATTGCAAGCTTCACAGCTGCTAGGAGAAGCAGCAATGCTGCACCAGCACAACAAATTTGTCCTGGATCTCTCGTACAACGCCCACCAGGATGGCGTTGCACCCAAGGTTAGTGCTGCGCCACCTACCACTGCGCCACCTACCACCATTCCCCCCCACACCAATTTACCTCATTTAGAGCGGCGGCCATTCCAGGTGGCCGTTAACGGCAGTTGGCGAGGACACCGACTGCTTTCTGGGTGAGAATGAATTTTCCCTATGATTCTTCTACTTGAGCAACATTTATCCCCAAAATTCTCCGACGACTTCACCTAAAAAGAGTAAGTGCTGTGCCACTCCACCTTATGAGAGTCACCTGGAGAAAGGGAGTGCTTGGCAATGGGCATCTTGCTAGGGATCCCCCTTTGTCTGGACGAGGAATGTGAGGAGAGGCGGAGCAGCACCAGCTGCTGCAGGAGAGGGGGATAGGAGAACGAGGAAAGCGAGGTGGCGTCCATCGCCCCTGCGGGTACAGGACATCCCTCCTCCTCTGGACCTCCTCCATCAGGACCTCCAGTGCCACATCCGAGAACCTGAGCGCCCTCTCCCTCGGTCCCCGAGTCATCCTGCAACATGCTGCTGTGTGCCAGCCAGAGCACGCCACACCTTCAGTGGAAGTGGGTGCAAGGAGCCCACATATATTGCTGCACGAAAATTGCATCTAATCGGCACTTGAGTGCTAAACATGTCGGTTTCTGGTTAGCACCTCAAGGCACGCTCAAATCATGATAATCATCAATTAGCCCAAAACTTGCATGCTAAATCCAGACTTTCAAACAGGCATTTCTTATTAGCATAGCACCCATTTAGCACCTGTTGTCACACTTTGGCCAAAATAATCCCCTTAATCTTCAGCCAGAACAGCAGTTAACCCACAAATGCACCCAGTGTTTACTTATCAATTAGATTTTGTGGCCTTAAATGTCCCCAACTTCAGTTTAGCAGCACAACAGTACATTATTCATTAAACTGTATACTGTTCCTTTCCTCAAACTATCTGCTCACCATGGACAGTCAGGTAGACAACACACACATACACTCCATGGCTCTCCCATGCTATTGCTTATGGTGAGTCGGAGAGTATGCTTTAATGCATAATATATCAGGGTCATTGATTCAATAAGTGAAAGTGTTTTTAATAACAAATTATGGGAGCGTATCTCTCCACAGACAGGCTGAAAAAGAGTTAATAAAATATTTATTATAATACAGGACTTAAATCCCCATAAAGTTCCATCCGGGTGCTCTGGTGAAGGGCTCCTGTTCTGTACTCTAGTATGGCTTTCTCAGTGAACTCCTACGACAGGATGTAAATAGCAGTAGTGTACATTGACTGATCCTTTATCTATATTTGGAAAGACCTGCTACTTTTGATCATAATCTCCAGATAATTAGATAAGTATACAAAAGCACTATGGAGGCCACGCACACTCATGACAAATACATAACAGCTAAGAAGTGGTTCTGGGAAGGTTAAATTCAGAATGCCTCAAGTAGGCACCTCAAAGCACTGGAGAGGTACCACCAACGCTGCCTCCGCAAGATCCTGCAAATCCACTGGCAGGATAGACACCAACGTCAGTGTTCTCGCTCAGGCCAACATCCCCAGCATCAAAGCTTTGACCATGCTCAATCAGCTCCGATAGACGGGCTACATCTTTCGCATGCCCGATACGAGTCTCCCAAAACAAGCGCTCTACTCGGAGCTCTGACACGGCAGAGAGCCCCAGGTGGGCAGAGGAAACGCTTCAAGGACACCCTCAAAGCCTCCTTGAGATAGTGGAACATCCCCACTGACACCTGGGAATCCCTGGCCCAAGGCCGCACAAAGTGGAGGAGAAGCATCCGGGAAGGCGTCTAACACCTCGAGTCTCTTCGCTGGGAGCAAGCAGAAGCCAAGCGCAGGCAGCGCAAGGAGCGCACATCAACCCAAGCACCCCACCCACCCACCCCTTCAACCACCGTCTGCCCCACCTGTGAAAGAGACTGTAGGTCCCGCATTGGACTCATCAGTCACCTGAGAACTCATTTTTAGTGTGGAAGCAAGTCATCCTCGGTTCCGAGGGACTGCCTAAGAAGAGAAGAGAAGGTTAAGGTACATACTGAAGAAGGTCTATGGCAGAGGTTTTGAAGGCTTGCAGAGACAGAAGCAGAGGGTTATCAAAATTGCTACCAGCTTCAGCTGCTTCCTGTCTTTGTGTATCCATCCTACCAGCCAATTCGCAATATTTGTTGCTTTGTGCAGTTTTGTAGACAGCCATGGACTGCTGACTTACCTTTAGGGCAACATTTCTGCTTGGTCCTTTGAGAGGAGAGGATGAGGGACTCATTAGTGGAACAAGCTCCTCAAGTTTGTTTTTGGACGCAATACAACTAAATGAAGACAGGTCAGTGGAATGTGAAAGTTACTTCTGATTTCATTAGAGGGAAAAGGAGGCCATTTGACCCATTGTGCCTCTGTTGGCTTTGAAACAGTCGCCATTGAATCCCATTCCACTAACCCACACACAATTTTCTTTCCATTTCCATATCAAAAGCCTTTATGGATTCTGCTTCCATAACTTTTTCCGGTAGGGCATTCCATGTCCAATAACTTTCTGCATAAAGAAATATCTCTTAACCTCAAACATATTTGTTCCTTTGGTGATCATCTAATTATATGCTCTCCAGTTACCAACTCAGCAATCAGTGGAAATAGTTTTTCCCCATTTGCCTTATCAAAAGCGCTCAATTTTGAGCAAATGCTCTTAACCTTTGTTCTAATGAAAAGAGCCCCAGTTTCTCCTCATAAGTAAAGCTTCTCATCCTAGTGAATCTCTTCTGACATCCTTTACAAGTACAAAACTGGACACAAGATTCTAACTATGGCCTAACCAATAATTTGTATCGGTTTAGTATTACCTCTATTTTTGTACTCTAGGCCCTAATTTACAAAACCTAGAATCCTATGTATTTTTTGTACTTTTAGTAAAACAGTTGTCAATTTGTCCTCCTAGTTTTAAAGACATGTCTTTAAAAAGCCCTTAGTCTCTCTGCTCCTCAACTCCTTTTAAAGTTTCAGCATTTAGTGTATATTTCCTCTGATTCTTCCTCCCAAAATGCATCACCTCACATTTCTGCACATCTATCTGCCAAATCGACCCACAAGTCACTTAGAAAAAGAATCAATTAATTGCATTTATCTAGCTCCTTTAATGACCTCAGGACATCCCAAACTGTTTCACAATCAAATACTTCTGAAGTGCAGTCATTGTTATTTAGAGACTTACAGCCTTTTCCCACAGTTACCCACTCTCATTTTTGTGCCGTCCATAAATTTTGATGATGTGCCTCTTATAGCCAAATCTGATCATTTTTATATAGATTGAGAAGACTGACCCCTGGGGGACACCTCTGTTCACGTCCCTCCAGTACAAACAGCATCCATTAACCACTTCCGATTAGGCACTTTGCAGTCTTCCGGACTCAATATCGAGTTCAACAATTTCAGATCATAACCTCGGCCCCCATTACATTTTTACTTATATTTTTTTCCACCCCTTTGTTTTGGGTCTTCCCTTCCCCCCCCCACCTTTCCTTTTTTTTCTCTCTCCTCTCTCCCACATGGCAGCTGTCTCTTATCCTGCCAGTACACGTCACACCTAATCTGAGCCGTCTTTTGTCTCCACTGTCCTATTACCATCTCGTCTGGTTTTGAATACCTCTTAATGTCTCTTTTACTTTTGTTCTATCGCAGCCCTGACTTTGATCTATTTTATTTCCTTTCCAGTTTTGAAAAAGGGTTTCGACTCGAAACGTCATCTCCAATTTCTCTCCACGGATGTTGCCTGACCTGCTGAGTTTTTCCAGCATTTTCTGTTGTTATTTCCATTAACCACGACTGTTTTCTGTCCTTTAGCCAACTCCATCAATACTGGCATGTTCCCTTTAATATCCTGTACCTGTCATTTGAACAAGCTTCCTATGCAGCACCTCATCAAAGATTCCTTTGCTCTGCTCCAACACAATATCCCAATCATAACCACAGAAGTACATCCATTATTGAACCAGTGTGTTTCCGTTTCCTCATTTTCCCTTCCGTTTTCACATTAGGTATCCTTTATGGCCTCTAGCAATTTAGCACCAAATTAGGGCCACCTTTGTGTTGGGATCTCATATCCACAAGGAACTTTATTTGTACACAGTATACGGGCAACCTGGCAAGGCCACATTTACTGTTCAGCCCTAGTTGCCCTGAGGAGATGGCAATGAGTTGTCTTCTTAAACCACTGCAGTCCTGGTGATTTTGGTGCTCCCAGTGATGTCAGCTGCAGAATCCTAGGATTTTGACCCACCGTTGAGGAAGGAACAGCAGATGATGGGCTCGATTTTGCCAGGGCTGAGGAGACGGGATTGGACACGTGTGAGGTGTTAAAAAAAAAAAATCACAAAAAATGGCGTGTGGGCCCGATCCTGCCTCCGAGCAATTTTCCCAGAATCGGAGTTTCTGACCCTGTTTCCATCCCACCTCCAACAGGTGGGATAGGCTCTTAACCACTTAATAGCCTCTATAATCCAATTTTGAGAGGCCTTTCTGATTTTTAGATATTTCACCCATCCTACACGCCTCCTCTGCAACATGCCAGGTAATCCTGGCGACCTCACAAGTGGATTGCTTAGTAACAGCTGCAGCTCCACCATTAAAAAGGACTTTTCAGCAATCATCATTTGCAGGTGGCAGAACTTTGTTGTCTCAGGTCTGGGGGATCTTTTAGCAGGCCTACTCATTGTTGTGGAAGTTTGGAGCCTGACACCCATCTCCAGTGTGACCTCCTGGGAAACCCCTCTCTCCACCTTGACTGAGCGCTTCCTCAACTGAGGTATATAGCAGAAGCATAGGAACCATTTATTTCCTTTCCTCCTGGACATCAGATTCGGATGAAGACCAGCCGCGGCAGCAGCAGAACCCTGAATAACAGCAGCACCAACAGCAGGAGCAACAACAGGAGCGCCAAGCTGCTGCTCAACCACCTGAAACTGCACAGGCCAGAAGGCGCTAGAGCGCGATCACATTGCTGCCCGGGATGCAAGGGACGCACTCATGTTGGCCAGATTTGCTTAGCCTGCACAATCAAACACTTTTGTCTCGCACCTTCTTACCAGAGCATCGACAATGGACAAGAACCTGCGGATTCCTATCACTCTGACCACCATACTGACAATTGCAAGTCGCCCTAAGCCCTCAATGTGAAAGTCCCATTTGTGAAATGACATAGCAAACTGTTGAAGTTGTGGTCTATCAAATCTGTTTATGATACCATGACAAGGAGGGCTGGTCCAAATACAATACATTACAGCACCCAAGTGACTACTCGTGCTTTATCTTCCTCTTACGCGTGCTCCTACGTGGTGCTTCCCCTGTGGCTTCAGCAGATGTGGAGGCCCCTTGCTCACTTTTTTGCTGCTCCTGTCTCGATACCTTTGGCAGGCGTCCTCTGGGATTGCGAACCGGTGAGGGCTCGGCAACAGTCCGCTGCTCCTACGGCTGTGCAGGGGCTGAGACGCCCATCTTAGTTGGGTGAGGACTCTGGTGGGGCTCTGACCAAGGGCTTTGCAGTGGCATGGTCGTGTGAGTGCTTGGAGAGGGGCCTCCACTTCCTTGTTGTCTGCCACCAACATCCCTCTCATGGGTCAGCCCCACTTCAGAGCTAGCAAGTGGCTTGACAGCACCTTGCTGCACTTCATGAGGACCCGTTTCTGCACTGGAAGTCCTACTCCAGAGGACTTCCGTGAAGGTCTGGTTTCTATGCTCAATAGCTGACCGTCGCTCCTCAAGAGATGTCAGTCTTTTCTGAACAATAACCATGTTTTCAATACCCTGGCGACTAAGCTCCTCCATGGCCGTAGCCATCCTATCCTCTACGGTAGCCAGCCTTACCACAGAGTTAGCCATCCTTTCCGCAGTGATGCGTTCATGCGCCAATGCCTCCACAAAGGCTCTGCTCATGTTCGCTATGGACTCCTCCATTCGCTCCACACTCGCATCGACCCTGGAGACAAAACCTGACAGAGACTCCTGCACCTGTTCCTGGAGTTCCAGCACAGCTCTCCTTCTGGATGGACCCAGAGGCACAGGGTCAACATGCAGCTGAGCTGAGCTGGCAGAGTCCTGCGCCCTCCGACGAGGACTCTCCACTGCTGTCCCTGTCTCCACCATCTGCTGATGCTCACTTGTGAGCTGTGATACACCAGGTGAGAACACTACTCTATGTCCCGAAGGTCCCACCGAGGTGTGCGTGTGTGCGCTGGTGCTGGGTGCGCTGAATTCTGCTGACGCTGCGCCCTCAGATGTTGCAGCTTCCTCTGAGGAGTCTGGAAGCTCAGGCTCTTCCTCCTGGACAGTGGGGACGGGGGCTCTCGATGGTCCTGTGGGGGAGTAAAGGAGTTAGAGACGCGAGGTCAAGGTTGCATGCACATTGATAGTGCAGATGATCATAAGTCAATCTGTTAGAGCATCAGATTAATATCAGTGACTCATGCAATGTCAATGAGAGAGATGCCAAACTATTCTATCACCAGTTTGCTGTGATGCGCTCGTCTGTCCGTCCCCCACTTGGGAATCCTCCTCGATCCTGCCGATTTCCAGGGCCGCCTCCTCCCAGGCGGTGAGCTGGGCTACTGAAGGTGGCCCTCCTCCTATCATGGCTCTTTCCCTCTTATTGTGGGCTCTCTTTTCCTGCAATGAGGGACACAAGTGGAGGTTGAGTGAGAATAAAGGAGTGAGTGTAGAGAATGCATAGCATAGATGCTTAGGAGACAAAGGGCCCTCCCTGTGTTGTTGTTGTTGCATTACAGTGATAGGAAGTGTGAAGGCTACTTGGTCGAATAGTTAAGTGAATGTGACCATAGAGAGGTAAGGGTGCAGGGATGCAAGTGTCAAGTGGGATGCGGAGGAAGAGGTTGGCAAAGCAGAGTGCTGGTGAGGAGAGGCGATAGGGATCAGATTGAGGGAGATGGGAAAGTCATACTCACTTTTCCTGTGCGGAGGTGGTCATGAAACCTCTTCCTGCATTGCAGCCAGGTTCTGCGGCTCAGCAATATGGAGTTGACCTCCTGGGCCACTTGCAGCCACACAGCTTTAGTCTGCTGGTATGGCTTTTTTCTCCCTGAGCAAGGGAAGAGCACCTCCTTATTCGATCTTGCTCCCTCCACCAGAGCTTGGAGGGAGGGCTCATCGAAGCGTGGAGCACACTTTTGCCTGCTGGTGGACATAGTCGATCAATGAATTTCTTACTATAATCACCATAAAGTTTGCAGTCTCCAGAAGTAAGGCTGCTTGAAGACCTTAAATCCAGCAGCATTGATAGCGTCATCGGAGGCGACTTTCTGTATGAAAAGAGTCATTGGGCCAGGGGTTCCCACACGCTGGAAATCAATTGCCCAATTAGGGGAAAATCGCACTTTTTCCCCACTTCACTTCGGAGGTCTTGACACAAAGGACATCGGATACGCCCCAGCCTGCCCACACTGGCAAAATTGAGCCCGATGTGTGACCCACGATATGGCTGCTCGTCTTTTCAATAATTGCGGTCGAAACTACTAAAAAAATATTTCATGGAGGACTTACTCCATGCTGGCTGTAATAATATGCAACCAGTCAGTCTGGGCTGGAATTGCATCCAGGTGTCAGAGGTAACAGTGTTCTAATTCATTGCAACAGCCAGCCCCCAAATGATGTTTCTACTGCATTCTATTCTCTCAAAAAAACAACAAATCACAGTTTGTAAAACACATTGTGCTACCTTCTCCCTTTTCTTTAGGGGAATGAATACAGCATTCAACTGGGAAGCCGAGTTGAGAACTGTCCAAACTCATCCCATCTTTAATACCTTGTTTACACCAAATGCGAGCATCTTGAACCAGGCTTTGTATTAAATCCGCAGAGGCAGATTGAGTGGAGATGACCCAGTTTTAATTGCTGGCTCAGTTGGGTGCAGCCATAGATGGATATTTTTTCTTGTTTGCTCTGATATATGACCAAAACAAATACTTCCCACCCCTCCTCCATCCTTCCCATTTATGGGATACAGTGAACAGCATGGACAGCAGATGGAATAATGTGAACAGGACAAAAACAAAAGTAAACGGGGTCACAGATCGAAGTACCACTTCTGCTACACCAAACCTGCCCCTAGGAAGGCAGACTCAAAACACTGAAATCATTTAAGCTGGCAAATGGAAAATTAGATTTAAGCAGATACTCAGTCATGCTAACTAAAACCTCCAGTTTCTGATATAAATTGTGCAGTTGTGAATTTGAGTAACCAGCAGCCCTGCAACTAAACCCCCAGCCATTTTTGCTAAGGAAATTGAAGTTGAAAGCTATTCTATAATGCAATTATATTACCATATTAAATTAATGGAAAAGCATGATGTGCAATTCTTTAGCACTGCATCAGATACATTGAGAGACTTCTGTAATTATATACATATATACACATACACAGATACATATAGACACACACACACCTATAATACATCTGATGTAGATCCTTCGTCAGAACTGGAAGAAATTATATGTAAACAGTGACGTAAGAAAACTACTCGGCACTTGGTCTGAGTATTAAACAAGGCTTTAATCAACTGTTTTTCAACATGGAGATCTAGTTGTGTCCTTCACTAGTTCCTGTTAAAGAATGTCCTGAGCAAGCTGGGCCCATGCCCAAGTATTTATACTCTCCCTGGACAGCGCCACCAGCAGGCCGCCTAGTATTATTTCATAAGTCATTTCCACATGAATGACAAGATTCATGTCAAACAGTATTTCTAAAGAAACTGAAAAGGAAGGGGAAGGAAGGAAACCACAAACACATGAGGTGTTGCAGAATTACCTGTAAAGTGCTTAAATGGAAAACATCAGATGGTTAAATGGCTGACACAAGACACTAATGAGAGAAATCAAAGGCATTGGAGACACAGAATGTGGGAATAAATGATGGGTGAAGGGTAAGGCAGGTAGAAATGGAAGCAGGAGAAACTGGCTGTGAGATGACTCCAGTGGACCAGGAGCAGGGAAACAAAGCAGGTCAGCACCTCTCCACCAGCACCATGTTCTTACAGCAGGTCCCCACCCAATAACCAACCCCTCCCTCTCCTCCCAAAATGCTGGCACACCCATCCCATGGCGCCAATACTTTCTGCAAAGAGAAAGTGTGAGCTATAGTTAAGGTGTGAAGTTAAAGTCAATATTAAGGTGCTATTCCTCAAGCCTCAGTTCCGAGGGACTGCCTAAGAGAGAGACTTGGAACAGTGTGGAAGACCAAAGACAGAGGTGGGAGTGGGGAATTGCTCCCAGCAAGTGACAGGGAGGTCACATTTGCAGACAGAAGGGCACTCTTCAGCAAAGTGATCACTTAATCTGCATGTGGTCTCCTCAACGTAAAGGAGAGCGCAGTGAACAGCTGATATAGTATATTAGGTTGCAGGAAGTACATAAAACACAGGAGTATTTGGGACCCAGAACAGTGTTATGGGAGGAGCTGAATGGACAGGTATTGCAACTTCTGTGCTTGCAAAGGAAGGCCCAGGATAAAATGTCTTCATCTGGGAATTAGCTAATTTCAGTGGGACCAAATGGGACCTAGCCCAGAATAACTGATGGGGAAAAATGCCGTCAAAAAAAAGTGGACCAGCAATGGGACATATTCATGGAGGTGAATAATGTACAGGTTAAATACAATCCCTTTACTCCAAGGAGGACTGCATCAAAGGCTAGGGCTTCACAAATAGAGGCTAGAGTAAAAACAGTTTGGGGAGAATAATACAGAAGAACAATAAGAACTATGTATTTTTTTAAAATAAGCAAAAAGGGAGATTAGGAAGACTAAGATGCAGGATGAATGTGACTGGCAGTTAACACGAGATAAACGGTAAGAGCTTTTATAAGCAAATCTGTAAAAGGATAGTTGAAAGAGGAGATGGGATCATTTACTAGACAAATGGAATATATTGTACATAAGGTTGATGGCTGAGATGATTACTTAGTTTTTACAAATAAGGGTGGAAGTGGGACTGTAGGAGTACCAAGGAGGATATGGAGAGAGATAAATATTCAAAAAGGAACGATTAAAAAAAGGGACTAAAAGTAGTAAAGTCAGCAGGCCAAGATAGCATGCGTCCCAGAATATTTAAGGATGGGAAAGAGATAGTGGAGGCACTAATGCATAATTTTCCAAAAAGCTTTGGAGATAGAAATTGTACCAGAGCATTGGTGACAAAAGCTAACATTGCTGCTCAAAAAAGGGGAAAGTGACAAGCCAGGAATTTATAGACCAGAAGTCTTACTTCAGCTATGGCTAAACCCCTAGTGGGTAATTTTACGAGTACTACACGACAGTAAGGAACCTCACCTACCACCTGCATTTTCCAATGGGGGAGGGGGCCGGGTAAGGATCCCAGCACCAGCCTGTTCTCAAAGTTTAGGCTGTACGGGTGAATCTTTACAGGTGAAGCTAGTGAACATTTAGCAAGGCATGAGCTAACCAAGGACATTTGTAAAAAGGCAGATCATGCTCGATGAGTTCAATTTGAGGAAAATAGATTGAACAAAGGGAATACAGAGGGTGTTGCATATTTAAGATATTCAAAAAGCATCTGATAAGATGCTACATGAAAGCGAAAGAGATTAGTTATGAAAATTAACACACATTGTATTACAGGAAGTATAGCAGTATGGATAGAGAGATAGTTACTGGGCAGAAAGCAATGAGTAGGAGTAACTAGATATTTGTTGGATTGGCAGGATGTCGCTCCTTATTTCCCATTTATATAAAAGTGACTTTGACACAAGATGAATGATATTGAAATTTACCAATATCCAATTAGTTTAGGCAGCAAGGAAACTATGAAAATAATGCAGGAGGGCCGCAGGTTAGTGGAGTGGGAAGATAAAGTTAAGTGCAGTAAAATGTGAAATAATACAATTGGGGAAAAACTGTGAAAGGAAATACACTTTAAATGATAAGAGTACTCAGTAAATGGCAAAATTCTCAACAGAATGGAGGTACAGATACATGGATATTTAAAAGGTGGGAGTGCAGGTGGAAAAGGCCATTAAAAAAGCAAATAGGATTCTGGATTTTATACTCAACGTACTAATACAAAAGCAAGGACATAATGTTGAATTTGCACAAGACACTGGATAGGACAGTTTGGAATATTGCATACAATTCAGACCATTCCATTATAGGGAGGATTTGGAGCCATGGAAAAGGTACAGTGAAGATTAAGAATGATTCAATAACTAAGAGGTTATAGCTATGGGCTTTTTCACTGGAACAGTGAAGTTAAGAAAGGATCTAAGAGATTTTCAAAATTATGAAAGATCTTGAAAGTGTAAAAAGTGGAAGATTATAATTGATTTATTAACCAATGGAAACAAAGGAGCATAGATGCAGGACTCGCATCACGAGAAGAAAAGGGAGAGGGAAAGAGTTAGAAGAATTTTTTCAAAGGGTTTATTAAAACACTAGTAAATTGCCTGTGAAATGTTAATATACTAGATGTAGATGGTTACAGAGTTTGGAGAGAAACTTCATAAACTCACTCCACAGAGCTACTTAATGGCAGGAGCCAAAATTGAGGGGGAAATGTCAACAAATCACAAGTGACAAATGTCGACAGTTTAAAGTGTGAACAAAAATCGTGACCACAGGAAGTGAGATTTCTGCACGCCCATTACAAGATTTTTAATATATCAATGGAACGCTTTATATATCCTTCAAAAGGGAATTGGAATATAAAATGGAAATGGAAAAAGGGCAAGGAAATGGGAAGAGAGAAGAAAACACTGACACCGGCAATGATAAGCCAAATAGTTTCCTTTTTGCTGTATATTCTTTGGGTTTCATCTATTCCCTTTAGGATCTTAATTATCTCAATGAGATTTGCTAGATAAGCCACCTTTCCCCTCCCCCAAGTAAACATTCCAAGCACCTGTAGTTTTTCCTCAGCACACAATTCCATTCATCAACTTCATTGCCCTTCTTGTATTCTCTCAATGGCCAGGATGTCCCCCCTGTGCCAGGAACTGGACATAATACTTAAGGTAGGGGGACGAGCTAATTGTCACTGCATGAGGCTCTATCGTGAGCTATACATCCGAAGATTTGTGCCTAATGATTAAGATTCCGACTGCTTCAGCAGCCAGCATACTCACTCAGCACTTCCACCATGAAGCAGTGTAATCCCTGCTCCACCCCCACTCCTGCTGCAGGAGATCTTGGAATGTATAGCTAGAGGGATAGATTGCAAATCCCAGGTTGTGACAAAGTCTGTTCATAAGAACATAAGAAATAGGAGCAGGAGTAGGCCATTTGGCCCCTCAAGCCTGCCCCGCCATTCAAGAAGATCATGGCTGATCTGATGTTGGCCTCAACTCCACTTTCCCGCCCGCTCCCCATAACCCTCGACTCCCCAGTAGCTCAAATATCTGTCGATCTCCGCCTTGAATATATTCAATGACTCCGCCTCCACAGCTCTCTGGGGTAGAGAATTCCAAAGAGTCACGATCCTCAGAGAAGAAATTCCTCCTCATCTCCGTTTTAAATGGGCGACCCCTTATTCTGAAACTATGCCCCCTAGTTCTAGATTCCCCCATGAGGGGAAACATCCTCTCGGCATCTACCCTGTCAAGCCCCCTCAGAATCTTACATGTTTCAATAAGATCACCTCTCATTCTTCTAAACTCCAATGGAGTATCGGCCCAACCTGCTCAACCTTTCTTCATAAGACAACCCCTTCATCTCAGGGATCAACCTAGTGAACCTGCTCTGAACTGCCTCCAATGCAAGTATATCCCTCCTTAAATAAGGAGACCAAAACTGCACGTAGTACTCCAGATGTACTCTCACCAGGGCCCTGTACAGTTGTAGCAAGACTTCCCTACTTTTATACTCCATCCCCCTTGCAACAAGGGCCAACATTCCATTTGCCTTCCTAATTACTTGCTGTACCTGCATGCTAACTTTTTGTGTTTCATGTACGAGGACCCCCAGATCCCTCTGTACTGTAGCATTTTGTAGTCGCTCTTCATTTAAATAATAATTTGCTTTTTTATTTTTCCTACCAAAATGAATAACCTCACATTTTCCCACATTATACTCCATCTGCCAAATTTTTGCTCACTCACTTAACCTACCTATATCCCTTTGCAGACTCTTTGGGCTGGATTTTCTCAATGGAGACGAGTTGGAGGCGGGACTGCTGCTTGTCATGTCAATGACCCGCTTCCATCATCTTCTGGCCAACCAGCGGGATTTTCCCGATTGACCTTGTTAAGCCCGCCCTGCGGGCTCAGCAAGCCAATTAGGGGGAAGTCACTGACAGAGCACATCAATGTCTGACGTGCTGTCAAGACTTCTTTAAAGCAGAAATGTCAGCGTTTGACAGCTCTGTGAAGCTGTCAAATGCTGACATTCTCTGTAGTTTGATGAGTCCTTGTGTTCAGGACTCATCAAACCTTTCAACTTTGTAGATTTCAGATGACTGTTGGTTCGGAGGATCCAACAGCCAGTCTGTGAAATCGACAAGGAAGATGTCGGGACTCCCGATCCAGAGCGGATGAAGGCTGTTGGCAAAAACCAAGGTAAGTGAACATTTTTTAAACTTAACACTCACCTTACATACTTACCACTCCACACTTGCACCCATCACTCACCTCTACATCTTACAGGCAGTTAAAAGGATTTAATCCCTTTCCCGCCTCGAGGAGATGGGACCCAAAGCAGCACATCTTCCCGCCTCCTGGCAAAAGGGCACGAAGGCGGGATGGGGGCAGGTTTGCCATCCACCCCCACTTTCTGCTACTTTACCGGCAGTTCCACCTCCATACCCACCTCCTCGGGGCTGAGTAAATCCAGCCCTTTGTGTCCTCCTCACAACTTGCTTTCCCACCTATCTTTGTATCATCAGCTAATTTCGCTACAGTACACTTGGTCCCTTCATCCAAGTCATGAATATAGATTGTAAATAGTTGAGACCCCAGCACTGACCCCTGTGGCACCCCACTAATTAGTTTGCCAACCTGAAAATGACCCATTTATCCCGACTCTCTTTTCTGTTAGTTAGCCAATCCTCGATCCATGTTAATATATTACCCCCAACCCCGTGCTTATCTTGTACAGTAACCTTTTATGTGGCACCTTATCGAATGCCGTCTGGAAATCCAAATACACCACATCTACTGGTTTCCCTTTATTCACCCTGCTTGTTACATCCTCAAAGAACTCTAGTAAATTTGTCAAACACGATTTCCCTTTCATAAAACCATGTTGACTCTGCTTGATTGTATTATGATTTTCTAAATGTCCTGCTTCCTACTTCCTTAATAATGGGTTCTGTTGTGTATGTACCTTTAAGAGAATAACTGGTCTCAGACTGCAGTACCGGCAGTGACCACCCCTGTATAAAAGGCGCAAGTGAGCCTCTGTTGTTTTCAGTTTCACTATTGACTTCCATCAGTAAAGACGTGTTTTGTTCAACTCCTGCTGTCCGTGTCTCAATCATTCACGGACGTAATACTGGCGACGAGCAGATACGAACCTACCTACAGTCTGCACCACCTCCTGGGATCCATTCCGACAGCGAAGTGAGCAGAGGTCGAGGCCAGAAAGAAAAGAAAGTAAGAGGCAGTAGAAACGGGCGTCGACCGTGGGCATCCGCCCTGTGTTGCGGAGTTGAAGATTTTTGGAGAAGCTGTCGGAAGCGGGGCCTGGTTCCTGTCGACGGTGCTTCAGCTAATCGGGCTGGTGGCAGGTAGTGCACTGATCCTTCCTGGGCTGCGGTGGTCGCAAACTCGAGCGGGTGGTTTGCAACGGGGCCGAGCAGCGTTGTCGGGAAGAGAGAGAGAGGGTGGAGCACACAGGGCGCGGCCGGTGCTACGAAGCCGGGCTGCGTATAGACCCGCGAAGAGGGAGGCAAGAGTCCCACAGGGTTGTTCCACGACGGGAAAATAATAAAAAAAAGAAATATTAAAACGCACAAGAAACCGCGAGGAGCTGCAGGTTGCAACGGGAACCACGGAAAGCAGCGCTAGCAACAGCGGGGAAGAAGGCAAAGCGCGGGAGGCGCCATTTTAGATTTGCAAGATGCCGAAGACTGGCTGTATCACTGCTTTTGATAATACAAGAGAGGACTGGACCATGTATGTGGAAAGAGTCGAGGTATATCTCGAGGCAAACGAAATAGCGGAGGAGAAAAAGGCATCGATATTGCTAAACTTAATGGGCGCTAGAACGTACGGCCTATTGCGGGACCTGATTACTTCAGCCAAACCGAAGGCGAAGAGTTTTAATGAAATTGTTGCTGTCCTACAGGAACACCTAAACCCTGCACCGCTGTTGATAGCAGAAAGATTTAAATTCCACAGGAGAACTCAGTATAAAGATGAGAGCAATGCTGAGTACCTTACGGAACTACGCAAGCTATCAAAGCACTGCCAGTTCAGAGCAGGACTGGCAGATACCCTACGGGACAAATTTGTCTGTGGACTCCTGAGTGAAGGAACACAGAAGAAGTTACTCTCAGAGAAAGAGCTGACGCTAGGTAAGGCTTTCAGCGTGGCAGTATCGTATGAAGCAGCAGCCAGGGGAGCTGCAGAAATTCAACAAAAACTACAGGAATACGGCACCCACGAAATGACACGGGGATTTGCAAAATGTTATCGCTGCGGCAGAACTAACCATGACCAGAAGGACTGCTGGTCCAAAGACAAAATATGCAGGCAATGCGGGAAGATGGGACACATTGCACGAGTTTGCAGGTCTGGGAAGAAGACCAGCGACAACAAAAAGGCTACTAAGGAACCGTACAAGAAAGTACAAAAGATGACGGACAGTAGTTCCGAAGACCAGATGAGCGATAGTGAATCCGGGAACAGGAGACTAAGCTGTCTCAAACTTCACAATGTAATCGCAAAAGAGGATCACCGAACCATTTGGGTCACCCTCACGATAGCAGGGTCCCAAGTTAAAATGGAATTGGATACAGGATCAGCGCTAACCGTCATGAATCGACGAGACTACGAGCGGCTATTTTCACATACCCTTGAGAGAGACATCCATCGTCTTGACGACGTATACGGGGCAAAAAGTATACCCCAGAGGAAAAATAAGGGTGCGTGTCGAATACAACGGCAAGAAAATACGGAAATTGTATCTCTACATACTGCCAAATGGTGGACCACCATTAGTGGGACGGGAATGGATCAGGAAGATAAACTTAGATTGGCACTCCATTCATGCAATGACAGTGGATGGTAAAAAAGAGGAAGACGTCACTCCTGGACGATTGTCAACAATCTTAGCTAACGCCAAGGAGGTATTTCAACAAGAACTGGGCACGCTTAAAGGCGTAACCGCCTCGATAAAAATTGAAGAGAATGCAGTTCCCAAGTTTTTCAAAGCAAGACCGGTACCATATGCAATTCGCCCAGCCGTCGAGGCAGAGCTGGAGAATCTGGAGAAGGCAGGCGTGTTGTCTAAGGTCGGCTAGAGCGAGTGGGCGACACCCATCATTCCTGTCATGAAGAAAACGTTAAGCAATAAGTCCGGGGAGCCAAGGAAGATTCGCATCTGTGGGGATTTCAAGGTGACGGCGAACCCAGTCCTTCACACAGTACAATATCCTCTTCCAAGGATAGAAGACATCTTCGCCTCACTGTCTGGAGGGAAGCGTTTTACAAAAATTGACCTAGCACAAGCATATTTGCAGATGGAGGTTGAAGAGTCCTCTAGGAAGTATCTCACGATAAACACTCACAAAGGTCTTTACCAGTATCATCGATTGGTATTCGGAGTAGCATCGGCTCCGGCGATATGGCAAAGAGCGATGGAACAAGTCCTGCAAGGGATTCCGGGGACTCAGTGTTACTTGGACGACATCCTAGTGACAGGTGAAGATGACAGTGAACACCTTAACAACCTAGAACAGGTGCTCACTAGACTACGGGAACATGGGCTGCGAGCCAACCGCCCCAAGTGCGAATTTTTTAAGAAACAGATATCGTATTGTGGCCACGTGATTGATGAAGAGGGGTTACATAAGTCCCCTGACAAAATTGAAGCGGTTGTTAAGGCCCCAGCACCTGAAAATGTGGCGCAACTGAGGTCATTCCTCGGATTGGTGAATTACTACCATAAGTTTTTGCCGAATTTGTCGACAATTCTGCACCCACTGAACGCCCTGCTACGAACGGGGGTAGCATGGAAATGGAGCGATGATTGTAAGCGGGCCTTTCAGAAGAGTAAGGACTTAATCACGTCAAGGGAAGTATTGGCCCACTACAACCCAGCACTGCCGATCAGACTGGCGTGTGATGCGTCTCCCTACAGCATTGGGGCGGTACTGTCACATAAATTCCTTGATGGTTCAGAGAGGCCGATAGCTTTTGCGTCACGCTCGTTAACTTCTGCCGAGCGTAACTACGCCCAGATTGACAGAGGCCCTCAGCCTAGTGTGGGGGGGGTGAAGAAGTTCAATCACTACCTGCACGGTCAAAAATTTACTCTACTAACCGATCATCAACCTCGTCTCCATTTTCAACCCTCAGAAGGGCGTACCGATAATGACAGCACAAAGGCTGCAGAGGTGGTCCCTTTTCCTAGGGGCACGCCAATATGACATCGAGTACAAAGGAACTAAACAGCATGGAAATGCTGGTGGATTGTCACGCCTACCGTTGCCGACGGTGGAAGAAGACGACCTTGCAGTGGATCCAATGGAGTTATTCCACTCGACCATAGTCGAATGTCTCCCTGTGACGAATGCAAACATAGAAAAGGAAACACGGAATGACCCGACACTATCACGGGTCTATGATTTAACGGTGAAGGGATGGCCAGCACATGCCGAACCACTGCTGCCCGCATTCTCGCCGAGAAGAGAACAGCTGTCAGTGTGCAGCGGAACCTTGATGTGTGGATCCAGAGTAGTAATTCCACCTAAGTTGACGGATAGAGTGCTCAATGAGCTTCATGAGGGTCATCTGGGAGGGGTAAAAATGAAGAATTTAGCCAGAGCGTTTGTGTGGTGGCCGGGAATCGATAGAGAAATCGAAGAGATGACCAAGAGCTGTGCAGGATGCCAGAAGGTCCAAAACGCCCCACCACAAGCTCCTCTGCATCCATGGGAGTGGCCCTCATCTCCATGGCAAAGGGTGCACATTGATTTTGCTGGTCCCTTCATGGACTCGATGTTTTTAATTGCGGTGGATGCACATTCAAAGTGGCCAGAGGTAATAAAAATGTCCTCAACCACCACGGAAAAAACTATCACAGTTTTACGAACCATATTCGCCAGGAATGGGCTGCCTGAACAGATTTGCTCTGACAATGGACCACAGTTTGTGTCTGAAGAGTTCCGGAGGTTCTTAAAGAACAATGGTGTTAAGCATTACACATCTGCCCCATATCATCCAGCCACTAATGGATTGGCCGAGAGGTTTGTCCAAACATTCAAGAAGGCTATCAAGGCAATGTGTAATGAAGATATACCCCTACAACACAAGGTGGACAACTTCTTGTTTGCCTACCGGAATGCGACACATGCGGTTACCAACCAAACTCCAGCCATGATGTTCTTCAATCGAAGACTACGATGCCGCTTGGATTTGGTTAAGCCAAACGTCCGAAGAGATGTGGAGAACAGGCAGTTTCAGAATATGAATGAAAGGCCGACCAGGAGTTTTAAGATAGGTCAACCAGTTTTGGCCCGGGACTACTGCACTGAGAAATGGCAGCCAGGAACGATTTGTACACGAGAAGGACCTCTCATGTATACCGTGGACGCTGGGGAGAGCATTGTAAGACGCCATGCTGACCAGATTCTAGAGTCACTGGAAAACGTCAACTCCACACCACGATCTGATACACCTGGTAATGAAATCGACGTTCCAATTGCAGCTACCGCAGAATCGGTGATATTTGAAGCAGATGAACCAAACAACGACATTGATCCCGACTCAACATTGCCAGAAGAACCTGATACCCCAAAGAGGCGTTATCCAGACAGAATCAGGAAGCCTCCTCAAAGACTGAACTTATAATTGCTTAAACTTAACCAATGTATCTAGCAACCGTAATTGTGATTGTAACTAGTTATCATTTAGTTGTTAAATGAATGTTATGTACTGTTCATCTAAAAGGGGAGGAATTGTTGTGTATGTACCTTTAAGAGAATAACTGGTCTCAGACTGCAGTACCGGCAGTGACCACCCCTGTATAAAAGGCGCTAGTGAGCCTCTGTTTTCAGTTTCTCTATTGACTTCCATCAGTAAAGACGTGTTTTGTTCAACTCCTGCTGTCCGTGTCTCAATCATTCACGGACGTAATAGGTTCCAGCAATTTCCCAATGACAGATGTTAGGCTAACTGGCTTATAGTTTCCTGCTTTCTGTCTCCCTTCTTTCTTGAATAGGGGCATTACATTTGCGGTTTTCCAATCCGCTGGGATCCCCCCAGAATCCAGGGAATTTTGGTAGATTACAATCAACGCATCCACTATCTCTGCAGCCACTTCTTTTAAGACCCTAGGATGCAGGCCATCAGGTCCAGGGAACTTGCCAGCCTTTAGTCCCATTAGTTTGCCTAGTCATTTTTCTCCAGTGATAATTGATTGTTTTAAGTTCCTCCCATTGTTTCCCATTATTAATTCCCCAGTCTCATCCTCTAAGGGAACAATGTTTACTTTAGCTACTCTCTTCCTTTTTACCTGTAGAAGCTCTTACTGTCTGTTTTTATATTTTTTATCAGTTTACTCTCAATCTATCTTCTCCCTCTTTATTAGTCATCCTTTTCGGCTTTCTAAAAATTTCCCAATCCTCTGGCCTACCACTAATCTTCGCAACATTGTATGTCTTTTCTTTCAATTTGACACCATCTTTAACCTCCTTAGTTAGCCACGGATAGTTCATCCTTCTTGTACAGTCTTTCTTTCTCACTGGAATAAACCTTTGCTGAGAGTTATGAAATATCTCCTTAAATGTCTGCCACTGCTTATGTACCATCTTACCCTTTAATCTATTTTCCCAGTCCACTTTAGCAAGCTCTGTCTTCATGCCTTTGTAATTGCCTTTATTTAAGTTTAGGACACTAGTTTCAGACCCAAGTTTCTCACCCTCAAACTGAATGTGAAATTCTATCATGCCATGATCACTCTTCCCTAGAGGATCTTTTACTAGGAGATCATTAATTAATACTGTCTCATTACACATTACCAGATCTAAAACAGCCTGCTCCCTGGTTGGTTCCACAACGTATTGGGCCAGAAATTCCAGAACGGGGCTTGCAGCGCGTGCAAGCCCCGTATTTGCACTTACCCCGCGCTCCTGCCGATCAGCTTCTGGGACGCCTGAACTTGGAGAAATAGAAAGCACATTCCCGGGCAGCGTATGACGTCACGCCGCCCAGGAGTGCAGCCAGCGCGGACCCAGGAGCGTGCAGTGTAAGTGAGACACGCCCCTTGAGGTCTCAGTTTCACTGGACACGCCCCCAATGTTTCTGTCAAGCTGCTTTGCTTTTTTACATGCAAAGCAGCAGTTTAAATAGGTTTTTGGAAGTTTTTTGAAGATTTTGGTAACTTTTATAAACTTTTAAAAATGTTTACATTATTTTGAGTAATCTGAAGTAGTTTTAAAGAGAATTAAAGCAATTTAAAGACTTTTAAAAGCCCTAAAAGAATTTTTTTAATTCCATTTATTTATTTAGCAATGTCGTCGCCATACGTGTCTTCACACTGTTCCCTTTGGGGAACTGTATGAAGTGGTGGAAGGATTTATGGCCGTGATTAACGCTCATTCCGTGACCGTAACCATCTTTGAACCAGCCATTAGGGCGGTTAGTCCTATGGCGGGAGGGTTTTATGGGCTCCCACAAGCTATACAAGGAGGGGGGCCACCCACACCCACGGACGCAAATATCCCACTGGATGTCAACCCAGAATTTAGAGCCGGAGCTCCGACTCCACTTGCCGGGACTGTCTGGAGCGGGGTTCGAAACCCTACCCTGATCTGGCCCAGCGGCGGGGATCCTACCGCTATGACAAACGCCCAATCCGATTATCAACGTGAAATGGCAGCATAGGGCTCCAGTCACGGGGAGGGAAAAGGCGCAGGAAACGTATGGGTGTCACCTTTTGTGCGGAGTGGGCCTTTTGCGTAGCAGTAAGCATCCCCGCCGCTGGGCCAGAAGGAGTAGGGTTTTGAACCCCACTCCAGACAGTCCCGGCAAGTGGAGTCGGAGCTCCAACTTTAAATTCTGGGTGGACATCCAGCGGGATACTTGCGTCCGTGGGTGTTGGTGGCGCCCCCCCCCCCCCTCAGATGGGTTGTGGGAGCCCGTAAAACCCTCCTGCCATAGGACTAACCACCCTAATGGCTGGTTCAAAGATGGTTACGGTCACGGAATGAGCGTTAATCACGGCCATAAATCCTTCCACCACTTCATACAGTTCCCCAAAGGGAACAGTGTGAGGATACGTCCGATGATGACCTCTTGCGCAATGCACCTCCTTGGACCCTCAGTCGCAGATGCGAGGGGGCAAGTCGTGCAAGTGTTAAATTTTTTATTTTATTGACATGTAAAATGTTGGCCCAATAATTCCCTTCCAAATGCGCTAGTACGGTCGGGGTACTTACGCATCTGGCCGGATGAAATGCCGGTTTTCAGCATGCACAGTGCATGTGGGGAAAACCGGCATTTCCTGTCCTCTGAACGAAGGGGTTCAGAGGCAGAACGCGTGCGACTGCACATGCAGCGCGTGCGCAGTATAATTCGCCGCTTTCATTAATGCTTTCAGTGAGGTCCAGTCATTACAACTTACACATGAAAAAAGCATGGGTACAGTTGCTACAGAGGCTGCGGAGGAAGATATTTCTTATCGTGGAGCTTCTGAAAGTATGTATGTCTGTATATATTCCTTTGCGTGTTATGTATATATTCCTTTACTTATGTGTATGAATGTATTATTTAATTATGACTTTCAGAGAAAGTAACTTATTGGAAAATCATAATTAAAAACATACATTCATAGTAAAGGAATATAAAACATACATACATATATGTAAAGGAATATATGTGGACATACATACATAACTCATTCTCACATTCCATTCACACAGCCACAATTGCTCCTTCTACCTACCGTTCTGAAAACCCTTTAAAAAAAAAAAAAAAATTTTTAACTTTAAAACTTACTTAAAATAACTTCCCTCCCTTTCCCAAACAAAAATATTGCATTTCAAAAGCTCCACGATAAAATATATCTTCCTCCGCAGCCAATGAACCACTTTACACTTGCTTTTTTTCAGTGTAACTTCTAAGGACTTAACCTCACGGATTTCATGAATGAAATCCACGAAGTTCACTGCGCAAGCGCTGCCTGTGCAGTCGCACGCGCTCGAGGTCTGGAAATGCCGGCGTTCCCCGCACGCGCTGTTCATGCTGAACGCCGGCATTTCCAACGGCCAGAAGCGTGAGTAAGCCGACCGTACTCACGTTTCTGGCCTGGAATTTCTGGCCCATTGTTCTAAGAAACCATCCCAAATACACTCTATGAACTTGTCCTCAAGGCTACCCTTGCCAATTTGATTTGTCCAATCTATATGAAGATTAAAATCGCCCATGATTATCGCAGTACCTTTCTTACAAGCCCCCATTATTTCTTGATTTATACTCTGTCCTACGGTGTAGCTACTGTTAGGGGGCCTATAGACTACTCCCACCAGTGACTTCTTTCCCTTACTATTTCTTATCTCCACCCAAACTGATTCTACATCTTGATCTTCTGAGCCAATATCATTTCTCACCACTGCACTGATCTCATCCTTTATTAACAGAGCTACCCCACCTCCTTTTCCTTTCTGCCTATCCTTCCGAAATGTCAAATACCCCTGAATATTCAGTTCCCAGCCTAGGGCACCTTGCAACCACATCTCTGTAATGGCTATCAAATCATACCCATTTATTTCTATTTGTGCCCTCAACTCATTTATCTTGTTACGAATGCATTCAGATAACGAGCCTTTAATTTTGTCTTTTTACCATTTTCCCTTACTCTGACTCTATTTACTGGTGCACTCTTAGGTTTGTACGCTCTGTCCCTTCCTGTCACACTCTGGTTATCATTACCCCTATCGCTCGCTACCCTGCACTATTGCCTCCTCTTGTTCAAGGCACTGGTATGGCCACACTGTACAATTCTGGTCACCATAGTACAGCAAGGATATCCGAGCACTGGCAGCAGTGCAAAAATAGCAATCAAATATATACCTAGGATAATGCATCTTAGCTACGAGAAAAGCTTGAAGAGCCTGGGCTTGTTAATCCTGGAGAAGTGAAGGTTCAGGGGCGATATTCACAGTCCTTGAGGAAACAGATAAGTTGTTCTGTTCGATTGTCACAAACTCTACAACCAAGGGACACAGGCTTAGGTTTGGAAGATGAAAGGTACACAGGTTTAACCACTTTAAGCAGAGGGTGGTGAACATGTAGAATGGACTTGAAGGCACAATTGGATCACTACTTGATGGACTGAGCAATTCTGTTTTTTGGAATTAGTGAGATGAACTGCAGTCCTTTTCTGGTCCTGTACTTTCCCATGCAATACTCTACTACACTGTTGTAGTAGCCCGGTTTATGTGCTCAGGTCCTTCTGACTCGAGACAAGAGTGCTTCCAACTCAGTCAAGTCAACACTACAACTAGATGAAAACAGGCAGAATTTTCAGCCCTCCTTCCAATGATTTCTGTGCATAACTGGAGCAGACATGGCTGGGAATACATTCTGCTATCTGTGGGCAAAGCAGAGGAAGGCACAGTGCTATGGGGTTGGGTGGGGATTACTTTTGGATTGGTCTAGCAAAAAGAGCCAGCTCTGTTACAATGCTTCCTTCTCCTCTCCCCAGTTTAAAATATTTTCCAAGAGAGACAGATTGATAGGGAGATATAGAAATAGAAAGATAGAGAGATAGAGAGAGATAGAGAGAGAGAGAGAGAGAGAGAGAGATAGGTAGGTAGATAGATAGATAGATAGATAGATAGAGAGAGGGAGAGAGAGAGAGAGGGAGGGAGAGAGAGACAGAGGGAGAGATAGAGGGAGAGAGCTATAGATAGTGTCTGACTACAATCCAACTCAGATTACAAACATAGTGTACCAGAGAATATTTCCAAACAAGATCCATTTAATCAACAGAAATGGTTAGTTCCAGAAATGTTCAAAATAAATCAATTAATCAAATTACTTCCAATTTCCTCCACTCAGAGCGAACCAGCAAATGCAATTTATTTCCCCTTACCTATTCTGTGCCCCTGGTGTTCAGGACATACCATTATCCATGGGCAGGAGCAGCAGCAAAGCAACCTACAAAGGTTTGAGTTCCCACCTGTCGCTATGGCTGGTCAGAGGCAGGATTACCCTTTAACTGACCTCTAGAGCTGAGCAAAGCGTGCAGATGAAATCCCGGAAGCTCAAGCCAGGCGCCTTCGCTTTCAAAAGGCATACCCACAACTGAGAATGACTGACGGTGATCCTCTCATTCATTTTCAAAATAAGAAGGACAGAGCAGGACCTCATGGACTATGCAGGGACACAGCAGTCTGGAAAAGAACGTCCACAGGTGTGAACCGCGAATGCCAATGTGCAAGCTCTACTTCCCCATGATTTTCCCTTGGGTTGCTCGCAGCAGTGCCTGGGAAGGTTAGCAATCCTAATCACTGAACACCTTCATCTTTTAGCATACCATTTTTCAGGAATGTGTCTAAGTTGGTAACTTAAAATGCTTTGCCTAGCAGCTGCACATGCCTTTGGTTGCCTTTACAAATGTAAATGTTGCTCATTTTTAATTAACAGTCTTAACATGTTCCATCAAGATATGTTATCGGCCTACAACTTTTCTGGCCGACATGACCAATACAACATTTGCATGGGCCAAGTTCTCATCTTCTATCCACATCTGTCCATTTTAGTTCTCTCTCTTAGTTTGCTGATAATGCTGTGACAAATAGGGGAACTTGCCTCACATTGTTTTTTAATAGCTACAGTTAAATTGGGACACCAAGATTTATAATGGAGGCAAAATTAGTCTGTGGGAATCAGGCAATGTTGATTGATTTGGAAATTAGTCAAGATTCCTCCAAGTGCAAATTGAATTGTACAATGAAGGCACTGGCAGGTACTCAGAACCCAGATCATATGCAAACAATTGCCGATTAGTATCTCATGCAATAATCCCTATGCATGGTGTCTTTGATCACAAGCAATTAACAGTGGAATTCACCTGTAGGTCTGGCAAAAACATTTCAAACACTTGTGGGCAAACTAGAATTTAAGTTAACGTGTGCTATAATCGCATCTTAAAGTTCTATAAAGACAAACCAGAGTGTCCCGTCTGAAAGGACTTACTACCTTTGAAGGTGGCAGAATGTGAACTACTAGAAGCAGTTTACTGTGGTTAGGGATCAATTGTTGAACCTGGGAACACTATACAGTACATAGTGGAGAATAAGACGCAAGTTTCAGTTAATAAGGGACTTGACTAGCTTATTACTGGAAAGTGTCTAGAGCTGCGAACACGAGAGTAAATGTTTGGGGAGAAACTCGCAAACCGTTACCATGCTTACCCAATATGTGCTTCCTCAACACTTCACACCACCACTTAGCTAACCACAGAATGTGCATGGAGCTTCCTTTTTCAGTTATTTTATTTTATTGCATATGAAATCCCAAGCAAATATCTTAATCAAAAGCTTATTCTAAATCCATTAATCTAACATACTATTTTCTAAAATGGCAGCATACAAGGAAAGGATTTTCATTTACATAGAAACATAGAAGATAGGAGCAGGAGTAGGCCATTCGGCCCCTCGAGCCTGCTCCGCCATTCAATGTGATCATGGCTGATCATTCAAATTCAGTACCCGGTCCTTGCTTTCTCCCCATACCCCTTGATCCCTTTAGCCTTAAGAAATATATCCAACTCCTTCTTGAATATATTTAATGAATTGGCCTCAACTAACTTCTGTGGTAGAGAATTCCACAGGTTCACCACTCTCTGGGTGAAGAAATTCCTCCTCATTTCTGTCCTAAATGGCTTACCCCTTATCCTTAGACTGTGACCCCTGGTTCTGGACTCCCCCGCCATCGGGAACATCCTTCCTGCATCTAGTCTGTCGTGCTGCGGTACTGCAGGCCTTCCTCCCCTACTTAAAGGGGAGGGGGCCTTGTTCTGCGTGATCTGGGGCCCAGCTGGGCCCCCGAGGATCGAGAGTGCCGGCAAAATAGCCCAGCACCGAGGAGAAATGCCGGGCTCTTGGAACGCAGCTGGCACTCCGCGGAGGGGGTGGGGGCGGTTTAGGAGGCCGGGGACGGCAGCACAGAGAGGTGTTGGCAGGCAGCCAGCAACAAAAATGGCCGCCCCACACCTCTCCTTTAATTTGCGCCTCTACCGCCGCAGGTAGGCCCCCCTGAACCGGTCGCACATAGCATCCGACGGTAAATCAGGGGGTGCTTCCCAATATCGTGGCCGGGGCATCAGCGAGGCGCTGCGCACACCGATGATGTCATCGGTAGCGGCGCAGCGCTAACGGCTAGCGCCACCACTAGCATCCCGCAGAATTTAGCGGGAGGCGTGGCCAGTGGCTTCCGACCCACTTAGCGCCCTCTTAAGGCGCTAACGGGTGGCACAGCCCACTGAATTTCTAGGCCAAGATGTGGTCTCACCAAGGCCCTGTACAACTGCAGCAAGACATCCTTGTTCTTGTACTCAAACCCTCTCGCTACGAAGGCCAACATACCATTTGCCTTCTTAACTGCCTGCTGCACCTGCATGCTTACTTTCAGCGACTGGTGCACAAGGACACCCAGGTCTCGTTGCACTTCCCCTTCGCCCAATCTATTGCCATTCAGATAATAATCTGCCTTCCTGTTTTTGCCACCAAAGTGGATAAACTCACATTTATCCACGTTATATTGCATCTGCCATGCTTCTGCCCAATCACCCAACCTGTCCAAATCACCCTGGAGTTTCTCGGCATCCTCCTCACAGCACACACGCCCACCCAGTTTTGTGTCGTCTGCAAATTTGGAGATATTACATCTAGTTCCCTTGTCTAGATCATTAATATATATTGTAAATAGCTGGGGTCCAAGGACTGATCCCTGCGATACCCCACTAGTCACTGCCTGCCACTCAGAAAAAGACCCGCTTATTCCAACTCTTTGCTTTCTGTCTGCCAACCAGTTTTCTATCCAAGTCAATACCTTGCCCCCAATCCCATGTGCCTTAACTTTACACGCTAATCTCTTATGCGGGACCCTATCGAAAGCCTTCTGAAAGTCCAAATATACCACATCCACTGGTTCTCCCTTATCTATTTTACCAGTTACATCCTCAAAAAATTCCAGTAGATTAGTCAAGCACGATTTACCTTTTGTAAATCCATGTTCACTTTGTCCGATCCTGTCACTGTTCTCCAAGTGCTCTGCTATTACATCTTTTATAATGGACTCTAGCATTTTCCCCACTATCGATGTCATGCTTACCGGTCTGTAATTACCCATTTTCTCCCTACCACCTTTTTTGAATAGTGGGGTAACATTAGCTACCCTCCAATCCATGGGGACTGTTCCAGATTCCATCGAATGTTGGAAGATGATCAGCAATGCATCTACTATTTCTAGGGCCACTTCCTTAAGTACCCTAGGATGTAGATTGTCAGGCCCTGGGGATTTATCGGCTTTCAGTCCCATCAATTTCCTTAACACCATTTCCTTACAAATACTGATTTCTTTCAGTTCCTCCCCTTCATCAGACCCTATGTTCCCCGACATCTCTGGGAGGTTATTTGTGTCCTCCTTTGTGAAGACAGAACCAAAATATGTATTTAATTGGTCTGCCATTTCTTTGTTCCCCATTATAAATTCCCCTGATTCTGACTGCAAGGGACCTACGCTTGACTTCACCAATCTTTTTCTCTTCACATATCTATAAAAGCTTTTACAGTCAGTTTTTATGTTTCCTGAAAGCTTACTCTCATATTCTATTTTCCCCTTCTTAATTAATCCCTTTGTCCTCCTTTGTTGAATCCTAAACTGCTCCCAATCCTCAGGTTTACTGCTTTTTCTGGCCAATTTATAGGTCCTCTCCTTGGATCTTATGCTAACCCTAATTTCCCTTGTTAGCCACGGTTGAGTCACCTTTTTTGTTTTATTTTTATGCCAAACTGGGATGAACAAATTCTGTAGTTCATCTATGCGGTCTTTGAATGCTTGCCATTGCCTATCCACCATCAACCCTTTGAGTGACATTCCCCAATCAATCTTACCCAACTCGCGCCTCAGACCATCATAGTTTCCTTTATTTAAATTCAGGACCCTAGTCTCTGAGTCTACTTCATTCTCCATCTTAATGAAGAATTCTATCATATTATGATCGCTCCGACCCAAGGGGCCTCGTACAATAGATTGCTAATTAATCCTTTCTCATTACATAATACCCAGTCTAAGATGGCCTGATCTCTGGTTGGTTCCTCGACATATTGGTCCAGGAAACCATCCCGTAAACACTCAAGGAATTCCTCCTCCACAGTATTGTTACAAATTTGGTTAGCCGAATCTATATGCAGATTAAAGTCACCCATGATGACTGCTGTGCCCTTATTGCACGCTTCTCCAATTTCCCTTTTAATTTATATAGTGCCTTTCATGAACTCAAGACATCCCAAAGCACTTTGCATCTAATGAAGTACTTTGCAAGTGTAGTCACTGTTGCAAATGTAGGGAAATGCAGTAGCCAATTTTGCACACAATGTCCCACAAACAGCAATGAGATACATGACTACATACAGTAGTCTGTTTTTTTTTAGTGATGTTGGATAAGGGATGAATATTGGCCAGAACACCAAGGAGAACTCCCCTACACTTCTTCGAATAATGCCATGGGATCTTTTACGTCCACCCGAGAGAGCAGACAGGCCTCGATTTAACGTCTCTTCCAAAAGAGGACGCCTCCGACAATGCAGCACTCTCTTAGTACTACACTGGGAATGTTAGCTTAGATTATGTGCTCAAAGTCTCCTGAGTGGGACTTGAACCCATGACCTTCTGACTCAAGTGGAAAAAGAGTGCCATTACTGAGCCAAGGCTGATACCTTTAGTTTTAATCTCCGTTTATCCATCGAACATTTCCCAGTCACAGGTTTGAGCAACAGGCTACAAATAACAAAATGTATTTACTGTATATAGTACCTTTAACATCCCAAGGCACTTCACAGGAGTGTTTTAAAACAAAATTTGACACCGAGTCACATAAGAAAAAATTAGGGCAGATGACCAAAAGCTTGGTCAAAAGAGGTAGGTTTTAAGGAGCGTCTTAAAAGGAGGAAAGAGAGGTAGTGAGGCGGAGAGGTTTAGGAAGAGAATTCCAGAGCTTAGGGCCTAGGCAGCTGAAGGCACAGCCACCAATGGTTGAGCGATTAAAATCAGGGATGCTGAAGAGGCCAGAATTAGAGGAGCACAGAGATCTTGGGAGGTTACCGAGATAGGGAGGGGCGAGGCCATGGAGGGATTTGAAAACAAAAGATGAGAATTTTAAAAATCGAGACATTGCTTAACTGGGAGCCAATGTAGGTCAGCGAGCACAGGGGTGATGGGTGAACAGGACTTGGTGCGAGTTAGGACACGGGCAGCCGAGTTTTGGATGACCTCAAGAATCTCACACCCAATGACCAGAATTCCAGCGATTTTTCTTTTTTGGGCATGAAGGTCAGAAACAGAGCAAAAGCAAAGAGGAGAGGAACTGAAAAGAATCAAAGAATTCCTGCTTGGAAAAAAAAATTACGAATAAAAAAGGAAAAAAGAACTGCAAATGCAGGAAATCTGTAACAAACACACAAAATACCAGGCGGCATCTATAAAGAGAAAAGACAGGGTTAACGTTTCAGGCATTCTAAACACCCTAAATTCAACTTGCCTTTTCTCTCTACTGGTGCGAACTGTGCATTCCCTGTCTGTTTCAGGTAACTATTGGCCAAACGTTTGATGGTACAGAGAAGCAACACAAGGTGCTTTTACTATCCAAAAGTGCAGACAACAGCAAATGTCCCAGTCTCTCACCGTCAGCTTGATAATGTAAGTTGCCTGACTCGCCTCATTGTGGCAGCAGTGGACACACACATTTCCACGGGGTCTCGAGGAATTGCCACCGATTCGCCAGCTCAGCTTCATTCGGTGCATGATGGGAGAATGGAGCCAGGTGGGAATGTGAATCAAGGACAGCAGTGGTGAGCAACTGGCACATAGCCACTCTCCCGGAACCAGTCCAAAGAAAGCACTTTCAAGTTCAAGCTGAAGCACAATGGCAGGGCCAGCATTGAGAAACAAATTTTAAAAAAATAGGGGAAAAGGGGAAAAATCTGAAAGAAAAAGAAAATTCCGCTCCCAAACACTGGTGAGTGAAGCTTTGAATTAAAACAGCTGTTTGGCTTTATTTCAGCTCGAGCCAAATCTTCCATCTATTCTGATGAAGCAATTGCTCAGCTCACAATACTAAAACACATTTGTTGTTGTTGAATGAAATGAGATGCGCGGTCCAAATCTAGAAGCAGAAACAAGTGCTGTGTAATTTCCAAAGATCACACAAATAGTGTCCTCCTTTGTGAGGCTCCAGCTGCATTACCAAATGTGCTGTGGTAAAGAGAAAAGGCAGCTGCTAGCTTAGGAAGTAGGTTACGTATCTATTAACTAGAAGCAAAGCAGCATAAAATGAACGTCAAAGAGTCAGTCTTTCAGAGATCCTTAACTTTGTTTTTTTTTTTTTAAAAAGACAAACATCCAACATATAAGGCATCTCTCCAGACCATTTACTGGAACCGAGACAAGTTTCATCACCAACCTTTGGTGTTAGATAACCTCAGGTTTGAGGGTGGGGAATAATCCCGCTGAGGCATTCATTTCATAAAACTGTATGAAGAGCAGGGGAGTTATCTCTGGTTTCCTGGCCAATATTTATCCCTCAACCAACATCACTAAAACAGATTATTTGGTCATTACCTTATTGCTGTGTACAAACTGGCTGCCGTGTTTCCTACATTACAACACTGGATACACCTCAAAAGTACTCCATTGGCTGTTAAGTGCTTTGGCATGTCGAGGTCGTGAAAGGCACGATATAAATGCAAGCTCTTTCTTTTTTCTTTCAATATTTAGTGGCATGAAACCTGCACTGAAGCCAGTGCAGAAAAAATGGCTGGGAGAGGGTCAGGGAATAGTCGCACAATGTCAGTCCCAATATAATGATGATGTAATACACGAACGGGCACATATAATCCTGCAGTCAACTCAAAACAGAACATCACAGATGCCAATTGTTGGCGTTTCTTGGGTTGTATCCATTTGTCAATGTCTGCTGATAACAATCAGCGCAGGATATAAAAGCCTGCTGCCTTGAAGTTACCCCATAAAGCCCTGCAATCACTTTTGCACATGCGGGGATGTGTGCCCATACATGGCCATGTGATTTGGTAGCTTCCACACCAGCTCATGATGAAGGCGCCCAGTGACAGCAGGTAGGTGGGTAGGTGGTTAGAACATTTAGAAAATAGTGCACTCTCCCTTTTGCTTGCCTTGTTAATGTTGTGCCCTGTTAATGTTGTAGTGGATCTTAAGAAAGTAGCTGATGTTGCTGATTTTCCAAATTGACTGATATGGCAGGTTTTGTTTCACTGTGGAGTTCATTCTGTGAATAGGAGCTGAATCTTTGCGGATTTGAAACTTTTTTGATGCATTAAGTTTAAGAAAATTGTTCTTCAGCTGATCAATTCCTTTCTAATTACTCCCTATCTTTAGTCCTCATTACCTAATTAGAAAACTCCCAGAATTTGATTATGGAGAAAATGATCAATTTCTTGTCAATTCCTTTATATTCCAGCACTTTCCCTTGCATCTGTGTTTTGGCGCTGTGTAGCATAGTGCTCTAAGTACAGTGATTTGCTCACTGTGGCTGTAATATAGATACCAATATCTTTGCAGTCTTCTTCTTCTTAGGCAGTCCCTCGGAACCGAGGATGACTTGCTTCCACATTAAAAATGAGTTTGCAGATGACTGATGAGTTCAATGCGGGACCTACAGTCTCTGTCATAGGTGGGGCAGACGGTGGTTGAAGGGGCGGGGTGCTTGGGTTGACGTGCGCTCCTTGCGCTTGGCTTCCGCTTGCCCCCAGCGAAGCAACTACAGGTGTTCGGCGCCTTCCCGGATGCTTCTCCTCCACTTTGTGCGGTCTTGGGCCAGGGATTCCCAGGTGTCGGTGGGGATGTTACGCTCTTTCAAGGAGGCTTTGAGGGTGTCCTTGAAGCATTTTCTCTGCCCACTGGGGCTCTCTTGCCGTGCCGGAGCTCCGAGTAGAGCGCTTGTTTTGGGAGTCTCGTATTGGGCATGCGGACAATGTGACCCGTCCATCAAAGCTGATTGAGCGTGGTCAAAGCTTCGACACTGGAGATGTTGGCCTGAGCAAGAACACGGATGTTGGTGCACCTATCCTGCCAATGGATTTGCAAGATCTTGCGGAGGCAGCATTGGTGGTACCTCTCCAGTGCTTTGAGGTGCCTGCTGTACATGGTCCATGTCTCTGAGGCATACAGCAGGATGGGTATCACTGCTGCTCTGTAGACCATGAGCTTAGTGCCGGTTTGAGGTCCTGGTCTTCAAACACTCTCTTCCTCAGGCGACCGAAGGCTGCACTGGCACACTGAAAGCGGTGTTGGACTTGGTCGTCGACGAACACACAGTTTCTCACTATGCTGCTTCCTTTAAACAAGAATGGATTGGAGTGAAAGCACACAGTTCTGTGAATAGCAATCAGTGTTTAGAGCAGTGAGCAAATAACTAGAGTGCGAGATATCAGCAAGGCACCGTCATACTGAAAGGCTGGATTAATGGAGAACAATGCCATTTGATTATATCGATCTAGGAATAACCAAAATAGGACCAAGTATAACACATTCTCTGATCTGCATCTCATTCCCCCAACTCAGTTATCAAACCCTTTTATACGCCCCATTCAGTAAAAGGAAGCGATGTCCCATTTGAACACTAGGCAATTGTTACACATTTATATTTGAAGGAGACTACAGAATGGCTCAGCTACTCTTGTTGGAGATTTTCTGTCTTTTCCCCCACTCTGAAGATAGATGGGACATTAAATGGGAGTGTGGCTTAAGTTCTGCAACCTTGCAGTTGGTAGGAGACAGCTTTTGAAGATGTATTCACTGACCTTGACCAGTGGTCTGAGGTCATGAAGCTTCTTTGGGCACTGGAGCCAGGTCATGGGGGTAACACTGCTGATAGAAGGAAGGATGTGAGACCAGGTCACCGAGTCTTTCTGGAGGACCTCCTGGCCCCTGAGCGTAGAGGACCTCTCATGCAGTGTTGGCCCCTTGCACAAATCTGGAGTGCTGTGTGTGAGACCCTGGGTGCCCCTTCCCTCGCTTGCTGAGCCATGTGTGTTAGTGCAGAAGCACGTTTCCCTTTTTTATTTTAGGTGCGGAAGGTAATTCAGCTTTAAGAGCTGAAGAATCCCAATTGGAAATTCTTTTTAATGTTAATTTTTTTTCAGGAGACAGTTCAGCTATATGGGCTAAAAACTGCCTATTTTTACATGATTTTTTTCATTTTAGAAGGCCTTTCCCCTTTAAGGGACCGCACTGCTTTCTAAAATGACAGCCTTGCTTTAAGAGAAGGCTGTTCTTGCTGCAATTACGCTATGGCCACGCTACATTGGGCTTCCTGCTGGGGCTACCATCACAAAAGCGGCCTTGCACGGTAAGTTTAGCGCTGGGCTAATGTTAATTAGCAACCAGCGCCAATATCGCGGTCCTGCCATCGCCATCAATTTCGGCGGCCGTTAACTCCAGCCTGTGGTGGCACCGGCAGGTTTTTAGCGGTCTCGAATTCCTAGGCCAAGGAATTAAAAAACCAGCTGAAGACAGATCAGGTCCCCAGCCAAACGTGCTACAAGGGTTGTGAAGTTTTATTCAATTGTCTCTAAAGCTACATAAAGCTTGCAGGAATGGGCAAACCACATCAAACAAAAAATATACAGATCAATTTGTTCACTTACATGTGTGACTGACAGCTCCTTTTGAATTGAGCTGACAGTTATCCAATTCCAACAACCCTCAGCAACTGTTTATGGGGCATTGGAATAGGTTGAATTGTTCAAATAATCGAATAGTTTGGAATCTTCAGAGTGGTAGATCAGGCTACTGAGCTCCTAGTTGCAAAGACTACCAGGAGAGGAGCCGAATAGGACGTTAATACTCAAAATAATAACACAGCGTAGAGATTTCATTCATAGGTTATTTTCTTTCAAGGAGTGGTTAGTATATCTGCTGTAAATATATATTACTGCTACATTCATTTGCTCATGTATTGTTCAATAAATTCACTGGATAAAGTCTGAAATCAAGGTCAGAAGTTGCGATGTTCTACTGCTTTTCGAAGCTAGAAGAAAGTTCCTTTGGAGGCACAGAATAGATCCAAATTACAGAAAGGTTTCTCTGTTCCTTAACCTGCGGTTGTAATCAGAAATGACCTGGGTATCAGGGACAGTGAAGATTATCCTGGGAGCTAAGATTCACCGACAAGACCAATCTAAAATACAGAAGCTGAAGCATCGAGAGCCTAAAAGACCCAAAAATGTAATACTCACTGCACTAAATTACTTGGTCCAGTGATAAAGTAGTGCCACCTCAACTTAAGAGACAAAACCAAAGTGGGAAAAGAATGCACTATTTTAATGTCGTGTTTACGCTTCAAAATCTCCAGACAACCAAATGAGAACAGGACGATCTGGTTTATAACCGGAGAGACACAACCCTACCATGTTGATATATCAAAGTATGTAACAGCTTTAAATAGTATGCTGATCTACTGAACAAGTAGCTGAAGACCTTAGCAAAGTGCAACAAGTAAAAAACAGAATGATCCTACAAGTGTCAGCTCGAGTTAGTTGGTAGCACTCTCACTCCAGCCAGCTTTTGGGTTCAATAGCATTTCAGCATATATTTTATGTTGACACTGATTCAATACTGAAGGAATGCTGCATTGTTGGAGGTGCCATCTTTTGGACAACACATTAAACCAAAACGCTATCTGCCTGTTGTAGTGGTTCAGGTGGACATTACCATCCCATGACATGGAATCAACCCAGTATCTCAGCCAGCATTTCCCCCTCAAATCAATAGCACTGAACAGATTAGCTACTAATTTATCTCATCACTCTGCATAAAATGGCTGCCACGTTATGTACACAAGGGGCTGCATTTTGATTGAGGAGGCGCGACTACAACTTTCGGGGTTGCAGTCCCGCCTCCATTGCGTTGTGGCCAACCCACGTGATTTTTACTTGATTGGCCTTGTTGAGCCCGCCCAGCGGGCTCAGCAGGCCAATTAAGGGCCACCCGGCAACAGGTGACGCTGTCAAACACTGACACTGACAATCTGTACTCCAAATTAATTCCTTCCTCTCAGGCTGATTTAGAGATCTCTCCAGAACAGAAAGCTGAATGCTGCAACTTTTGACAGCTCACGGCCATTCTGCTTTCTGTGCCGGTGAGATGAGGGACTCCCGAGACCTGAAGGAAGGAAGGCTGTAACGGTAAGTAAATGTAAGTAAAACTTCTTTAAACACTTTACACACACCAAACACACTTACCTCTGAACTCATGCACCCATCACTCATCTGAACACCGGACATCTCGAACCCTCCAAGCCCTTCAGCCCGACTCGCTAACTTGCCGTGGTTTGGAGCCGTCAGGAATCCCATACTTCAGCAATAAAAATAGGGATTAGGCTAAAAACTGCCCGTTAACAGGCAGTTAATTGGCACTAATCCCCTTCCCGCCTTGGGGAGGCGGCTCCCAGCACAGGTCGGGTATCCGCCTCCTTTGAAACTGGCATGGAGGCGGGTTGGGTTCGTGCCCCCCCGAGTTCACGATTTTAACCCCCCACATGGCTCCAATCCCGCCTCCACGGCCCAATGAAAATCCTGCCCAAGTTGTTTCATTTCAAAATAATACATTGTATGTAAAATTCTTTGAAACAAGTCTCTCTTTTTGCTGTGGCTTTTGGTGGTTCAAATCATTTTCAGTTGAAAAACTACAAGAAATGCAGCTGGTGTTATTAAATCCTAAAAGCAAAATTCTTCTGTGCAGTTAAATGGGCTCAGGGCCTGTTGATACAGATGAAGCCAATAAACCACAGGCACATGAAACAGCACAGAGCCTGAAGAAAAGCATCAAAATTCAGAAAAAATGATGGAGAAATATTGATTAAATTAATGGAGAAAGGGATTGGCAAGAAATGAGAAAAAAGGTAGCAATTAAGAAATCAATTAAAAAAATAAATAATGCCAAGATGGAGAATAAATTGGCTCTACAGAGACAGGCCTTGCTGGAATTGTTTGGCACTAGTCCAGCTCATTATCTTAAGCACAAGATTGACTTTGGTTTGAGCAAGTACATTCCTTTATTATACAAATAAAGAGATACTCCTCAGTTAACACAACACAGCTATCAAATAAACAGATTCCATTAAAAAGGTGCAGTGTGTGCCAGATAAAACGAATCAAAGATGCACGGTCACGTTTTTTATCATCTACTTTTTCCTAAAAAAAACAGGATGTTGGAATAAGCTACGTTTAAATGTCATGTTTTAAAACAGAGTTCACAGGCTTTTTAAAAAAATTAAAAGTGCCACAGGCTACAGGCAGTGAAGCTGTGTGTTAAAGATGGTTTGTAAAATGTTACAGCTCAGTGTCTACTTCCCCATTTCACAACCCTCCTCCTTAACTTCAATGTCTACATCGTCCCTCTCTTCTGTGAGATCAGACGCAAAGTAATCATTAAGAACCAGACCCACATCTTCCGCCTCCCAGCACGTTACCTTTTTGGTCTCTAATAGGCCCTTCTCTTTCTTTAGTTATCCTCTTGCTCTTTATGTATTTATAAAACATCTTTGGGTTTTCCTTGATGTTACTTGCCAATATTTTTTCATGCCCTCTCTTTGCTTTCCTAATTTCCTATAGTACCGCAACTGATTATGAGCATGTAGCTTGTACCCATTATAGACAGTCTTACAGCATTCTCAACTGCCCATGGTCAAAACATCACCCATCTTCCTCCACCTTCCCATGTGCCAAAATTTGAAATGTATTTGTAATTGTCAGTTACATCTACAATTGAGCCTTTGGTAATGTAGTGCTACACTAATTCTTTGACTGTTCAGTCTGGATGTCACAGAATCACAGAAACCCCACAGTGCAGATGGAGGCCATTTCGGCCCATCGAGCCTGCACCGACACATATCCCACCCGATCCCCGTAACCCCTACACCAACACATATCCCACCCTATCCCCGTAACCCCACGTATTTAATCCCCCTAACACTAAGGGTCAATTTATCATAGCCAATCAACCTAACCCGCACATCTTTGGACTGTGGGAGGAAACCGGAGCACCCGGAGGAAACCCACGCAAACACGGGGAGAATGTGCAAACTCCACACAGACAGTCGCCCGAGGCCGGATTTGAACCCGGGTCCCTGGCGCTGTGAGGCAACAGTGCTAACCACTATGCCACCGTCATCAGAAGTCATCTGTAAGGCATGTATTGAGTGGTACCTGCTGGTAATATTGTGCTAGATGCAAGAGTACATTTACAGTTGGTCTCTTTCAGCCATTTATAGCCTAGAAAGCAGCAGTGAAAAAAAATAGGGGAAATGATCCTTTCAAGTTCCATTCCTTGCCAATCTAGAGTTGTTTTTCTCTTGCCCTGCCGAAAAAGAACACATTCAGTTGCAATTTCAATCTGAAGATATATTGAAGAGAGTTTAACCTCAAATTAAAAAAAAACAGAATCATCAAGTGGGGTCAGAGATTTACTGTTTGTGGTGTGGTGGAAAATTCACTGTTACACAATATTTTTGCTATGCAGATGCATTTTTGTTAAAAATTCTGAAGCAAGTTGTATGTGTCGTGGTTGATATTTTCTTTAGCTTTAACCAGAGAACAGTAATATGCAGCACTGCAGTCTGTTTTATCCCCCAGATGGAGGGAGGGCAGGAGAATCATTTCCAATCACAATAATTGTTACTGCTCGGGTACCTGGTAATGCCAACAATACCAGGTTTGTCTGACCTTCTCCCCACCAGCAGTTAAAGAGCATGAGAAAATTCACTGGCTCATCCATCCATTCACTGGCTGACTGCCAAGAACATTTAATCAGAAGCCCAATATAGCTTCCCCCAAATCAATGCTTAAGGGCGTGGAAATAGCAAGCCTGGCAGTACTGTTACCACCAAGTCAATTAGTAATCATACAATCTATAGCCACATCCCTGCTTCTGATAGGAAAAATCGCATCTAACATATCCGTTTATAGTGATCACACTTGCTATAACAAGTGATGGCAATCTATAGTTCATCTTTTTCACAAAATTACATTTGTTTCTTTCCTCCAACTCACAAAAGCATACAGAAAGACATGAAATACAATCTTATTTGTACTATTAAAAAAGAGTCTATAGACACTCCACTCCTAGGTATTCTTCCGGATCACTCAGTTTTTTTTAATGTTTGGGGAAAGGTTTACATGAAAAATAGCTAAAGCTCTTGGGAAATTCCTAGCCCAACACAGGCTGATCTAGGATTCTCTGATCAGCACAGACCACATCTTTATTTCAGAAGACATTGCCTCACATGACAGTCAGTCGCAATACATTTGATTTTTCCCAGCCAATGGCATTTAGATTCCCAGAAATAGAATTCAACACCCACATTTCCCCCCAAATTGCACTGCACTTGAGCACCATTGGTTTTATCTTTCCCAATTCCGATTCAATCTTTTGAGCTCTGTGAAAAGTGTGTGAAGGTTGTAGAAGCAGAAGGCTTAGCAGTGTGGTGGCTAAGGCACATTTATAGCCGAGGACATCATTGGGACCCCAGCATAAGGAAGTGTTAAATATGTAATAGTATTACTGCCAACCTTCTCTCTTTATTTGACAGTCTTAATACATTTGTCCATTTGCCACTTTTGCTGGACTTGTCACACCACATCTTCCATATGGGCAAGAATCTCCTTTACAGATTTTAACACCAATTCCAGTCTTATTGGTCGGTCAATTCTGTATTAATCAGCACATTCCTGCTGCAGACATTTTAACATTAGCTTAACTGCAGGGCAGATTATGTAAATCTTGTACAGCACACTGACATAGTTTCAGTGCTCATTGCACCATGACCAAATAATGAGCACAGCAGAATACTGAATAAAGGCTATACATTGGTGGGACTTAAATAGCCTGTGAACAGCAGAACGTATTACTCTGCCATCTACAGCTCTTTTGTCCATCTGCAGTATGGTTTGTAAAGTTGAAATACTATTGTTAATAAGGTCTGTTATAGTTCCTCATAACCATCAAAAGTCAGCCTGTAAATTCAGCCAGCCAATTTTGCTGGAAGAGAAATTTTTGTAAACCCAATGTATGTAGCCAGTCAATCTAAAACTAATAAAGGGGCCAATTTAGTTACGTGCATTGTAAAATTGTATTATGTTTTACTGTACAGTATCTATCCATATTTTACTTCTACAAATTACCTATACAAAAACCTGAGTGTTTCATATCTCCCACCTTGAATTGAAAGGAGATGCGATTAGAATCCCACGCAAGTTCCGGTACACAACCTTCTTGCTAAGTAGGTAATTAGTAGCCCTCAGTGATGCTAATTCACAATGCCAGTAAGTGAAAGATGCAGGTTTCAGATTAAAAGGGACATTTACTGCTTATGAAAATGGTCTGTTTGTACAAGAAGCAGCAACAATTACCATGGAGGGCTAACACATCGTTATAGTCATTAATCACAATTTATAACCTATTCAATTTTTTAACCTAACTTTTAAAATTAAACTTTAGATTTGGTAAAGATAACACTATGGGGGAAAAATTCGGTATCGCCCCATATGGGGCGCCATTATTGGCGGAGCGCAAAGTTTAGCGCCTGGCGCTAATTATCGCCTCCGACAACAAACTTGGCTTTTATCGCCCCTGGGAGGTGATTGGAGCGCTAAATCAGGCGCTACACACCTCTCAAGGCGCTAAGGCCGAGGAGCGAGGCGCTACCTCAGAGGGCGGGCGCAGCGCAGGTGCTGTCAGTTAGCGATGGAACACAGACACACTGGCGCCGGTCAGTTCTTAAAGGGGAGGGTCGATCTTGCTCTGCAGCCACACCCTGCTCATTGGAGCCTTGAATCTCGGCCTGGCCAGACCTGTGGCTAAATCTTGCAGCCAAGGACTATGGAGAGGGCCAGGGAGCGAGCACAGCGCTTCTGCGAGCGGGCCTTGGAGGCTCTGGTTGGCGCGGTGGAGCGCAGAAGATCTATTCTGTACCCAGAGAGTGGCAGGAGGCCTTTGCTACGCAAGTACAGAAGAGTGCGGAGGGAGGTGGCTCAGAGAGTCTCCTCAAGCAGCATGGTGCCTAGGACCCATTTCCAATGTAGGAAAAAGTTCAATGACCTCACTCGGGTCGTCAGGGCGAGTGCCTTTTTTTCCAAAACCTCTCCATCCCGACCTCACTTTATGGCCAGAGGGTCTTAAAAGTCCCAATGCCCAACACTCATCCAACACCTATTTCATCAAACACACACGCACATTCCACACTTTAGTAAGGACTATTCAACTATGGGAGGCATTTCAGGCAAGACCATGGCTGCATACAGTAAGGGCTATTCAACTATGGGAGGCATTTCAGGCAAGACCATGGCTGTATATTTACTCAGACGCCGTCCTTTTTCTTGCAGGCCAAGCTGTCTCATAAGAGGAAACAGCAGCAACGGACCGGTGGAGGGCAGCCTCAGCTGCAACCCCTCAGCGATCTTGAGGAGCGCGTCCACAGGATTGTGGCAAGCCGGGTGATTGGTCCCGTCGCCACTGGAGACACCGACCCCGTTCTGGACAGCAATGGTAAGGTCATCACCTTTTTGTCCTCTCTCCTTCCACTTGTTCCTCACACCAGCCTTTGACACTTTCAATCCAAATCACTAAATCGCTGCACTCATGCCTCCCTTGCTGCCACCCTGTCCTCACGCTAAAGCCACTCTTGTACCTCCCTGCTTTCAGATGGTGATTCACCAGGTGAGGAGACGGGCCCTCAAGCTGCCAGTGGGAGTGAAGCTGAAGGCGAGGAGGAAGAGGAAGCCGGACCATCAGCGCAACCCTCTGCCGAGGAAGCCCATGCCCACACTGGGAACACGCCTTCCCTGGAGGGGAGCAGGGGGGAATGGCCTGATGAGGGTGAAGCTCCAGGACCCAGTGGGCTGCAGCAACACGATGGGGGTAGGGAAGCTCGGGGGCCTTCTCCCCGGAGGGAGAGTATGCCATCGAGTCCTGCTGCACTGGATGCAGAGGAGGAGCAGGTCCTCGCTGAAATGAGCGCCCAGGCAGAGCACAGGCACACTGAGCTCATGGCTGCAGTGGCAAGGGTGCCCGAATCCATTGAATCACTGGCAAGGAGTGTGGAGCACTTCGGTGTAGCACAGGTGGCTGCCACGCAAATGCTTAGTGCTGCAATGCAGTCAGTGGCTGGTCTCATGCAGACACAGATTGAGGCCACGCGAGCACTGACTGCTGCCACCCTCGCTGGATCGGGCACATTTCCCCGGGGCTCTCACCGCGCCGCAGCAGGCCAGCAATCTGTGCTCCATCAGATTGCTCCGGATGCTGAAGTGCTGTCCCGTGGGAGTGCCAGTGTGTCGGTCGAGCAGGGAGTTGCTGTCCTCTCTCAAGATGACAGCATTCCTGCTGCCACCACTGGCACTTCTCCACTGCAGTTGCCACCACCTGTAGGACAGACTGCTGCCGCCCATGAAGAGTTGGAGCAGTCAGCAGCCGGGCCCTCCAGGCCCAGAGCTGGTCCAGGCTGTCCCTCAAGGGCATCTGCAGTCTCAGTTTCTGACACTCAGCAGCCTTCCCCCAGCCTTGCTCCAGCCACTGGGGTCCCATTACGGAGGAGCTGCAGGGTGGGAAGGGGGGAATTTTGCAAGGGAAGCAGATCACCCTCGAAGGGCAAAAAGTAGGAGGTGTGACAAAATGTTTTTCATTGTTTTATTAAAGGCCGAGGTTCATGGTCAAATTTTTGTAACTGTTTTGGACATTGTCTCCAGGTTGTGAGAGCCAGTTATGTTTTTTGTGTTTCTTTCTATTAGTTTGTCATGCGAAAATGAGACACACAGAGTTTGTGAAATAAAGAAGTGCCTGTATTCAAAATGTACATGTTTGGTCTTTGCAATCATTGTTGCCTTGACAGGCTTAGGGGTTGCGGGATGATTTCATTCAGGTTGTTTTAATGGCAGAAGCCATTTCCTCAGAGGGGGCCTAGAAACGACTTGCTATGAGCCTTTGACGGACGGCCCTTCCAATTTGTACATTGTGTGCCTCCCTCCCGCCTTGGTGCTGCTGATGATCATCCTCCTCATCTTCCTCCTCCTCTGCTGGTGCTCCAAGGCCTGGTGGCATTGGCTGGGTCCTGAGGATTGCAAGGTTATGCAGCATGCAGCACACAACAACGAAGTGGGAGACTCGCTCAGGCGAGTACTGAAGGGCTCCTCCAGAATGGTCCAGACAGCGGAACCGTTGCTTGAGCATGCCGATTGTGTGCTCAACGATGTTCCTGGTAGCTTGATGGCTCTCATTGTATCGCAGCTCAGCAGGGGTGTTGGGCTCACGGAGTGGTGTCATCAGCCAGGTGCAGAGAGGATATCCCTTGTCCCCAAGAAGCCAACCTCCTGGGTGATGCAGTGCCTGGAAAAGGTCTGCCACAGAAGTCTGGCGCAGGATGAAGGCATCGTGGCTGCTGCCAGGAACAGCGAGTATCAGCTGTCTGTGGTCACAGACCAACTGAATGTTTAAGGAATGGAAGCCCTTTCGGTTGCGGAAATCCTCGGCATTCTCTTGCGGCGCACGCAAAGCCACATGCGTGCAGTCAATGGCACCCTGCACCACGGGGAAGCCTGCTATCATCGCAAAGCCCGTTGCGCGTTCTTGCTGCTTGTCCGGGGTCATGGGAAAAGAGATGTACTCTCGTCTCCTTTTAAAGAAGGCATTTGTGACCTGACGGATGCAACAATGCACCGCGAATTGGGAGATATTGGCGATGTCCCCAGTAGCTGATTGAAATGAGCCGGTGGCATAAAAGTTGAGAGCCACTGTTATCTTCACTGCCACCGACAGAGACGTCCTGCTCCTCAGTTGAGGCTACAGATCTGGCTGAAGCAGGGGGCAGAGCTCAGTGACCACCTCCCTGCTGAATCGCAGCCTTCGCAAACACTGCTCCTCAGACATATTAATGTAGGAGAACAATTGGCGAAAAACCCTGGGAGGGTAAGGTCTTCTGTACAGAGGCCTATTGGCCCTCCTCCGTCTGGCCATGATTGCCACTCTCTCTCTGCGTCTCTGCTCTCCGAACGTGATGGAGAAGGACGACATTCCCATCCATTGCCTAGATACTATGGGGGCTGCAATCAAAGTTATGAAGGTCAAAAACCAAAGTACCTGCAAAGTTATGGTCAGAAGCCAAAACTACCTCAGACAGCATTGACTCAATGCAGAAGTCTCTCTTTCTCTTTGTCTCTCTCAAAATCTCTCTCTCTCTCTCTCTCAGAACGAGTGGTGCAAAAATGGCTACCACACAAAAGCCAGGAAGAAGCCCCCTTTAAACAGCAACCCCCCCCCCCCCGCCCCACAGCGACTGGGAAGCATTCCAGTTAACCTGTTGTTGGTTGCACCAGGCGGAAAGGAGGGGGGCGCCACTCAATTTCCGTTCCGGGGCATCACAAGGGCGTTGCACTCTTGAATGACGTCAAGATCTGCATGCGCAGGAGATCGGGCGGTATTGTTTAGCGCCGCCGCAAAATATCCGGTCAATTTCGCGAGAGGCGCAGATATCACCGCGCCCGGGCGCTAGTCGCTTTGTGCCCCACTTGGCGCCCTCTTAAGGCGCTAACGGGAGGCGCAACCAACTGAATTTTTCCCCCTATGTGTATCCAAGACTTTCCAAGTGGAAGTTAGGACCATCAAGTGCAATATGACTGAAACCCAGCCTTACAGTGGCAGATTGTGAGCAGTACTGATGTGAATTGTGCTCGAGACCATCATCTGTTGATAGATTTACGTGTTGAGCAGAACCTTGTCCCTGAAGCACGAGCCTTCATTTGCCTGCTTCTGAGGAAATGGTGCTGAAACTACAGCTTTTGAAAACCAAAACTGCAAGTATTCAAACTAAAAGGCAAGGGTGAAAAAAAAAAAATCACAAATATATATCATGGCGAATGGCAAAAATATTAAGGACGTTATTATGCCCAGCTATACTGGTCAGGTGTAACACAAGCCAGATGTATTGTAGAAGGTCAACCTCCTTAACCTTCTCCTTCCTTCCCAACAAATAAAAGTATATGGAAGAATCAGTAAAGTTGTTGCAGTTTGCAGCAGAATTCTGAAATTAACTGCCAAGACGACCAGTAGGCTTCAGAAAGTTGTCGTGTTCTTTTGACTTGTAGTCCAGTGATCACCAGAAGCAACCCAGTACCTGATTTGCCTCATTGGACTCACACTGACTAGATGCTTTCAGAGCCTCTGCCACTTGACACCCTATGTTGTCTTAAAATTTTTGTTTTAGATTTCCCAGTTTATCTTTGGTCATGTTGTGGACAGGACAAGCAGATCAGAGGACCTCCTGGTAGATCTGCTGCTATGCTTTGCCAATTCTACCATCAACAGGTCCAAAATGCACAAATGCCTAAATTCTATGCTCAGGTCCTGGAGTGTGGCTTAAACCCACACCCTTCTGACTCAGAACTGAGAGAATGCTACCACCTACAATATTAAATCCAATACAAATGATCACTTGATCCCATCTGTTCTCAAAGGTACTGAATATCATAGGATAAACCTACACCTACAATCGCTTTAGGGAGTAAAGAGTGAAGCTCCCTCGATTGCTTCAAAACAAGATACTTGCGTAATGACAGAGCCATACTGATCATTAAGTCCCAAATGTGATCAATGGCATGTGAAAAGTTGATCTTCTCACAGGGCAATGAGGAGAAACACTACAACTAGCCTCACTGTCTTCAGGGTTTTGTGAAGGAAGGAGGAGGGCAGTGGGGTTGGGGGGGGGGGGGGGTGCGGCTGGAAGCCAGGCTTGTCACTCCAGTGACTACTGCTCCAAAGTATGGGGACATGTATAGAAGGGATGAAGGCAAGGATAAAGGCAGGATCAGGCTCAGCTGTGATGTCCACATGATTGAATTTCCTGCCAATGTTAACCTAGGCTAACATATAAAGAATGGCCAATTGGGTGAGGTATCAGTGTGAGTCACTGCCTCCAGGAGGGAAGTGGAGAGGGGGAATGAACTGTGTTCAACCTTCAGCTCCAGGGTTGCAATCGTTCAGCTCAGCGAGCTGTGCGCCAATCAATCTTTTATCTGAGCCTACTTAATGAGAACACATCCATTCTAAATGTCTCCCAGAACAAGTTTCCTAATTGCAGAAACACCTTCAGTCTGTGTGTAGGATAGATTCCAGCCCATGGCATAGTAGGCAGGAAGATAAACAGCACCACCCCATCCAGCAAGCTACACTGTACCATACTATAGATTTTTGTGTTGAAAAAAATAAAGGGTTGGCTGATATTTAAACATTGTCCTTCACCACAAATCAGAGGCAACATTTCATAAACACAAAAATCGCAAAAAAAATCTTCCTAAAGATAGCTAAATTGGTTCCCATATGGGTATGTTTCCCCCCCAAAAATTGTAAATAGAACATTAGAAAGTATAATCATGTTCTTAATTATTAAAGGGTTTGCAATATCCTTTAGTGCATATATACTCAAGTACTTACTACTGATTTCATTAATGTAAACATCTAATAAAAATCTGCTTTAGTCAAAATAAAACCTGTAGTACAGGATATACTTAAGGCTGCGGCACTGCTAGATCAGAAACAATTAAGATATTGTAAGCCTACCTTCAAGGTTAGTGGCAAACCACCAAGCTCTTCCAAAGGATTCCAAAATATCAAAATGTACTTTTTGTAAACTAGATTTACTATAGTCTCATTTAAATTTGACCAACTACATTTTCTATCAATTATAATCAAATCTGTACTGTCTGGGCAGAAAAATGTGTTTTAGTTACACACTAACCATAGATTTCTCGGTGAGCTAATGACATTTAGTAGTGATTGCAGTTTATCACAATACTGCACACAGATCAAAGACTCTTCAGTAATTTTGTAGCTTAAATTCCCAGTGCTGCTCCCCACACTCCAATTCATCAGCCAAATGAGGACGTGATAAATCCTGCTGTATTGCAACACAGTGGATTCACAGCACACAGCAATCCCCTGTCCATTGCCAGTCTATCCGAGAGCAATCCCCTGTCCATTGCCAGTCTATCCGAGAGCAATCCCCTGTCCATTGCCAGTCTATCCGAGAGCAATCCCCTGTCCATTGCCAGTCTATCCGAGAGCAATCCCCTGTCCATTGCCAGTCTATCCGAGAGCAATCCCCTGTCCATTGCCAGTCTATCCGAGAGCAATCCCCTGTCCATTGCCAGTCTATCCGAGAGCAATCCCCTGTCCATTGCCAGTCTATCCGAGAGCAAGCCCCTGTCCATTGCCAGTCTATCCGAGAGCAAGCCCCTGTCCATTGCCAGTCTATCCGAGAGCAAGCCCCTGTCCATTGCCAGTCTATCCGAGAGCAAGCCCCTGTCCATTGCCAGTCTATCCGAGAGCAATCCCCTGTCCATTGCCAGTCTATCCGAGAGCAATCCCCTGTCCATTGCCAGTCTATCTGAGGAAGGCGACAAACAGGCTCTGGGGGGACGAAGAAAGGAGCGAGGTGAAAGTTGCTCTAAGACACTGTTCCATGGTCCACATGGCCTGTTTGAACAATAGCAGCAGAAATCTAGAGGGACGTCTAGCAGCACTTGGTGGGGAATGTTGTGGGAGAGCAAGAAAGGCAATTGGGGGAAGAAATGGTTAATTGAGCAGCTACACAGAACAGCAGAGCATCTGAAATTGCGGAACTGCCAGGGGCCCTGTTGAACTGCTTTATCCTACTCCTCAGCAGCATTGTTAGCTAACAACAAATAAGCACTGGCTTCAGAAAAGGCAAGAGTCATTTGTCAGCTATCTAAACTACACCGTTGGGACTTGAAATGACATACAAATTCAGGTTAACACTATCTGTACAATCAGTGCACATCACAAGCAGCGCTAACTCAAACGATGGCCCAGAAATTCGGGTCCCAATGCGTGAGTACGCACGGGGTACTCACGCGTGAGCCCAACGCAAGTGCTGGTTTCGTGTATGCTTTGGAAGAGCTTGGTGGTTTGCCACTAACCTTGAAGGCAGGCTTACAATATCTTAATACCGTTCCCCTGAAAGAAGGGGTTGACAGGTGGAACGCGTGCGCATCGAACTTACGTTTTTTTTGCAGGTTTCTCTGGGAGGGTAAGTCTCCAGCAGTTACACTTTTAAAAAGCAGGCGCAAGGCCTGCTTTTAACAAGGTAAGTGGTGAATTAATTAAAATTAAAACATTTTTTCCACAGGTTTATTATTTTTAAATACTTTAAAGAAAGGTAAGTTTATTTTTAGCCCCGTTAGAAAATGTAATTAATTTTTTCAAAAATTTAAGTTATTGTTTAAAAGTTATTTCATGTAATTTATAGTTATTTTAAAAATGTGATTTAAAAAAAAAAATTATTTGAAGTTTTAGTGATGTTTTGGGGCTTATAGTATTTATAGGTTTGACAGCTCTTCCTGTCAAACTTATGAATGAAGCATTCCCTGCTACCATTGGCTCTCCATGGCCCACATCAAACTAACTGCGCCCCGGGGATACGCAAGCACTGCGCGCCGGCAGTTGGAGCAGGCCCAAGATCGGAATCCCATGCGGGCCCACAGCTCAACGGCCGGCGCGCAAGGTAAGTGCAGGTCGGGGGCTTGCACCCGCGGGAAACCCCCGACCCGAATTTCTGGGCCATTACTTTCACCATAGAGAGTCTGCAGTATCTATCTATTGGACTATCTTCAGCTTGTTAGGGCATTAAACTGAGTAGAGGGAGGGGGCTGAAAGAAAGGGGAGAGCAACATAGCTCACACTGCTCTATATCTACTTTGAAGAGAAAATTGCACTTTTTTTCTTCCTTGCCACCAAGTGTAGCCTTTGCTCAGTGCCTTCCACTAATGGTAAGGCTGAGGCTGTAGCAACTCAAAATAGCAGGTGTGAGGAGATTTAAAAAAAAAACACTTGCATGCATTTATCACTTACCAGAGCCAACCACAAGGCTGTGAGCACTCTACATACTTGACCGAACACTGCTATATATACTGGAGCATATATAATGCACAAAACTGCACCATTGTAATAAAAAGTTACTTTGCCAAATTGCATTATAGTATTTTGAATTAAATTCAAATTTAGATCATGATTAAAATCAGTAACTAAAATTAAGTTCTGTTAATTATACTTGTGTACTGATGAAAACGTGACTTTTCCATTGCACTCAAATGCATTTTAAAACAAACGATGGCAGCTCTGTCCATGCTATTCACTGACAGGCAGTGTATCAACTGAGGCCTAACGTATGCTTCGTATTGCTCTTCTAATACTTCGCTGCATTTTAAAAATATTTCTAAAAATGGTTTTATTTCATGGAGTTGCAGTTGTAAACTTTTATCTAAATTACATTGCAAGCAACTCTTTATTTCAGCCAAGATTCTGAACAAATGCAATGACCATCTTCATTTGTGTTGCTTTACTATTTATCAAAGGGCATCCCATTGTCCAACAGATTTCCCCAATTATGTCCCTACACAAATTATGTGAAAGAAATCAGTGCAAAATTGTATTTGGATTTTTTTTTTTTTTTTTTTTTTAAATGGGGAAGTATATAGGCAGGAAGATACAAGAGAATTTACTCAATACAAAGCATAAATTTAGGTTACTGGAAATTGGAATACTGTGTTCTGGTCAAACTCCCCAGCAATCATTGCGGGTCATATTTGTGAGAGTCATCTATTATAGTTGTCTCCAATTGCGTCTTGTTATGCCACCTAAAATACAGGAAAAGAAAAAAATTGTCCAACCCCCTGGTTGAAATATATCTTACTCTGAGAGGACCTGCGGGAAGGAGGGAGGAGGACAGTAGCAGTATGTTTGTGTGTGTGTGCTAGGCCGTTGTAGCAGAGCCTGGTCTCCAATCGCCTTGGATCCCCTTGCCATTGGACCAAGACCTTGCTCTGTCAAGCCCGTGCGGTAGCTGGTGTGCAATGGCCACCCCACGTTAAAAGAATTCACACACAGGCATCTTCCACCCTTTAAAATGAAGTTCGGGACCTGGAATGTCAGGACAACCCCAACAGTGACAGACCGGAACGACGTACTGCTCTGCCCCACCCTACCTGTGACAGACACTGTATTGGACTCATCAGTCACCTGAGAACTGGAGTGGGCCTTTGGCGTAGTGGTAGCATCCCCGCCGCTGGGCCAGAAGGCGTAGGGTTTCGAACCCCGCTCCAGACAGTCCCAGCAAGTGGAGTCGAAGCTCCGGCTTTAAATTCTGGGTTGACATCCAGCAGGATACTTGCGTCCGTGGGTGTGGGTGGCCCCCCCCTCGTATGGGTTGTGGGAGCCCGTAAAACCCTCCCGCCATAGGACTAACCACCCTAATGGCTGGTACAAAGATGGTTATGGTCACGGAAGGAGCGTTAATCGCGGCCACAAATCCTTCCACCACTTCATACAGTTCCCCAAAGGGAACAGTGTGAAGACATGTACGACGACGACCTGAGAACTCATTTTTAGTGTGGAAGTCAGTCATCCTCGGTTCTGAGGGACTGCCTAAGAAGGATATCTACTTGTACGATAGTGTTACCCAGGGACATAACAATAGCATCCCTTTTGATTGGGTCTGGCTATTTGTGTCTTTCGTACGGGTGCTTCTTCAATCTATCCGAACAAACCCTTGGAGAGATAAGATTGGATGTGCATCATTATGTTGCTTTATTTTACAGCCTGTGAACATGCAAAACAACAGAACGATCAGGGGTGCACTTGTTTCAACGGTACAACTCGTTTCCGTGTAGTACTACTAAAAAATGAACACGCTATGCTTCCCCACATTATTGGGTCACCTGACTTGACTTAAACAGAATAACCCCTCTGCATTCTGTATATCGCTGTTCCTTCATTGTTGCTGGATCAAAATCCTGGAACTCCCTACCCAACAGCACCATGGGAGCAACTTTACCACAAAGACTGCAGCCGTTCAACAAGGCGGTCTGCTGTCACCAATTCTCAGTTAACTGGGGATGGGCAAGAAATGCCGGCCTTGCCAGCACTACCCACATCCTACCCTTCGGCCAAGGGCACAACCTCCGCTCCCTGTGGTCTGTTTTTTCTTTCTCTCCTAGTTTGACTCCAGATGTCAGCTTTTAGTCAACCCTGACTGCTCTCCACCCAAGAGCAGAATCCACCAGCCTAACATGGCAATGACCCCTGCTGAGTTAAAATGAATAGAATTATCACAGCAGCAATGAGTGTGAACAATCACTAGGATGTTAAACCTTCTCTCCTCTTAGGCAGTCCCTCGGAACCGAGGATGACTTGCTTCCACATTAAAAATGAGTTCACAGATGACTGATGAGTCCAATGCAGTCTCTGTCACAGGTGGGGCAGACGGTGGTTGAAGGGGCGGGTGGGTGGGGTGCTTGGGTTGACGTGCACTCCTTGCGCTGCCTGCACTTGGCTTCCGCTTGCTCCCGGTGAAGAGACTCGAGGTGTTCGGCGCCTTCCCGGATGTTTCTCCTCCACTTTGTGCGGTCTTGGGCCAGGGATTCCCAGGTGTCGGTGGGGAGGTTACACTTTTTCAAGGAGGCTTTGAGGGTGTCCTTGAAGCGTTTCCTCTACCCACCTGGGGCTCTCTTGCCGTGCCAGAGCTCTGAGTAGAGCGCTTGTTTTGGGAGTCTCGTATCGGGCAGGATGTTAAACAATCTTTCATTGTCATCAGCATGCTGATTCAGCAATCCCCTAAATTCTAATCTGCACCTCCCAGCTCTGTTGTTCTATGAATTTACAACCTTGAGTGCCATGTTTAACTCAATACTGCATTTAATAACATACTACACCAACATAGTACCCCCTCACCCTCCGTTAATGTTAAAATGAATTTCATTTTCTCCAAGAAACAAGATCCACTACCCTGCCATCACATCATAAATTGACAAAAAAAATTCTTGGAATTCAAGACGCATGTAGTACTGTCCTATGAAGTGTTCTTGTCAATCAGGATTAAACAGACTTGCACTGTAGAATATTCCCCTAAGGCACACAGTTATTTTGCAACTTCATATTAAGAGAATATTGTTAAATATTTAGCCGTGCTTTTAATGGAAATAATTTCTCAAAACTGAATTTCACTTTCATACATACTATTCTTACACTTGAAGTATTTAGGAGTGCATCACTGAAATGCTGCCTTTCCAGACAAGCCTTCAATGTGGGATTACAGGTGCGATATGTGCACCATCTGGAGAAAAGTCAAACCTACGGCAGCCATTTTGAAATATAGTGTGAAACTGTACAGATTTGTAGCTTTTGGGGGTTTCCTACTCTCATTTCTTAATTCCATAAAATACATGGTCACTCCTAAAAAGTGATAAAAAGAAAAGTATAAAGATTTGGTATGGTCATGTACATTTTCCTATTGACCAATTGTTTAGTTAATTGATGACCAATTGTTCAGTTAATTGCTAACTACAGCCTTAAACCTCATCAAAGATCCCATTGAGGCATACAGGAGAGTTTGCTGGCAAAAATAATGAATGATTACAGAAGCCAACAAAACATCCAGTTATAGTACTACTGTACAATCAAAACTATATAGCGTAGAACGTGACGGCCACAGACTACTTATTACACAATGGAAGCTGAAGCTAAAATTTAAAAATGAACAACAGCATGAAGGATGATGTTGCTCAATTTAGCATTTTGCGAAATAGCCAAAAGCACTGAGCACCATATTGGCACCAGGTATTGGAGCAATAACATTCTGCTCCCAATGTGACCCATGCCAAGTTAGGTACTTGACAGTCCTCATCGCCATGTCAGATATTAGCTGGGCCAATTAACTAGCGGGTAAAGAGACCACCAGGGCTCAAACGTGGCAAATCCAAAAAGGAAGAAATTTGGTAAGACGAAGGACCAATGCCCCTTTTGTGTTGACTGGCAACCTTTGCAATTGCAAGCTGCCTTCAACTCTACCCGATTGCCAATTTATTAACTTTGTTAAACAGGAAAACTCATCGACCCTGAACTGTTGGACTGTGGAGACGTGGAGACTTCAGCACATACAGGCCTCAAAACATACTTAACTCCAGAATGATTTTACCACCAAATGAACCCCAGAACAAACTGATAGAAGAGCAATAATGAAAGGCAAAGGTCAGCATAAGCCTATTTTTTTTTTATAAAAGGAGATAGATTTATCTGGAGATCTGACTGCCAAGTCTTTAATTGAAGTGGGCTCCTAATCATTTACACAAACCTGTTACTGCCAGAAAACCAGAGAAATCTAAAGTAAGCAGTCTAATCACCAGTGTCATCCTGCCCCTCAGACTTAGTTCAGCGTGGACTGGTGTGCAACTGAACAAAAAGATTCTTGTGACATTTAGTAAGAACTTATGTTTTCTGGAAAATACTAATTAAACAGGAGCACACGAAACAGTAATTCAACTTCAATCATATTTTTTAAATAATTTTTTTTAAATAAACAATAAGATTCCCTTTGAGGTAGAGCGAAAGATTTTTTTAACAAGCAAGAGGCATTTTACTATCATACTGTTGGGCTACTTTGCGGTTTCTGTGCTGCAACATTGCAGGATTGACAAATGCTCACAATAGTGTTAATTACTCAAGTGGAGTGGCCACTGTGATGATTTTCTGACGATGGTGGTAGTTATCTGATAGGGCGGGGTGGATAAATGGCTTTTATAACTGAAGATGGGATGGATTACTACCGTCAGTAAGACCTTAGAAAAGTTAGTTAGGCAGCTGAGGGAGTGAATGTTTAAGGTGGTGGATGGGGTGCCAATCAAGTGGGCTGCTTTGTCCTGGATGGTGTCGAGCTTCTTGAGTGTTGTTGGAGCTGCACTCATCCAGGTAAGTGGAGAGTATTCCATCACACTCCTGACTTGTGCCTTGTAGATGGTGGAAAGGCTTTGGAGAGAGTCAGGAGGTGAGACACTAGCCACAGAATACCCAGCCTCTGGCCTGCTCTTGTAGCTACAGTATTTATGTGGCTGGTCCAGTTAAGCCTGCTGGTCAATGGTGACACCCAAGATGTTGATGGTGGGGGATTTGGCGATGGTAAAGCTGTTGAATGTCAAGGGGAGGTGGTTAGACTCTTGCTTGTTGGAAATAGTCATTGCCTGGCACTTGTGTGGCGTGAATGTTACTTGTCACTTGTCAGCCCAAGCCTGAATCTCATCCAGGTCTTACTGCATGTGGGCATGGACTGCTTCATTATCTGAGGAGTTGCGAATGGAACTGAACACTGTGCAGTCATCAGCAAACATCCCCACTTCTGACCTTATGATGGAGGGAAGGTTATTGATGAAGCAGCTGAAGATGGTTGGGCCTCGGTCACTGCTCTGATGAACTCCTGCAGTGATGTCCTGGGGTTGAGATGATTGACCTCCAACAACCACAACCATCTTCCTTTGTGCTAGGTATGACTCTAACCAGTGGAGAGTTTTCCTACTGTTTCCCATTGACTTCAGTTTTATTAGGGCTCCGTGATGCCACACTCGGTCAAATGCTGCCTTGCTGTCAAGGGCAGTCACTCTCACCTCACCTCTGAAATTCAGCTCCTTTGTCCATGTTTGTACCAAGGCTGTAATGAGGTCTGGAGCTGAGTGTTCCTGGCGGAACCCAAACTGAGCATTAATGAGCAGGTTATTGGTAAGTGCCACTTGATAGCATGGTCAACAATACCTTCCATCGCTTTGCTGATGTTTGAGAGTAGACTGATGGGGCAATAATTGGCCAGATTGGCTTTTAGTGCCAGAGAGGTATTGGTCAACTGCCGGACTGCATGGTTAGTTTTATTGAAGCTGACTTCGCAGCACAAAAACAATACCAAAAATATTGAGTTCTTAAGAACTAGTTTACCATTATGCTGCAAAATGTGCGGGACATAAAAATGCATCCAAGGCACGTACAAACAACAAATAAGATTTCATCATGGGATCATTTCAGAATTGTCTCTGCAAGCAGGTTTTGCTGGAGGGAACCCTACTAATGGCTTGGCACACTAAGACAGATCATGCAATTTTCAAAACAATGATAGCAGTGATGTTACTTAGACAAAAAAAATCAGGATGAGTGCATTGCTGGGTCAGAGCAAGAGTGGGTGCACGGGCTCCCTTGGAGTCAGGGCAAAGCTGCTGATTTCCCAAGCACGGATCCTGCCAGCTGGCCTTGCTGCTTCGCCAATTCATTTTTTAAAGTGGTCAACCTTCATCAAGGAAATTGTAGTGTTAATGCAGGCAATTCAGGGGCTGCAACCTCAGGGGAGAATCAGCAGAGACACCCAAGTGCCCCATGTCTGAGAGCAGCTGCCAATCTGGAAGTTGGGTGGGGGTGGGGAAGATACAAGTGGGATTCTCCCTCCCTCCCCATTTTAGCTGAAATTGCCCAGTCACTAGTCCTTAAGCATTAGTGATTTGCCAATTCATTTTTCACTAAAGGTATAAACGTCTTTATAGTCCACAAGCAGCAGCATTGTTTAAAACCAGAAAATATGGTTGTTTCTGTTTTACTAACAGAATGATATTGGAGTGTGATGTAGAATCCATCCACATACAAAGAAATGAATGCGATGTCACCACAGTACAAAATACCAATTAAAAATAAATCCATTTAGTGCATGCCCCAAGTGCATTAGGATAAGATGTACGCCATTATGCAATACTAATAGAACTCAGTTTTATTGAATTTATGTTTGGTGCCGACTTAAAATGCTTACCACAAAATTTTACCGGTCAGCCAAAATCAAATTTTCTATTAAAAAAATAGCAATTATCAGGTAAATTATTAAAAATAATTTGGAAACAAAAATTCAAATTTAACAAAGAGAATCAGCCAAAGTGACTATTTACCAGTCCTATACCAGGACTTGAACAATCCCAAATAAAGGTTACGTATATAGAAACAGTAGAAGATAATAATTAGTTAATGGTTACGTGAGCTAGAGCTGGCCTAGGTAACATTTACATAAACACCATTGAATAATTTATTTCTTGGTGTTACCCTGTGGTTATGGGATACACGATACTTGTATGATTTGGAACAGTTATTCTCCAGCCCCATGATGAAGTACCAACCACCATCTTCAAGATACTGTTACAGCAAACATCAAAAGAGAGAATGCTAGATTCTGCAGAACTGGAACCATTCAAATGCAAAAATAAACCAAACCATCATAAATTACAACTCCTCTGTTATTTGAACAGAAATACATAATAATTACTCCCCCAATCAGTATATTTTCCTTTAATTTACTCGAGAAACATTTAAAGAAAAAACAATATTCTATGAATAACTAATTTCATAATGAAATCCCCTTTCAGGCTGAAGGTCAACAGTCTTTGAATATAATCCACTGGAGAATGGGAACTCTAAATTGAAATTATTCTCTGCCCACTTAAGGTTTTGAAACAACTGATATCCCCATATCTAGAACAGGGGCAATTGGGCAGAAAACCAATTACCAGATTTGTTCCTAGCACAGAAAAGCATTAGGTAGAAGATAGCAGCCAGGTTTAAAGAAAAACACTCGACTTAGAAATGAGTCAGTCTTCTTGATGGCACAGTTGCAAGCAGAGTTTTGCCCTGTGGAGGATGCCCAATGTGAATTCACCTGCCATCGATGCTTGGTACAGTGGGTTGAATTTTCAATGTCACATCATTTTGCCAACCTCACCGAAATACTAATATTTTCCTGTTGTACTTTAGAACAATTTGTTTCCCCTTTTCCTCTCAGCCCCAAAGGGAATGTTTTGCAGTTTGGAGCAAGAAGCAAAAAACATACAAATTAATTGTAAGGACTGGAGAACCAAAGGGAGATCGGAGCCAAACAACTGAATACAATAATCCAGGCACCTAAGCAGACAGACCAAGGATGCCATGGTGGGGGTCCTTAGCAGTGTTGAAGAGTAGTTATTAGGCTGGGACTAACTGAAATGAAATAAATGGAAACAGTCTTGCTGATGAACTCAGCAGTAACTTGAAAGGTTAGTCTGGTTTCATTTTAGGATTTGAATTTGGAATGTGAACCAGATTAACTAAATCTTACATTTTTAGCAAAGCTTCCTTTATAAAGATTCTTTGCTCTATCTTTAAAACTTTGTACGTGAAGTTTTGTGCCAAGTTGAGGGATGCCAGACAATCCTGAATATAAGACTACTAGAAAACAAGGCAGCAACCTAAATTATCAGAAAACTCAGGTTATACATTGCTTACAGATTTCAGTTCTGTTCCCATAGAAACAATATAATCTCCTTGAATAGGTCAAACATTCCCCAAATAATATTTACAGTAAAGGTCAGTGTGCTACTAACATTGCATAGGATTAAAAAGGTGTCTCAGTGAAGTATTGATTAGTGACAAATTCCTGTGTAAAAAATAGGGTGAGACCTGGAGTTTCCTCCGCATTCACATCCAAGATACACACATAATCTGGGTGCAAACCAATTACCCGACTTAAAAGATTGCGGCATTTGGGGCATAATTGAGTTCCCCACGTAATTACAATACGGCCAAGTTTCCTCAATCTTTTCCACTCACTTTTACAAACACTCCATCCAAAAGAATCTCCACCCATAAAACTGGCCACGTCCCCAACTCGCAAATACAAATATCCTCCAATTGCACTTGTTCGGGGAGTCTCTCAACGTTGCGACCAGATTTTCAGATGCAGACCACTTTTCTGAGCGTTTTAAAAAGATTATCCTCGGAGGTCCATTTTTTTTTTTTTTTTTTGCACCTTTATGCCATAAGTATAAGTCACATTAAACATTGAAAACCGTACCTGATTGCAGGTTATGAAACATGCTGTGCCTAATGTGCATGAATGATGGGGAAATTAGTTCAAATTTCAATATTAATTCTCAATGAAGAAACATGCTGATGTGGGTTCAGCGTTTCCTTGGACCCTGATTGTTTACGCTGATTAATGCGCATTTTAAGTTCAGGCATATTCTAATGAGTTTGGGAGGATACTTGGGGATAGCTGGACATCGTAAAATGAGAGCAACATTGGGCACATTTTTGGGTCCAACGTCTGGGTTGTGCCCAAGGAGGAAACTCCAGGCCAAAGTGTCTGCTGAAGTACAGAATGAAAAAAAAAACTTATAGCCTCAAATGTTGGGTATGCTGGCATTATGGGTTCAGGATCTACATTTTGAAGGCACAACATTAAGTTGCAGTTTTTCTTTTTGTGCCAGTCGAAGGATACTACTACTAAGGTAAGGCAAAGGGTGTGGTATCCACATTTGGACATAGCAACAGGTCAGAACCAACTTGCCCTTCCAGTTTTTGGTTCCCTCCATAGAAGCTGCAAGCCTCTACTTCACACCTCCGTACAGTGGCACTGGCGGGATCAAAAACTCAGCACATGGAGGACCCAGAATGCAAGCCTGTGCCCTACCATTAGGATGCTGACATTCAGAACAATATATGCGTGGTGACCTATCAATGTTACAACTGAGAATGAACAAACTTACCACAATTGCAGCCGTGAAATTGGTACACTCAACGTTATGGTGTAGAATCAACCAGATACCTGCTTCTCATCAATAAAGACATTGTTTTTAGAATGTAACAGTTCCTTTTATGATAGAAAGTACTTTATGATCAGATGGTACTTCTGTTTTCCACTAAATTAGTAATACTCGTTTCCTCTTTATAATATAACATGGAACACTGAAGTAACTAAAACTGTTGAAACATTTGCTATTCCTTTCTGAATTATGAACAACTTTCTAACTCATTGACAGCGTTACATGTCGCGATGGTCAAAGTGCATCAAAATCAGCTGAGTTGTTAGACAAAGCAATAGACTGAATCATCATTCCAAGATTAGAATAAACAATCTGTTTAAATGGCCCAATCTCACTGACACCACAAGATTGGGCACATTGTAGAAAGATCCTTCCTCTTCTGCATCGCTGCAGCACATCTGCTCATCAGAAACAGTTGAGCACAACCATGGAATTTTAAGGCAACTTGTTATTAGATTAATTTACCCCAATTCAATTTCAGGCAAGGGCGTCCAATCTTTACCCATAGGACTACGTATAGCCCCAAGCCTGGCATTCGGTTCCTGAAGCCCAGTCCTATTTGTCTTTGTATTTTTAATTTGCTGGTTTATCCTGTTTGGATGTTGCAATTTTGGAAAGGATTGTTTTTAGTGTCATTGCTTCACTGGTGGATAAATCCCAAATTGATACCAAGATCGGTTTGTAGTCCATAACTTGAAATATATGCCAATACGAATGTAAACTTTATATGTTCTACCCCCGCCCCCACCCAATTTCAATGGTACACACCCATAAGATCACAAGATCAAAAGCTTGGATAATGTTGCCTTCTGAGAAATATTTATTGGAGTCTACAGTGGCTTTACCATTAGAATGAAGGACAATGCAGCAGCAACCTAGGATGTTTCAACAAATGTCCAAAGTGTCTTATTCCTGTGGTCAGGGCAAACTATTGAATGGAAAGATGCAGCAACAAGTGAAAGCAAAATCTTTACCGTGGTGCATTAGGCTTTTTCCAAAAGGCATCCCTAACCTATTTTGAGATTCATAGAAATCATTGCTTTGAATCTTAGCCAAGCATACTTGTTATTTTGAAAGAAATTCAATCATTTTGAAATTCAGAGAACCTTAAATCTCAGCACCTGCTAATGATTCAGCCATTCCATAATGGAGATTTCATAGAATGATACTGCACAGAAGGAGGCCATTCCGCCCATTGTGCCTGCTCTTTGAAAGAGCTATCCCACTCCTGTTCTTTCCCCAAAACCCAGCAATTTTTTTCCGTTCAAGTATTTATCCAATTCCCTTTTGAAAGTTATTATTGAATCTGCTTCCAACACCCTTTCAGGCAGTGCATTTCAGATCACAACAACTAAAATTTTTATTCCTCATGTTACCTCTAGCTCTTTTGGCAATTACCTTAAATCTGTTTCCTCTGGTTACCGACCCTTCTGCCACAGGAAAGTTTCTCCTTATTTACTCTAACAAAGCCCTTCAAGAATTTGAACACCTTTATCAAATTACCCCTCAACCTTCTCTGCTCAAAGGAGAACAACCCCAGCTTCTCTAGTCTCTTCACATAACCGCTGCCTTTCATCCCTGGTACCATTCCAGTAAATCTCCTCTGCACCCTCTCTAAGGTCTTGACATCCTTCCTAAAGTGTAGTGCTCAAAATAGGCCATGATACTCCAGCTGAGGCCTAACCAGTGTTTTATAAAGGTTTAGCATAACTTCCTTGCGTTTGTACTCTATGCCTCTATTTATAAAGCCAAGGATCCCGTATGCTTATCTTTTAACATCTGACTCAACTTGTGCTGCCACCTTCAAAGACTTGTACGCACACCAACCAGGTCTCTATTCCTGCACCCCCTTTAAAATTGTACCATTTTGTTTATATTGCCTCTCCTCATTCTTCCTACCAAAATGAATCACTTCACACGTCTCACGTTTCAGCATTAAATTTCATCTGCCATGTGTCTGCCCATTTCACCAGTCTGTCTATGTCCTCCTGAAGTCTGTTACTATCCTCCTCACTGTTTACTACATTTCTAAGTTTCGTGTCATCTGGAAGGGAGGGGAAAGACAGAGCAAGCATGAGAGAAGGAGAAAGATAGTGGGAGAGGGAGAGAAAGAGAAATTACATTACTAAAAACAGCACATTAGTACAGCTGAATCATTCAATCATATCAAGAAAGTAGATGCTCTGTGCATCAACCACAGATTAAATGGACTATATTCACAAGAGAGAATTTCCTACCGCATTATTCCAGCTTCTGTTTATGTCTGTGCAAGTAAAACTATTTTTTTTCACCTTAAGCTCCTTGTAATTTTAGTTATCCCACTGTTTAATCTAAAAGTGATATAGGGAACACTGTCTAAATATACTTAGCAACAGCCTGCCAAAACTGCAATTTCACAAATTGAATCATAAGGTTAAAGTAACTAGAGGCCAAAAATTTAGAGCAATCAATTTGAACCTAGCCAACATAATTAGGAAAGACTCAAATGCAAACAGGTGGCAGGAGCTTGTTTTGTGTTTTAAGCAGAATTTTTAAGCAGCTAATCTCACAAACCAGTTGGCAGGTTAAAGGTTGGACTTGACACAGATCTAAAAAAGGTGATTTATTTAACTTCAACAGATAACAGTAACCATACAAACCACCTGATTAACCCTCAAGTTCATAACAAATCAAAAATCTGTCATAAGACCCAGTCTGTGTTCTAAACTTGCATTTTGTTCAATAAGGCCTACAATGGCCTGATCCTCAATTTCAATAGAAACCCTACCTCAATGAGCATATTTCATTAATTGTCCAATCTCCAGAGCATTACTCCAATTGGCTCCCAAGTAGTCTGGTTATCTGCTTCCAACCATTTCAGTCACCACTAGTCTTCCTCCTTCCCAGTATGCATCCAAAGGCTTATTGGTTGGATCATATACTGATAGTTCTGCTTGACACCATACTTCTCCACTCCTGCCTCATTTTTCTAAAATGTACCTTAGTTTGGTGGCAACTTGTTCTCAGTACAATTAGCTAGACATACCCTGGAGTTCCACCATGTATCACTGAGGAGAGCAACACTGTCAAAACATCACAACCTGTAAGGAGAGGCTGTATACTTTTATGATCAGGTCACCAAGAAGGTGCTTTTATACTGATATACTCTACACCAGTGATGCACTGCATATAGACTCACTAAAAGCATACTGTAATCTTGGATGTTTATAATGTTATGAGAAATCCAGCTAATGCTGATGTTGTGAAACTTACATTTAAGCCAGTTATATTTATGACAATTTAGACTGTTAATTTTTTTAATTCGTTCCTGGCATATGTGCGTCACTGGCAAGGCCAGCATTTACTGCCCATCCCTAATTGCCCTTGAGAAGGTGGTGGTGAGCCGCCGCCTTGAACTGCTGCAGTCGGTGTGGTGAAGGTACTCCCACAGTGCTGTTATGGAGGGAGTGCCAGGATTTTTGACCCAGCGACAATGAAGGAATGGCGATATATTTCCAAGTCAGGATGGTGTGTGACTTGGAGGGGAACTTGGAGTTGGGGGTGTTCCTATGCGCCTGCTGCCCTTGTCCTTCTAGATGGTAGAGGTCGTGGGTTTGGGAGGTGCTGCCGAAGAAGCCTTGGCGAGTTGCTGCAGCGCCTCTTGTAGATGGTCCACACTGCAGCCACGGTGCGCTGGTGGTGGAGGGTTAAGAATCAACTTGCTACTAATATTTAATCTTAAGTGACAATGACTGTTGACTATGCAATTTTAGTTAAGTGGTGCTAGTGATACATTTGTGTCTGTCTTGGTTATTTATATTTCTAACTTCACTTACCACTGCTTTCTAGTCCTGTGGCTGATTTACTTTGGTCAATAATCAATGTATTCAAGTTGGAGTATATTGTCGTCCGAAGTGAGAATATGTCTATATATAAACCTATATCTACGAATATGAGCATCTTGGTGGAGGGAATAGGCGATCCCTGAATTTAACATCCCCCCCCTCTCCCCGTGCCAGACGAGAACGGGGGGGAGTGGGGGTTAAAATATAGGCAACATGGCACTCACCGGATTCACACTGCACATGCCATTTTAACAGGTGCGTTTTGGGCAGCTCCAGGCAGGCGAGGGCCTCATTGAGAAGTCTAAATTCGGGGTCTGATGACATAATTCCGTCCCTGATGACATTTTAACCTGCAATGGCGAGGTTAGCGCCTGATGCTGACCTCGCTAAGGAAAGCCAGCGCTGAGGAGCAGCAGGCCCAGAAGAGGGATGAAAAGTTGAGTTCAGTTTAGGTTTCCATGGGGGCCAGGAGAAGGAGTGCTCCGCCGGGCCCCACAGAGACCTATTGGGACACTAATGTTCCAGGTGTCCTGCAATTGCCTCGGACGCGCCCCTCCTCCTAGAATCAGGCCTAACTTACTTAAATAGCACCTGGGACTTAAAATGTCCTGTCCCTCATGTTGGCCTGACGCTCACCCCACTGGCCACACGCTCAAATTAAAATAGAGGCTGTGGTGTCAAATACCCTTCCATTAATATCAGCTACCTACTGGGAATGGTTAATAAAATACTTGATGATGTTGATGTATTGTAAAATAAACATTGGTTGATCCTCTACAACAGTCAGCTAAAAGCTCGTAGAAAATATCCTCTAGGATAATACCAATCTTTTAACACTGATTGCAAGAGGCAAGGCAACAGAAGTTCTGCTAACACCACATGATGTCTCCACTCCTTAAGCAAAGCCAGTCTTCCCCACTCAAACTGAAGTTGCAGATCAGCGTAAGCAATGAGCATTCAGTGTATGTGCTCTATTGAAAAGATGCTCCCAAAGAGACGGGCGTGTTCATTGCAGTGGCAAATAAAAGTAGATTGAACCAAGAGGTACATAAAATTGTGGGGTGAGAAACATTTTTGTTCAATTTTCGTAGATTATTGCTGCACAGTCTGGTCATATCCCACAGGATGACGGCTGCTCTCTAAAAGGTTAATACACAACCCCAACCCAGATCTAACTGCTAAAGCGGTTATTAAAAAAATTAATAAAACTAAAGTGCAGCAAGGTTGCCAGCAATAAAACTGAACTTTTTCACATCACATTCACCCTGTGTCTGACTTTTCTGCTCATCCATCCAAACTGATAGCTAATGGCTTGCATTTCATTGTTAAAATGCACACAGCTTCTCTGCTCTGATTTGAGCTGTTCCACTGCATGATGTGATCAAGTTAACAGATGAAGCAGAAGTGCCGCTGAATGCTAATTGTGTCAATATGTGTTTGAGAGAAATTATACACTGGGCAACATTGCAACAATGAGCATGGCTTCCATAATTTCAGCGGCAGTTATTTACTGACACCTGGGGACTTGTCAAAATTGGCTGATGAGATTAGATTGAACAAAGCATAGTTAAACAAACTGGTCAAAAAGGTGCTCTCCCACCTCAACTGCGCTGCCTAGTGTGGAGGGAAGCCATCCAGGGCAGGAGGGTCCCAAGTTTCATCCCCAGTCTGTGCCAAGTTAGCTGATCTTGGCAGAGACGGTGGTAAGGGCACAAATGGGCCGCAGCATACCTGAATAAGGTTGGGTTTGGCGGTTTTATTCGCTCATCTCAGCTGCACTCCCGCCTTCCCTTTTTGAATAGCTTCCCAAAATTATGCTCTACGCTCACACAAGATGAACTGACATCTCGTGCCTACAGAATAGGGTTCTCAACCCTCCCGGAATGGCCAGGAGTTTCCCGAAATCAGAGATTCCTGCCAAGCGCTGCCTCCAGCAGGCCGGGAGACCAATGGTTTAAATTTCCCTCCACAGTGCGTTGCCACCCCCTCCCCCGTTCTGTGACATCACCGGCTGCTGTTGGAGAAGCCTCCGGCTCAGTGACATCACATACAGAGAACATCGACGCAGCTGGGAGGAACCTGGAGCGTCAGCAATCTGGGGGCGGGCGGGTGGGTTCCTCGCATTCCCCTCTGGCCCACCCTTGGTTTCCCCTCTTCGCCTGCTCACTGGAGGTCTCCTGGTCCTTGGAATTTCTTGCACAACAGCTGCTGGCACGAAACCACGAGCAAAAATACTCAAATACAGGGGACCTAACCTTTACAAGGTAAATGCAATAATAATTGTAAAAGTCACGTGGTCAAATGTCACGTGTCCAGACATCACGTGATCAGTACGTCGAAAGGTCAAGCCTCCAGAAATGCCTCCAACCAGGCTGTCAACCCTACTACAGAACCATAACCTAAGAATCAGCACCTTCAGAAAAGGAGGAAAGAAATTTGGAAAAGGCAAAAACAATTAAAAGGTATAGAGAAGGGACTGACTAATCTGGTTTTACGATCATCCGTAACCACAATAGAGATTCAACATTCATGACCATCGCAGTCTCTGGAATGAAAGGCATCATTGTACTTCATCATGAGACATGATTGTCATTAAGCCTCTGCAAACTAAATATGGAAAGTGATGTTTTGCTGCAGTTCTTATTTGATACATTGAAAGAAAAACTACAATGAGGCAAGGGTGGGGGAGGGAAACAAAAATGGCTTACACACTAGAGTCATGAGAAAACAGGGAAGAGCACTGGGTATTTTTGTACAACACTGCAAGTGATTATTCCATTCACAAACTCACTCCTATATTGTGATATGAGGCGTACAAACCAATGCAAGGCTACAATGACTAGAGGGACACATACAACTGCAATACAAATGCAGTGCACGGAGGTGAGAAACTGCTGTGGATTACTCTGTATAAAGCTTCAGCTTCAAACAACCTATAATGAAATTCTGACTACAAAATATATCTAGTGAGGCACATAACTGATTTATACACAAACACCATCGGCATCTCAGGCTATTTACAGCACTCTGGTAAAATTAATTTCCCCAGAGTACACACGTTGCCATCTGTCTTGCTTGATCCGATAGCTCATTAATCCAATTTGACTGGCAACTGCAAATATTACAAAACCACTTCACTGGGTTTTGAGAGATGTTGAGAATTACCTAGAATCCTTGGCAAAAAAGGTTCCAAAGTATTAAATTACTGCAAAAGGATCAATTAGTTAGAAAAATTAAGCCTTACCAGTATCTGGCTTTTCCTCAGTTCTCTTAAATGGATTCCTTTGCACCGTGCTGTTCCTTTAAGAAAGAGGAACAGCAAACCGAGCCTGGTGACTGACACAGTCAGTGCTTGATCTCAGTTGTGAAGTCAGCACACTTTACAATGCGACTGTGAATCCACAGGGCAGCAGCGAAACCTATCTACATCCTCCCATCCAAAACCTCTAAATCATAGTCTCCATGGTTACAGACAATACAGAACATATCGCTGAAGCATACTGAAGCTATGAAGCCTTGTGTAGAAGACTGTTAGCATATAAAGAAAATTCTTTACCACTTGGTTAATAAAAACTTCATCTGTTGACTCAAATACTCAAGCTGGCAACTTAGGTCAAATTGCCTTCAACTCCCATAATTCGTGAGTCACGGCAGAATAGGTTTGCTGCTATTGCAGCTGCATTAATCCTTTGAGGCATGCAGCAGAATTCTTGCGTCACATTATAAAATGAACAATTTTACCTCATTCAGAAAATGCTGCACATCACACTACACAATTTAATTTAACATTTGCCCTTTAAGAAGGTACAGAAAATCTTTTCTGAATGCAATGTCAGAAGATTCAATCACCATTTTCAAATGACATTGATCAAAACGAAACGGATATTTCAAAACGATTTCCTATTTTCCCAGACCAATGAAGCACAGAGTGCTAATTACACAGGCAACAGAGATACGGAGAAATCCATTGAGAGGGGGTTCAGCTGACATTATAATTCATTCCCAAGTCTTTTCTTAAACAAACACATACTGGGAAGCTCTCGAGTGGCAGCTTTATTTCTTTTAAGTCTGGGACAGTGCCATAGAGGCAATGATTGCATGAAGTTAATGCTTGATAGATGGATAGACAGACAAACAGACACACACTCTTCAAAAAAAAAAGCAGCTCCCCCTCTCAAAAAGCAAAACAATATTCTCTGGCCGAAAGGGCAACACAGATACTGCATAAGTATCTGCCTCTGGAAAATCTGAAAATAAAGAAAGTGGGAATCGGTGGAAATATTATACAATGGATTCGTAATTGGTTCGACCAATAGTACCCAGAGGGTAATGGGATTGTCATCAGCTTGGAAGAATGTTACTGGTGGGGTCCCATGGGGGTCTGTTTTGAGTTAATATCCATAAACAATCTGGAGCTAGGAGTCACAAGGACAATGACTACATTTTGCAGATGATGCAAAGCTAATGAAATTGGTAGACTCAAAGCTGAACCGGATAAGCTACAGGAGGATTTGAAGATATTTGGGAATTGGCAGAAAGGTGGCAAGACTAAGTTCAATGTGGAGAAGTGCAAGGTGCTTCATAGGAATAGGAATAGGCCATTCAGTCCCTCGAGCCTGTTCCACCATTCAATTAGGTTATGGCTCATCTGTATCTTAACTCCATCTACCCGCCTTGGTTCATTTACCCATAATACCCTAGCCTTTACAGGGAACAAAACAATTCAGAAAGGTGCTGTTACTTAAATGGAAAGAAAATAATGTGCATGGAAAATGAAAGAGATCTGGGGCTCCTGACTGACAATAAATTGAAGCTATTGCAACAATACACAGTGCCAAAAAAAAATTGGCAAAAATATGTGAACAAGTGAATAAACAACAGTAATCTCTCTACCAGTTATTTGAACAGTCTGGGCTAATTAAATACTCCAGAAAAAGAAAGAGTGGAGGTATCTGGATTTGAAGAACTGGTCAGTTGAATTCAAAAGGGAGTGCCAGTATTTCTCATAACTGAACAAATAACAGTGTGTCTTCATTTGAATTTTACATTATATTTGGCTCCTGTCTCTATCCAAACAAAGGTATTTGCAATATTTTTATCAAGTTAGGCTGAGAACATGATTCTAAAAGCAGCGGATTTTTAATTCCTTATGTACTGTGACTGAATTAAAAGTTACTGCTACCAAGCTAAAACTAGACAAGATGCTTCCTTTCTCTCACACAAGCACCAAGTAGAACCTGGAAGAAGAGTTAGGAGAGGGGACTGAAGCTGAAGCACCAGGATTTGAGGAGGCTTTGGAAAGTGGAGAAGAGGTGTGTTGAAGTGGAGGGGTTAAGGAAGAACAGTCCAGAAAGGTGGCTTTGGTTTCTGCCAATGCTACTGGGGGTGAGGGTGCATGATACCTTGGAGTCCACACTCAGGAGAGCAGAGGCCATGAGCTGGGATGCACAGTTAGAGGATACTGTAGAGCTAGGGTGGAGCAAGGTCAAGAAGAGATTTGTAAATGAAGATGAGGATTCTGAAGTATTTGCGTTGAGATATACGGACAATAGAGGGAGATGAGAACCAAAATATTTACAAAAACATTGAGCTGTAAATTAAAAAAACATGTTCAACTGGAAGTTGTATAAAATCTGCAAATAATGTAGTGGAACTAGAAACAGTTTTGCAAATATGCCCGTGTCTCATTTTAAAAGGGCGTAGTGTAAAGGATGTGCAATGGTTGAAGGTTTGTATGCAAGCATTTGTTATGAAGCAGTTAATCTAATTTAAAATGAGGGGAGCGGGATGATTGCTGTGAAATTTGACGTTCCTCTGATTTATAGGTGTTCTCTCAAGTTCTAATATTTGTTCCAAATGTATAGCACTTTGACTGGGTTATGAGAACATTTCCGTCATTTTCATCTCTTGACCCAAATTTCATTCTAGCCACGCTCTCTGCTGGCTGCAGTAAATGTCCTATCTGTAATGAATTTCAGCTCACAACCTACTTCCTAATGGTACAAATCCACAGCACAGGAGGTGGTGGGGGGAGGGGGGGAAATTGCCTTCAAATTTGGGCTAAGTGGCAAACTCTCAAGAAAGGCCGGACCTGGCAAATATCAGCTGTGACTCAGCTGGTGGCACCCTTGCCTCTGAGTCAGAAGGTTGTGGGTTCAAGTACCCCTCCAGAGACTTGTGCACAAAAATCTAGGCTGACACTCCAGTGCAGTGCTGAGGGAGTGCTGCACTGTCGGAAGAGCCGTCTTTCGGGTGAGACATTAAACCAAGTCTGCTCTCTCAGGTGGACATAAAAGATCCGATGGCATTATTTCGAAGAAGAGCAGGGGAGTTATCCCCGGTGTCCTGGCCAATATTTATCCCTCAGTCAACACCACTTAAACAGATTATTTGGTCATTATCACATTGTTGTTTGTGGGAGCTTGCTGAGCGCAAATTGGCTGCCGCTTTTCCTACATTACAACAGTGACTACACTTCAAAAGTACTTCATTGGCTGTAAAGCGTTTTGGGATATCCTGCGGTCATGAAAGGCGCTATATAAATGCAAGTCTTTATTTTCTTTCAAGTATGAGAAGCTAATGTATCATATCAGTTCAACAGAAGGTATCTACTGAGGCTCGACTTGAGACCCATTGTTGAGGCAGGAAACAACAGCTGACTTGAAGTGCTGGAATTAGTTAAGTGTACCATTCTCCAAAGCAAACATCCCTCATCTCTAGGATAGAAAATACACATTTTAAGTTGTGGTAGAAGTTGTACTTTTTTTTAAATGAGACGATTTCTAAAGGCAGAATTTCAAGCATTTGCATTTTTAGCTTTTTTTCTGTAAATTGTCTCAATTTTAAAGAGAACAGAAATAGTTGAGCAATACTACATAGAAGGTACAGCACAGAAAGAGGCCATTCGACCCAACTGGTCAATGCCAGTGTTTATGCTCCACACGAGCTTCCTCCCACCCTACCTCATCTAATCTTATCAACATAACCTTCTATTCCTTTCCCCACCTCATGTGTTTATCTAGCTTTCTCTTAAGCGCATCTATGCTATTTGCCTTAACTACTCCTTGTAGCACCAAGTTTCACATTCTAACCACTCTCTGAATAAAGAAGTTTCTCCTGAATTCCCTATTGGATTTATTGGTGACTAGCTTATACTTATGACCCCTAGTTTTGGTCTCCCCCACAAATCGAAACATCCTCTCTACGTCTAACACCGAATAAAGACAGTAATTGGGAATTCAATAATATCCAACTGTAGCCCCCAAAAACAAAACGTGAAATTCTTAGATATTACACAGTGGCTGTAACCTGCAATAGAAAGTATCTCCTTTACCTCCCCCCCATCACAAATGTTTTTTACCCCTTGCATCCTGAAAGTGTTGACTCTTTGCTGTGACAATGTGGTTCCACAGAAAGCATTTACTGTCCAATACATCATCCAAATGGTCACTATTTTTGTGCAAACCTTGACAGTGTGCTGCCAAGTTATTTGACCCCCCAGGAGCATCCCTTTGGCTGAAACCAATTCTATCCTTGCCCAAAATCGACTGACATACACGATCAGCACGGGTCACTGGATAGCAATCAAGTACAGAAAGTGTGGCCAGTATCCTAACCCAGGGCCCCAAGAAGACCTACTGGGACACCTTTACTGCTGCTCAGCTGAGATCAGCTAACTCGCATTGATCGGAGATGAAACCTGGAGCTTTCCAGTTTCATGTGGCTCAGCTACTCACTGGATAAGCTCGCCGGGCCATCAAGAAAGGCTAATAATAGGGGATTTGGGGACAAGTATTACTAGTCATGGCTGTTCATGAATGAAAGACATGAAGCAGAATATTGAAAAAAAGTTGCTTATGTTGGTTAACAGTATTCTAAAGACCACTACCTACTCCTCTTTACTGCCTTAATAGGAACTTGTGCCTTACCTCAATGAAGCTTTAGTACGGTGTAATCCCTAGGCAGCTCACAGTGAAGTAGCTTTGAAGGAATTAACTGTACATTCCTCACACAGTGACAGTAATGTTCTAATCCAGTAATAACCACTGTATCATACAGAGTACCAGCAGGAACATCCTTTACATAACCCTGGTGTGAAACCGAGGTTTTTGCCCTGGCAAAGTCTGCTGTCCACAGATCCAGGATGTGAAAGATTGCCAGACAGGATTCCTTATATACACCTTTTGAGCTACATTTCATGCCCAGGTGACTCTTAATGCAAACGTTTAGGGTCTGTTGCGTGATTGAATGCCTTCTGTTGACCAATGGGCACTGCACAGAACATTTTGTTTAATTTTTCCTGACATTACTGTATAGCTTTACATTTGTTTGGCTTAAAAATCATTTTGGGTGAGCCACTTGTCCCTGAGCATTTAGCCACGTCCCGCATTCATGGTGGGGGAGGTGGGTGGGGGGGTTGTGGCAACATGATGTGTCCTAGTAGGTTCAGCTTAGCCCAGTCCCACTGGCCTATCTAAAACAGAATCCAGGGCTTTTGGACATCCAGAACATATCTCAGAACTGGAGAGAGGATGAAAATTAGTGGATAAATTCACACCAAGACAAACTACAGCTAGAAAAGGCTTAGTACAGGGTCACTGAAGCCAACAATAGCAACTCAAAAGGCAGAAATCAGCTAACTCAGCAGAGAATAGGGATCAAACAGGGGCCTCCTGGTCTGTATTGGTTATTGCTACACCAAGTAGTACCTTCACCACGAGTAATCACTACCTTCTGGTTAAAAATCATGACCACTAATCAGCAAATTGCTTCAAGGTCATTCTCAGATACACAAGAAAACTCCATATGCTCATTTTTATTTAATTTAATAGAATAAATAAAGAAAAAGCAACACAGAAATTGAAGAAGATCAAGACATGATTTTTAATACTGGATACAAAACTCTGTTTACTTTTCTCAATGACCGCATACATTATAAAAAATCCTACTTGCTTTTCTCTCTTGCTGCAGGCATTCTTCCTGCAATTCTTTCTGCTCCTTCTGCCCACCTGTTTGCAGTCCGGACAGTGCATTCACCTTCTCTCACTTGTATACTGTTCCTGCTGGCACTTCATTGAAAATGGCACAAAATTAGACCATTCTACTGGCCAGCCTATGTGAACAGCAGATAGATTGCCTATTGGATACTCACATCTGATTTTTAAATGTCTAGTCACCCACCATTCTGTACAACACAGTCATATTGGGATTGGTAGCACGATCACAGTCTACAGTGGCAACAGCATCGTTATGTCAACAGTGCCCCTTAAAAAATCCCAACTCACTTACTACTGCATCAGTCCCGTGATGTAGACTTCCAACTGCATCAGGACTGACCTTTTCCCGTACCAGTAATCTTTCTGGCCTCAAGATGATTACATAAGAATATAAGAACATAAGAAGTAGGAGCAGGAGTAGGCCATACGGCCCCTCGGGCCTGCTCCACCATTCAATAGGATCATGGCTGATCCGAATCTAGACTCACGTCAGTTTGTTGACAAATCAAGAACGGTTTTATGCTCTATCCCACTATAAATGTGTGGGGACTGCCAAAACTCACTTAATGTAGAATCCTTACGATCTGTTGAGAAAAAAAGTTTCTGATCCTGTCAGTCAGGCTGGATTGAAACCCAGAGACCGCACTGCACCAGCCAGAGCTAGATTGCTGGATTTCAGTACATCTACTAAAACCAAATAAGGAAAAAAAAGAGACTGCAGTACTGTCAACATTTGCACGCTGCTCCCTGGCACATCTTTCCCAAAGAGCACAATCGCTACACTTCCAAAAGCTGCTATTTCTCTCAACACTGCTACTATCCTTCTCAGAGCATTACTTCAATTCCAACATCTTCAGCACACTTTCATCACTTCTGCCATACAAAGAGGGGAAGGGAAGAGGAGAAAGAAAACACTGATTTGAATTCTCAACAAATTGCTATTGCTTGAAATATTTCAATACCTTCCTCAATTGTGCTTGTGCCAGATACACTCCATCACTAGTGTCTTACATTTTTAAATTAAGTGGCTTTTGGAACAACTGCTTACAAATGCAGGGTTACCACTTATTAAAAACAGGACTGACAGGTCCACAAGGCCAGTAGTGAACATTCAAAAGTTACAAGATTTTTCAACACAGTCTATTATTACTTACCTATTATTTCATGATTTACAGTCTTCTCTCCTTCCTGCCTGCACATTGTAGCAGTGTTCAATCATCTGAAGCAGCACCAGTAGGAGCTGGGAGAGGCGCCCTGGGGCATACAAAAACAGCCCTGAGATATGAGCTGAGGCATGGGGGAAGGAGGGAAAAGGGAAAACAGATTAAAAATGACCAAATTGAAAGGGAGGACTGCAAGGGCAGAGAGTGACTGTGAATTGGGGAATTTGGAGATGGGAATAGAAGGTAGTGGCTGTTGAGATAACTATTTTGGAAGGAGGGGGAGTGATGGTCCTTTGAAATCCAAAAGTCACCATTTTTAAATTGAGAAATTGGAAAAATAAGTCATTGAGAAGTAAAAGGGTGCGAAATTGGGCTCGATGGCGCCTGTTTTTTTGGGCACTATGAGTTCCCCCTTGAGTTCCAAAATGGCGTCCGTGGCGCACGCACACGTCTGACGCGAAGCGAGCCGGGTGCCATATTGGTAAAGGGGTTAGCACATGTTAATCAACGTGCAATGTTGATTTGATGTCATCACTGCTATTTTGGATCTGAAAGCTCCAGCCAATGCCCTGTCTTAACCTCGCACTGCTGAATATGCGTTCAGCAGCAGGAAGGACCCCTACCAGCACTATTTAAAGGGATCATCAACTACTTACAAGTTAGTTCCTGGTTGTATTATTTCTTATGGCTGTTGCTGCAATTCTACACGTTTTTCGTGCTTTCCATAATTGTTTCAAGTTTCAAAAGTCTACAGGGGGTGGTGTGGCAAGTGCTGAAGTATATTTTTCTGACTTCAAAGCTCCCGCACAAACCAATTGCTCCCAGATATGGGTGCACTAGTAGGCCTTCCTCCTGGAATTGAGCATGACTGGGAGAATGAGCAGAGGCCACGCAGAGCAGGACAAGCTGCTAGAAGAGGGAGGAGGAGGGGGAGAAGGGCTCTCAGCAGGAGGCCATATCCGCCCAGGGTGTTCAGCGAGCAATTCTCCTACCTGAACCTCAGCGATGACCAATGTTTGAGACATCTACACTCCACTAGGAGGTCGTCACTGAAATCTGTTAACAGCTGCAGCCACAACTCCAACCTCAGAGCAGGGTAAGGACAGCAGTGCCAGTGGCTATGAAGGTGACAGTGGCTATGAACTTGTGTGTGTCTGGCTCCTTCCAGGCTGGTGCTAGAGATGTTAGCAAAATCTCGCAGTTTGCAGTGCACTGCTGCATGAGGGAGGTCACTGAGGCTCTCTATTCAAAGAGGGATAACTTCATTTCATTCCCTCTTGCCAGAAGGAAGCAGGCAAAGTGAGCGCAAGGGTTTGCAAGGATTTGCATGGTGCAGGATGCCATTGACTGCACGCACATTGCTTTGCGTGCACCTCATGTCAACTCTGCCATGTACCTGAACCAAAAGGGATTTCATTCCCTCAACGTGCAGCTGGTGTGTGACCACAGGCAGCGCATCATGCAGGTCAGTGCCCGGTATCCTGGCAGCAGTCATGATGCGTTCATTCTGTGGAAGTCCACTGTGCCAGCTGTATGTCAGCCACCACGGCAATCAAAGGACCACAAGGGCTATCCGCCAACGACATGGCTCATGACTCCGGTTCACAAACCATGCACACAATGAGAGCCATGCTGCCATAAGAAACCTGATAGAGCAGACCACTGACACGCTGAAGCAAAGACTCCGCTGCCTGGATCACTCTGGAGGAGTGTGTCGTACTCGGCTGAGTCGGTCTCAAGATTTGTGGTCGTATGTTTCATGCTGCACAACCCTGCTATCACGAGGGAACAGCCCTTGCCACCACCTATCAGGCGAGAAGCTCAGGAGCAGGAGCACGAGGAGGAGGAGGAATAGGAAGAGGAGGAGGAGGAATAAGAATATAAGAAATAGGAGCAGGAGTAGGCCATTTGGCCCTTCGAGTCTGCGCCGCCATTCAATCAGATCATGGCTGATTTTCTACCTCATCTCCACTGTCTTGCACTATCCCCATATCCCTTGATTCTCTTAATATTCAAAAATCTATTGATCTCTGTCTTGAATATACTCAACGACTGAGCCTCCACAGCCCTCTGGGGTAGAGAATTCCAAAGATTCACCACCTTCTGAGTGAAGAAATTTCTCCTCATCTCAGTCCTAAATGGCCGACCCCTTATTCTGAAACTGTGACCCCTGGTTCTAGACTCCCCAGCCAGGGGAAACATCCTCCCTGCATCTACCCTGTCAAGCCCTGTAAGAATTTTGTATGTTTCAATGAGATCACCTCTCATTCTTCTAAACGCTAGAGAATATAGGCCTACTCTACTCAATCTCTCCTCATAGGACAATCCCCCCATCCCAGGAACCAGTCTGGTGAACCTTCGTTGCACTCCCTCTATGGCAAGTATATCCTTCCTTAGGTAAGGAGACCAAAACTATGTACAATACTCCAGGTGTGTTCTCACCAGGGCCCTATATAATTGCAGTAAGACGTCTTTACTCTTATACTCAAATCCTCTTGTAATAAAGGCCTATTTGCTTTCCTAATTGCTTGCTGTACCTGCATGTTAACTTTCAGTGATTTGTGTACAAGGACACCCAGGTCCCTCTGAACACCAACATTTCTCAATTTCTCACCATTTAAAAAATACTCTGCTTTTCTATTTTTCCTACCAAAGTGGATAACTTCACATTTCTCCATATTATATTCCATTTGCCATGTTCTTGCCCACTCATTTAGCCTGTCTATATCCCCTTGAAGCCTCCTTGCATCCTCCTCACAACTTACATTCCCACCCAGCTTTGTATCATCAGCAAACTTGGATATATTACATTTGGTCCCCTCATCCAAATCATTGATGTAGATTGTGAATAGCTGAGGCCCAAGCACTGATCCTTGCGGTACCCCACGAGTTACAGCCTGCCAACCCGAAAATGACCCGTTTATTCCCTTAATAGAAGGAGGAGGAGGAAGAGGAAAAGGAAGAGGAGGAAAATGAAGAGGAGGAAGTGGAAGGGAGGCTGCAACCTTGACAGCCCCTTTCTGCCTGGGCTGTACGTGAAGAACTGCGAGACCAGTAACCTCAACTCCAATTCCCCATTCACCAATAGTCCCACATTCCTTACTTTCCCTTTGTCACTGACCATCACTGTCTTCTTGGTCTTCCACCACTGCCTGGGCAGATTGCAGAAAGGAAAAAGGGACAAGGGTAAGGTTGTGGTGAGGGGAGCAGAGAAAGTAAGAAGTGCATGCTTACATGATCTGCAGCTTGTAAGTCAGAGGAGACTGTGGGATGGGTGGGTGGGGGGGAAGTGGGATGTGAGAAGGAGGATTAGGTATGAGGATACTGTCATCTTCAATGGATTTAGCCCCGCTGGTGGCCACGGCCTCAGCAATGGCCGCTCCAATTATCTCCAGAACCATCTCCTCCATGGGGTTAGAATATGCAGGTGTGCCTCTCCCCCTCCAGTTAGTTCCTGCTGCCTCCAGTTGGGCGCCACCTTCTCCTGCAAGAGAGGGGGGAGTGTGTCAATGAGTGTTATTTGGGTGATGAGGCTGTCATGGTTGAATAGCTGGTAGTGTGTGCATGGTGTGAGATGTGGGTGTGAGGCTTGCAACAGTGCTCAGTGTGTGAGGATGAGGTGAAGCATATGAATGTTAGGAATGAGTCCTGATTGATAGAGATTGTTGTTAGGTGAGTGATGGGGGTGTGATGATTTGAGTAGTGGCTGAGGCTAGTGGTGCAGTTAGTAGAATATAGTATTTGAAGATGCATTCACTGACATTGACCACTCGTGTGAGGCCATTGAATATCCTGTAGCACTGCATCCAGGTCCTTGGGGTTAAACTCCTGGCAGTGACCTCCGTGTTCTGTTCCCACTGCCTTCTCATCGTGTGTTTGGAGGGCCGCCTGCCCCCTACAGATACAGGACATCTCTCCTCCTTTCCACCTCCTCCACCAAGTCTCCAGTGCAGCATCAGAAAACCTTGGTGCATGCGCTCTCCTATGCTCAGCTATTGTTGATTGTTGCACAGCACTATTCCAATGATATCAGCACCTCCAGCAGTCATAATGCACCTTCCCATTAAGAGGTGCAGGCTAGCTTTAAGCAATGTAGGCTAGATTTAAGTAGGGCTAGGAAGTAATGATATTGGGTCCCCTGCTGATGAGTACAGTCAACGAACAGTGCGGTTAGTGCTGGCTGCACACAGAAATCATTATAAGGAGCAGGGAACATGAAGTTGGCATGCTGCTTGCATTACACTGAACGGGCGCAGGTTAATTGCGATCCACGCACCCGTTTTTGGGGGCTATCCAATTTAACCCCCAAAGTGTTTACCATTAACCAAGGTGCACAATTTTCAAATGTACAAATTCTACATTTCCTGAGTGAGCATGCTCTGAGACCTCCCTAGAACAGCACCGCGAAATGTCACCTGAGGAGGGTAGGTGGGGACAATGGGTGTATAATGTTGAAGTTATTACCTATGGCAAAAACTAGAATGATCTGATCATAAGATCAGCTTCAAATCTCTTATTAGCTATTAGACATTTTGGGCCAGTTAATAACTCAGAGCTTGGAAAAGAGCGGGAGGGGAGGGGGGTTTGAAGATTTTCAGACAGGAAACCCAGATGTATGGGTTTCCTGCAGATCCTGACAAATTTACCCGTTTAAAATTTTTTCAACAGGTTTCCTACCTGACAGTCAGCCAGATTGACAGGCTGGAAAGCAGCCAGGAAGCGGATGTCAGATAAGTCCAACATCGCGGGGGGGGGGGTAGGGAGCAGATCCCGGGGTATTTAAAAGGTAAGCTTGGTGGGCCGTCGAAGCAAACCTGCTCCATCTGACCCACAAGCAGTGCAATAAAGGTACTTACCTCATGGGCCCGGCACTTTCATCTGCTGGGATTTCCGAGGCCCAGGAATCCTAGGTTGTAGGTGTTAAAAATAAAACTTGAGTTAAATTGGAGGCACTCAGCCTCCTTAAAGGATTTTAGTGACTGACCCGCCTCCTGAGAGTGGGTTGGTCACCTGCTCCCCGACATACTTCTAATAAAACCGGAAATGGGCGGGTTGAGATTGGGTTTCATGTTTTTTAAATTTTAAACCCCCACCCACCCCGGGGAGTTAAAATTACCCCCTTTGTTTTTATAAAGATACAAAACGCATTCCTCCCATTAATGGGTTATATACACTGCAACTGAAAGAAAACTATAAAATCTAAAGAGAAATAATTAATTCCCAGATTGCAAAAGTATAGTTTTCAATATAAAAAAAGGCCTGAACTTATTGTAGACACTAAAATGCACCAATAAAAACTGTCAAAATTAAAACAGTAAGTGGGAAAGGAGGAGGAATTCCCGAACAACCCCCCACCCCCAGAAAATAAATCCTTTGCCTTTGACACTTGTGCCTCATTCGGGCTTTATGTAGTCATAGTTCATTTCCTCCAAAACAAGTAGGAAACATTGGGTGTATCTACAGCTTAAATTATAAGTATCAGTGTAATTCTTGTTGTAACATATCAGGCTTGTATTCAGAGCCATTTTAGTGGCCAGCTTTCTCTAAGTTGAAACGTATTAAAGTCAAACATTTAACATTATCTAGTCACTGGAGCAGTAAACAACGAAGCAAACAGAATGCTAACTAAATAGAGTACAGGTCAGAAGATGTCATTCTGAAGCCATACAATGCTCTGGTCATATTGCATCTCAAGTACTGTGTATAGTTTTGGTCATCAAGACTCAAGGCAGATATTAAAGTCCTGGAAGTTCTTTGGAGAAAAGCCACAAAGCTGAATCATGCAGAAAAACTTGCGCTCTTCAAGGTTGAAAGCAGGTGACCTCAAAGGAGGTATACAAGAAACTTTATAGAAGCGGAAAATCTAGAACACTACTGTTAAACTAGGATAGTCGGGTCAAACAGACAAGACAAATGTATTAATTATGTTAAAATTCTTTTTAGTGGCAGTGGAAGCAAAAATATTGGAATAATTTAAGAGACAGTTGGATGTATGGTGGGGAGGGGGAGTTTTCTTGGAAGAATGAGTTAAGGTAGGCTGAATGACTTTTCTCACTGTATTTATCTTGTAGTCTGGTGTAACACACTTCAAGGGCTGCTCATTGTCCAATACACATGAAATGTAATTTTACAACATGTAGGATCTACTCCTGACCTCCACCAAAGGGGTTTTCTAAATCAATCCTCAGGAGCTAAGCAAGAGAGAGGTGCAAGTTGACTCCCTTTTTCTCCCCACGCTCAGCCATGTGTTGTAGCTAACATCTGCCTTTGTTGTGCAGCATTACATAAGCACAGCAATTGAAGATGTCAGTGCACCAATAAATTACTGTTTTCACTTAAAATTATATACTACAACTCCTTTTCTCTTGATATTCTAAACAATGTAAGAATTCTTCTGTTGCACCACAGCATTATTGCACTAGACTAGTGAATTAGTCGAGTGCCTGAAGGTTAAAAGGGATATAGACACAGAATTTCTCAGGAGGTGTACATTTTGATCACATGTTTGATGAAGCAAAAGCCATACGGGGGTAAAATTTGGGTCTAGATACAAAATTGTCTGAAGAGTAAAAAAACAACAGGCACTTGTTAGGGGAGTCACGTCAGGCTGGTGGAGGGTGTACAAAATGGAGTGCCCCAGGGCCCATTTCAGGAATGAACTTGATTTAAAATACAAAGTTGGTCAATTTTTCTTTGTTCCAATTTGCAACAGATATAACTCACATTAGAGCCAATGCATACACTAGGACTTCATGCAGGCACCATTATGCCAACCTCATATGATGTGATTAGCTCTACTTTTATAAATTGTCACCCGATGGCCATTTGATGAGGTATTGACCACAAGAAGAATGCAATATTTTATCACGGTTAGAGTAGAAGGTAGAGAAACTGGAAGTCAAATGTACCCTAAGCGAGTGAATTACACTGTGCACAGACATTCCACTGTTGGGCAGCTAAAAAAAAGCAAACTAAAAACAACAGGGACAACAGTCTGAGAATTTACTGATCTTGGATGGACTCTATATGTACACTCTGAGAACTATTTAGGCTAAATTTGAGATCTTGTTTATTTAATGAATATTCCAGTAAAAGCTCACAAAAATCATTATTTGTGAACCTGACCCTTGTAACTGCCAGTTCCCAGGTTTAAAACATGCTCTGCTTTGACATTTAACTTTCCCATTCATGGTCGATCCACAGGATGATTACAGCTATTAGAATAATATAAACAGTAAGCTCTTCTTATGCTTCTGTTTGAACCAGAAGGTCCCAGGTTCAATAACTGGTCTGTACTGAGTTTGGGGATATCAGCCAGGGATAGCACAACTGGCCTGGGCACATCTGGGTTTGGGGAAGGAGGTGGAGGGAGAAAAACAAGTAAATCAGCCACGATTCTTGCTTCTGATTGCAATCCAGCAAACCCCATTAGCTAAAATAGTTATTGGGCTCGACTGTGATGCACCCATCCAACAAACGATTATTTTGCCCACCATCACCTCCTCAATCATTATCTAGACCGACACATGAAGATTGGCCATTTGGGCAAGATACCACAGTAACCAACGTGGGCTGTACTGTACAGGGGCAGGGAGAGAAATGATGTACCACCCTGTCCAACTAGTTCCACCACAACAAAAGTAAGAGAAGTATGATGGAGATAACCACCCCAATTCACAGCATGGCCATTCCTACGTTATCTTAAGCTAGATAACTTAATTTGATTTTACATAAGTAACTGGCAGGAATGCTCCCTGGATATTTTTGTTTAAATGTCTTTGGTTGTTACCTGGAAAAGTGAAGCAGAAGAAAATTTAGCACATCAGGAAGATCAGATAAACATCAAATATTGCAACTTAATAGTGACAATATAACACCATTCCAGTACATGTGATGCACCATGGGTCAGGATTCTGTAAAACATTGGCAAGAAAAAAATAAAAGTGGGAAAAATATAACAGTTTAATCATGCTTCTACAGGGATACAGCAACTTGGACTTGTTTCTGATGATCATCTCTCCACTGGCAGACAGTTCCATTATACCATCACTTTCAATTCACAACATGACTGTGGAATTGTAACTCAGTAGTCAGGTCCTGATTGGTTGAAGCTGGTAGGTGTGAGACCACCTACTGGAGATGGTTTCCCACCACTTGGGTTCACACCAGATGTGGTAAACTCCATCTATTTACCAAAGGCATATGGCCCAGGTATGGACCTCCTGGGAACTTTTTAAACTAAGAATGCAATTTTTTGTGAATGTTGAGAGAGCAAATGGCAGGGCAAGCTTTCTCCTGACATTACGAAGTAGCCAAGCATTAATTTCTGGTACCCTTTTAATACTCAACTCAATGAAACACATGGGTGTGATGGTAAATTAGGTCCATCAGCTACCCATCACATCGTAAAACCAGTATAACGGTAATAAAACAACGGCTTTTAGTGTGAATACACTGAATTTGGAGCATAGGATGTTTATTTTTGGATTTTCTGTTCAACAGCTAATTTGGCAGGTACATATTAAATAACTGAGCTGAAGGAACTAGTCATGGTGTAAACTCACTGTATGGACCGGGGAAAGGGGAAAAAGAACAAAGAGGAGTGACGCAGTAGTGAAGGGTCTCAATGAGTGAATTAAGGAGGACAGCTTGGAGCAAGAGGTTCTAAAAATAAGTTATCACTGGAAAAATCAGGAGACTGCAGTGTGAAATCTGAGAGAGGCACGAAAAGTTTGTGGCTGTGGCAAATATGTTAATTGTTAAAGCTTCTAGATGCAGGAAAATTATTTTTCTAACACAAATGATACCAAGGAGTTAGATTAACCTGGCTAGGTTAAAATAATTCCTGGATCCTAACAAATGGTCCTGAATCCCCAGAATTGGTACCTTCTGAGTAGCCATGCCACATTTTACAACAGTTCACACGTGGGCTAGCTAATACTTAAACACATTGTTGCCTGCAGGGCATCCAATATCCGCTGTCTGGATCATCTTAACCATCTGTGCCCAGTGCAGATAATGCTTCTGAAACAAGCACCATCACAGGTCATGACTGTACACAACTAGGAAAATCTATCTACATCAGGGCAAGTGAGATTCCATCAACATTTAGCCACACGTACGGCAAGAACACATTTCACACAGGTGAAACAAATCTCAAGAAAACTGACAATAGCTTCTAGTATACGGATAAGCCGTAGCTTTGCATTTTATCCATGAGAAGAAGTGGATGACAGTACCAGTTGCTCCTCGATGAATAAGATGTATGACGTACTATTAGCGGTTACAGTGTCCATCTTGGCTTCAAAATCTAGATCCATCAAAATGCTCATTTAAAGAAATATTTAAATCATCTTGGCGGGAAGTAAAAGCAGTGTTGTATTTTTATTTTCCAGCCCACTCCACTGTGTCCTCTCAGGCTTCAGATCCTAGGCGCCAGCTGAAGGGACTAGCAAATAACAATGGATGTCAACAGCCTTGTACATACGCACTGAGCTGCCAGTCAGAAGGGGTACTGGAAGCACAAGTAAAAAGGTCAATGCAATTCATTTTCCATTGCCTTGGTGAGAAACCCATCGATTGTTGTGGTGCTTGACAAGCTGGACAAATATGGCCCAGGATGGGAGAGAAAGAGAGAAGGCAACAAAGAGAAAAAAAGATTGCCGCAGATTTTTCAAACAGAAAATCCAAAAATAAACATCCTATGCTTTGGGCAGGATTCAGCTATTAGAATTAAAGAAAAATTCACTGCCTTTATTCCTGTAGTGCAGGACCACACATTTATTTATAAAATAAAATATGCAGCAAGGAAAGCATATTTCAATGCAACAGTCTGCATGAGATATACAACAGCATGACTACCCAGATGATCAATGTTATGTTGAAAGCTGATCGGGACAGACGTGTGCATAGAATTTTTATATCTTGCAGCACATGACCCTGGGCTTTTAGCTGTGCAACCTGCTTTACAGGCACAGTGTACAATCTGCAGATATTTCAAATCACACTGCAGGTCTTTGCCTACATAACAGGCATTACACTTCAAATTATTTAATTGTACATGAAACCCTTTGAAATATTTGACAGACATGACAAGGTACTCTATAAATGCAATTCTTTCTTCTACTAACCATTTTACAAATCTGAGACGACGGGCAGGGAGGGACTGAATCGAACTTGGACACATGCCTACAACCATCCACTATACAGTAGCGCTGCTGAACACCTGTGAACAGGTCACATTCCCCCATCTTGACTGGATTATGACGTGGGCCATGGGAAAGAAAATAAGCAAACAGCATTTTTGCCCTTCTAAAAAAAAAGTTACCATACTTATCTGGTTGGGCTGAGCTATTGGTTAAACTCACCTTATATGTTGTTTTCGGAAAGCAGTCAGGATTTTGTAAACCTCCAACGTCAGAAATGTTGGTGTCGCTACTTGTGAAAACACGGGGGAAAAATTGGGTCGCGCCCCCTTTGGGGCACTAACTTCGCCAGGGCATTACTTTTAGTGTCCCAAAAGAATTAGCACCCCCGCACCCGAAATTCACCGGTAGCACCCCAAGAGAGAGGCGGGGCGCTACAGGAAGTGCCCCGCCTCCTCTTTGGGGCGATGCGAGTGAATATCGCGGCGCTACGTGCCACAGTGCCATGCGCTGCAGCACGGTGCGCCATGGTACTGCAGGCCTTCCTCCCCTTATTAAAGGGGAGGGGACCCAGGGCCCAACTGGGCCACCAGGGATCGGAGTGCCGGCAAAAGAGCCCGGCACTCAAGAGAAGTGCCGGGCTCATGGAGCGCAGCCGGCAGTTTGCGGGGGGGCTGCAGAGGAGGCCGGGGACGGCAGAGGGAGCAGGTGCTGGCAGGCAACCAGCAACAAAAATGGCCTCCCTTTAATTTGCGCCGCCCCGGCCGCAGGTAGGCCCCCCTGACCCCGTTGGACATAGTGTCTGGTGGTAAGTCAGGGGGCGCTACTGAAGATTGCGGCTGGGGCACAAGCGAGGTGCTGTGCACGGCGATGATGTCATCGCCAGCGCCGCGGGGCGCTAACGGTTACCGCCGCCGCTAACCTGCCGCTGAATTTTGCAGGAGGCGTTGGCGGCGCCGCGCCCAGACGCTAGTTGCTTTGCGCCCCCGTTAGCGCCCTCTTAGGGCACTAGCGGGAGGCACATATCAACCAAATTTTTAGGCCCTAATTTCTATTTGAAAATCCTCAACACCCAAGTGTATATTTTACTTTTAAATTGTAAAATTAGGGTTGTCTATTTGGTGTGGCATAGGAGAGACTGGAACATTGGCATTGTAATTCCAGCAGGCTATTCTGCAGCGGGCAGATAAGAAAGGAACTAGTGAAGAAATTACAAAAAGGCTTTCAGATAAACCAAGCTATGAAAAGATTTGTAACTAGGCATTTATTAAAAGAAATTTGGCATTTTATGAACTGAATTATTAAAAAAAACACACACAAACAAACTACCCCACCCCACTTTGCTCCTCATCCAGTATACACCATAAGACCTTATTCGTTAGTCTGTCTTGGTGCTGGATGGTGTGCCACTGCTCTGCAGAAACATAGGTGACACTGAACGAATATCAAAAGAATTTTAAGACTTACAGTTATAGGAGTCAGATGGTCTAACATTGTACACTGTGTTGAATCCATATTTGTGCAATTGTACATAAATGTATAATAACCCAGAACACAACAGCGACAGTGTTAAACTGCTTTGCAGACCGTCCTTCCAAACTGAATTAGCTCCATTCCATCAGTGCACCATTCTAGGGTTGGAATACTGCCATACACATTTAAAAAAAACATTAGTAAATAACAAAATGACCATCCGCTCTCTGATGGCTCGGTTGTTAATGTACGAAGCAGTGTGATGCAGATCAGGAAGGTCCCAGCTTCCATACTCCAGCTGCACTGAGTGAGCTGATCTCAGCTCTGAGGCAGCAATAGGGAAGCTATAGTTGATCTCAGTGCACCCGAGCTATGGAAGGAGGAAAAGAAAACAGTCGGGGGTCCTGCTTCTGATCACTATCTATTGACCCCTACTGGGAAGACTGCATAAATAGATATTGGGAGAGCATACCATCGGTGATGCCTTCTAAATTTATCTAGCCTGTCAGCTGACACTCACCGTCTAAGTTTCCACGTGAGGATTGGCCACTTAGGCAAAATACCAGCAGCCATGGAAAGTCTAGAATCTCATACCAGCACAAGTCAGCTTCTTCGAGAGAGGTGATGGTCGGGGTGGGGAAGGAGAAAAAACAGAGGCAAAACAAATCTTCTGGATGAATTAACAAAAGTGGTTTCCCAGCCCAGTTACTTTAAAATACACTGTAGATATCTTCAGTGATTCTTATCAAAAATGTACACCTCTCTAAAGTGCCCATCCTGCACAGCAAGTGGTTGTAATGATAAGTATACAGGAACGACTGTAAGCAACAAAGAGGATACATTATGGTGTGTTGATGTAACTCCAGCTAACACACTTAACAACAGAAATAAGTTCCAGCTGAGATGACGAAATCCATTCTTAAGTTAAATGGCATCGCACAAAGATAAACTATTGAAAATTACAGGATATTCAATTCATCACACAGTAACTATGGAGCAACATCAATTGTGTGATCCACAAATAAAATGCACAAACACCATTCAGATTTTTTTTTAAATCTTTCCTCTCTCGCTGCTTTCCAACAGTTACTGTGTTTATTTATGGCTGAAGAGTTAGGAGGCAACATGTTATAATGCATCCTTTTTGTTGCTAGCAGTAATTCCTCTATCTTTTTGCTTCACACCTTTCACCAATTCCAGTTGAAAAGGTGGAACAAGCAGCCTTCTACGCCTCCCCAACACTGCCATGAACCAGGGGTTCCTTACAGCGATGTGATGGTGATCATAAACTCCATCGTAAGGGAGGGAATACCATTGTGTTACTAGCACAAATTCAGAGCCATTGACTCACTGCTCCAACGTACTTCTCTACCGCATCACCTCAAAATAATGCAGTTCAAGACTGCCAACTTTGACTGTTGTATCTGGTACACTCCCGAATTATCCTGCGTTTCATTTTCTCTAGTCTCCAAACTAAATCATTAGCCTGCTCCCACTTCAACAGGCACTTCATCCAATTAAATTATTTTCAACATACGGTTTGCTTAAAATGACTTTTAGTAATTTTATGCTAACACTCAAGAGTTACAGTACAATATGTCACAAAGAAGATATGGGGGCAGCACAAGGCAACCACACAGATGCAGCCCTTCTATTCTCAGCTCATTCCCACCCAAGACCCCAAAAAGTCATCAGAACCCTGATCCACACCAATATCTTGAAGCACAACAACAACTTGCATTAATATTTACCCCTCAATCAACATCACTAAAAAACAGATTATCTGGTCATTATCACATTGCTGTTTGTGGGAGCTTGCTGTGCGCAAATTGGCTGTCGCGTTTCCTACATTACAACAGTGACTACACTTCAAAAGTTCTTCATTGGCTGTGAAGTGCTTTGTGATGTTCGGTGGTCATGAAAGGCACTATATAAATGCAATTCTTTCTTTTATATAGCGCCTTTAACATAGCAAAACGTCCCAAGGCGCTTCACAGGAGTGTTATCAAACAATATTTGACACCAAGCCACATAAGGATATATTAGAACAAGTGACCAAAAGCTTGGTCAAAGAGGTAGGTTTTAAGGAGCGTCTTAAAGGAGGAGAGAGAGGTAGAGAGATGGAGAGACTCAGGGAGGGAATCCAAAGCCTCAGGCCCAGGCAGTTGAAGGTATGGCCGCCAACGGTGGAGCGCAAGAGACCAGAATACATGCTTTGTTGAAAAAAACTCAAAAAAAGGCAGTGGAATGGACTAACAAGATCCCAGATGTAGTAACATTAGCCAACCTCATGCAGAACTGTACCCAGCAACTCAAACTGTAATCGCCAAATGGGAAACAACACTTCTATATCAAATTTATTTAAGAAAAATATATTTAAGTAAAAAGAGATGCTATTGCCCTAGTAACAAACAGTGAAGTATAACCCAGTAACAATGTGGTACAGTTCAAGTCATATGGACTTGTGGCAGGAGTTAACCGTCACTGCTCGTCACCACCACACCCACTTGAAATCGCAAACAAGATAGAATTAAACCAATTCCTCAAAGTCCACATGCTGGAGTGCATTTCATGAACAAAGAAACACCTTTGATTCAGGTGATGCAGATAAGCCACTACCATGGTTTAGAATTCCATTTGAACTCTTCAGTATATTACTGTCATGCAATATCTCAGCTTTATCCTGTATAATGCATGAGCTGAATTGTACATTACAATGAAAATAGTACAGAATAGAACATTATATAAAGAAGCTCCATAGAATACACTATTTCAAAAGGAACCCAATGCATTAAAAGTAATCACAGCTATAGTAATAAATCAACTCCAAATTTATTTTTGGTGGTGCATTTTTGTGCCTATCAACGTGAGGATGAGCAAGGTTCAGTTTGTTAGATAATACCGGCATCAAGCACTCCAAGTGTAGAGCAAAGTTTCCCAAAGTTCCCTCATGTTTAGCCCCAGAACCAACTTCTACTGCATCAATGGGGTATTTCCAATTCCTGCATCAGCTGTGCCCAGGGTTATGTACCAATTTGCCATGAATTGTGTGTAGTTTCATGAATAGGGCACACATCCATCAGTAACTGGGTTAAGTCTACCCATCCTCATTTCATTTAGAGCCTTTATATATCATTAGTCTAGGCTGGGTTCAAACCGGGCCACCCAGTCCACTGAATGCGAATAAAAACACTAAGGGCTCGATTTTGCCAGTGTGGGCGGGCTGGGGCATGTCAGGTGGGAATTGTGTCAGGACCCCGACTCCGAAGTGAAGTGTTGAAAAAGTGCGATTTTCCCCTAATTAGGCAATTGATTTCCAGCGTGTGGGAATCCCTGGCCCAATGAGTCTTTTCATACAGAAAGTCGCCTCCGATGACGTCATCAATGCTGTTGGATTTAAGGCCTGCAAGCAGCCCTGCTTCTTCTGGAGACTGGAAACGCTTTGGAAATTGTATGAAGGACTTCATTTACCAACCATGCCCACCAGCAAGCAAAAGTGTGCACCTCGCTTTGATGAGCCCTCCCTCCAAGCTCTGGTGCAGGGAGCAAGATCTAATCAGAAGGTGCTCTTCCCTTCCTCAGAGAGAAAAAAGCCACCCCAGTAGACTAAAGCTGTGTGGCTGCAAGTGGCCCAGGAGATCAACTCCATATCGATGAGCTGCAGAACCTGGCTGCAATGCAGGAAGAGGTTTCATGACCTTCTCCGCACAGGAAAAGTGAGTATGACTTTCCCATCACCCTCAATCTGATCCCCATTGCCTCTCCTCACAAGTACTCTGCTTGGCCAACCTCTTCCTCCACATCCCACTTACATCCCTGCACCCGTACCCATTGCCTCTCTCTATGGTCACATTCACTTAACTATTCGACCATGCAGCCCTCACACTCCCTATCACTGTGATGCAACAACAACAACACACAGGGAGGGCCTTTTGTCTCCTTCTATGCATCTATGCTACACTCACTCCTTCATTCTCACGCAAACTCCACTTGTGTCCCTCATTGCAGGAAAAGAGAGCCCACAATAAGAGGGAAAGAGCCATGACAGGAGAAGGGCCACCCTCAGTAGCCCAGCTCACCGCCTGGGAGGAGACAGCCCTGGAAATCGCCAGGATCGAGGCGGATTCCCAAGTGGGGGATGGACAGATGAGCGCATCACAGCAAGCTGGTGATAGAATAGTTTGGCATCTCTCTCATTGACATTGCATGAGTCACTGATACTAATCTGATGCTCTAACAGATTGACTTATGATCATCTGCACAACTCAATGTGCATGTAACCTTGACCTCACATCTCTAACTCTTTCCTTCACTGCCCCACAGGACCATCGAGAGCCCTCGTCCCCACTGTCCAGGAGGATGAGCCTGAGCTTCCAGACTCCTCAGAGGAAGCTGCAACCTCTGAGGGCGCAGCGTCAGCAGAATTCAGCGCACCTAGCACCAGCGCAGACACTCACACCTCGGTGGGACCTTCGCGAGATAGAGTAGTGTTGGCACCTGATATATCACAGCTCACAAGTGAGCATCAGCAGATGGTGGAGACAGGGACAGCAGTGGAGAGTCCTCGTCGGAGGGCGCAGGACTCTGCCAGCTCAGTTCAGCTGCATGTCGACCCTGTGCCTCCGGGTCCATCCAGAAGGAGAGTGGTGCTGGAACTCCAGGAACAGGTGCAGGAGTCTCTGGCAGGTTTTGTCTCCAGGGTCGCTGTGAGTGTGGAGCGAATGGAGGAGTCCATCGCGAACATGAGCAGAGCCTTTGCGGAGGCACTGGTGCATGAACACATCACCACGGAAAGGATGTCAACCTCCGTGGAAAGGATGGCTACGGCCATGGAGGAGCTAAGTCGCCAGAGTGTTGAAAACATGGTCATTGTTCAGAATAGACTGGCATCTCTTGAGGAGCGATGGTCAGCTACTGAGCATAGAAACCAGACCTTCACGGAAGTCCTCTGGAGTAGGTCTTCCAGTGCAGAAACGGGTCTTCATGGTCCCCCTGAAGTGCAGCAAGGTGTTGTCAAGCAACTTGCTAGCTCTGAAGTGGGGCTGACCCATGAGAGGGATGTTGGTAGCAGACAACAAGGAAGTGGGGGCTCCTCTCCAAGCGCTCACACGACCATGCCACTGCAAAGCCCTCGGGTCAGAGCCCCACCAGAGTCCTCACCCAACTGAGATGGGCGTCTCATCCCCTGCACAGCTGTAGGAGCAGCAGACTGTTGCCGAGCCCTCACAGGTTCACAACCCCAGGGGACGGCTGCCAAAGGTGTCGAGACAGGAGCAGCAAGAAAGTGAGCAAGGGGCCTCCACATCTGCAGAAGCCACAGGGGAAGCACCACGTAGGAGCATGCGTAAGAGGAAGATAATGCACAAGTAGTCACAAGGGTAGTCACTTGGGTGTTATGTTGTGTTTATTTTTGAAATGCCATCAGTTGCTTGTTGTGATAAAAATTTCTGATGGCAAACTGTTGAAGTTGTGGCCTGTGTCATTTTGCAAATGAGACTTCCACATTGAGGGCTTAGAGCGACTTACAATTGTCAGTATGGTGGTCAGAGTGATGGGAATCCGCAGGTTCTTGTCCATTGTCGATGCTCTGGTAAGCAGGTGCGAGACAAAAGTGTTTGATTGTGCAGGCTAAGCAAATCTGGCCAAGATGAGTGCGTCCCTTGCATCCCGGGCAGCAATGTGGTCGCGCTCTGGCGCCTTCTGGCCTGTGCAGTTTCAGGTGGGTGAGCAGCAGCTTGGCGCTCCTGTTGTTGCTCCTGCTGTTGGTGCTGCTGTTATTCAGGGTTCTGCTGCTGCCGCGGCTGGTCTTCGCCCGAATCTGATGTCCAGGAGGAAAGGAAATAAATGGTTCCCATGCTTCTGGTATATACCTCAGTTGTGGAGGAGGAATTCCTGGAGTGTTTACGGGATGGTTTCCTGGACCAATATGTCGAGGAACCAACCAGAGATCAGGCCATCTTAGACTGGGTATTATGTAACGAGAAAGGATTAATTAGCAATCTTGTTGTATGAGGCCCCTTGGGTCTGAGCGATCATAATATGATCGAATTCTTCATTAAGATGGAGAATGAAGTAGTTGACTCAGAGACTAGGGTCCTAAATTTAAATAAAGGAAACTACAATGGTCTGAGGAGCGAGTTGGGTAGGATTGATTGGGGAATGGCACTCAAAGGGTTGACGGTGGATAGGCAATGGCAAACATTCAAAGACCGAATGGATGAGCTACAGAATTTGTTCATCCCAGTTTGGCATAAAAATAAAACAAAAAAGGTGACTCAACCGTGGCTAACAAGGGAAATTAGGGATAGCATAAGATCCAAAGAGAGGACATATAAATTGGCCAGAAAAAGCAATAATCCTGAGGATTGGGAGCAGTTTAGGATTCAACAAAGGAGGACAAAGGGATTAATTAAGAAAGGGAAAATAGAATATGAGAGTAAGCTATCAGGGAACATAAAAACTGACTGTAAAAGCTTTTATAGATATGTGAAGAGAAAAAGATTGGTGAAGTCAAGCGTAGGTCCCTTGCAGTCAGAATCAGGGGAATTTATAATGGGAAACAAAGAAATGGCAGACCAACTAAATTCATACTTTGGTTCTGTCTTCACAAAGGAGGACACAAATAACCTCCCAGAGATGCCGGGGAACATAGGGCCTGATGAAAGGGTGGAACTGAAAGAAATCAGTATTTGTAGGGAAATGGTGTTAGGAAAATTGATGGGACTGAAGGCCGATAAATCCCCAGGGCCTGATAATCTACATCCCAGGGTACTTAAGGAAGTGGCCCTAGAAATAGTAGATGCATTGCTGGTCATCTTCCAGAACTCAATAGACTCTGGAACATGGATTGGAGGGTAGCTAATGTTACCCCACTATTCAAAAAAGGTGGTAGAGAAAAAGCAGGGAATTATAGACCGGTAAGCCTGACATCGGTAGTGGGGAAAATGCTAGAATCTATTATAAAAGATGTAATAGCAGAGCACTTGGTAAGCAGTGACAGGATCGGACAAAGTCAACATGGATTTACAAAAGGTAAATCATGCTTGACTAATCTACTGGAATTTTTTGAGGATGAAACTGGTAAGATAGATAAGGGAGAACCAGTGGATGTGGTGTATTTGGACTTTCAGAAGGCTTTCGATAAGGTCCCGCATAAGAGATTAGCGTGCAAAATTAAGGCACATGGGATTGGGGGCAAGGTATTGACTTGGATAGAGAACTGGTTGGCGGACAGAAGGCAGAGAGTTGGAATAAACGGGTCGTTTTCCGAGTGGCAGGCAGTGACTAGTGGGGTAGAGTCATAGAGTCATAGAGTTATACAGCACGGATAGAGGCCCTTCGGTCCATCGTGTCCACGCCGGCCATCAAGCCCTGTCTAATCTAATCCCATATTCCAGCATTTGGTCCGTAGCCTTGTATGCTATGGCATTTCAAGTGCTCATCCAAATGCTTCTTAAATGTTGTGAGGGTTCCTGCCTCCACAACCCTTTCAGGCAGTGAGTTCCAGACTCCAACCACCCTCTGGGTGAAAAAGTTCTTTCTCAAATCCCCTCTAAACCTCCCGCCCTTTACCTTGAATCTATGCCCCCTAGTTATTGACCCCTCTACTAAGGGAAAAAGCTCCTCAGCATCCATCCTATCTATGCCCCTCATAATTTTGTACACCTCAATCATGTCCCCCCTCCTCTGCACCCTCTCCAACGCGATCACATCCTTCCTGTAGTGTGGCGACCAGAACTGCACACAGTATTCCAGCTGTGGCCTAACCAGTGTTTTATACAGCTCCATCATAACCTCCTTGCTCTTATATTCAATGCCTCGGCTAATGAAGGCAAGTATCCCATATGCCTTTTTTACCACCTTATCCACCTGTTCCGCCGCCTTCAGGGATCTGTGTACTTGCACACCCAGATCCCTCTGACCCTCCGTCTTGCCTAGGGTCTTACCATTCATTGGGTACCGCAAGGATCGGTCCTAGGACCCCAGCTGTTCACAATATATATTAATGATCTGGACGAGGGAATTGGATGTAATATCTCCAAATTTGCAGACGACACAAAGCTGGGTGGGAGGGTAAGCTGTGAGGAGGATGTTGAGAAACTCCAGTACGATTTGGACAGATTGGGTGATTGGGCAGAAACATGGCAAATGCACTATAATGTGGATAAATGTGAGGTTATCCACTTTGGTGGCAAAAACAGGAAGGCAGATTATTATTTGAATGGCAATAGATTGGGAGAAGGGTAAGTGCAAAGAGACCTGGGTGTTCTTGTGCACCAGTCGCTGAAGGTAAGCATGCAGGTGCAGCAGGCGGTTAAGAAGGCAAATGGTATGTTGGCCTTCGTAGCAAGAGGGTTCGAGTACAGGAACAAGGATGTCTTGCTACAGCTGTACAGGGCCTTGGTGAGACCGCACCTTGAGTATTGTGTGCAGTTTTGGTCGCCTTACCTGAGGAAGGACGTTCTTGCCATGGAAGGAGTACAGCGAAGATTCACCAGGCTGATACCTGGGATGGCAGGAATGACGTATGAGGAGAGATTGTGTCGATTGGGCTTATACTCACTGGAGTTTAGAAGATTGAGAGGGGATCTCATCGAAACCTATAAAATTCTGTCAGGCCTGGACAGACTAGATGCAGGAAGGATGTTTATGATGGCCGGGGAGTCCAGAACCAGGGGTCATAGTCTAAGGATAAGGGGTAAGCCATTTAGGACTGAAATGAGGAGGAATTTCTTCACCCAGAGAGTGGTGAACCTGTGGAATTCTCTGCCACAGAGGGCGGTGGAGGCCAGTTCATTAAATATATTCAGAAAGGAGTTGGATATATTTCTTAAGGCTAAAGGGATCAAGGGATATGGGGAGAAGGCAGGGACAGGGTACTGAATTTGGATGATCAGCCATGATCTCATTGAATGGCGGAGCAGTCTCGAAGGGCCGAATGGGCTACTCCTGCTCCTATCTTCTATGTTTCTATGTCCCTGAAGGTGGCAGGACATATTGAGAGAGTGGTTAACAAAGCATATGGGATCTTGGGCTTCATAAATAGAGGTATTGAGGACAAAAGTAGAGAAGTTATGCTGAATCTTTATAAAGCGCTGGTTAGGCCACAACTGGAGTATTGCGTCCAGTTCTGGTCACCGCACTTTAGGAAGGATGTGAAGGCACTTGAGAGGGTGCAGAGGAGATTTACCAGAATGGTTCCGGGGATGTGGGATCTTAGCTACAAAGACAGGTTGGAGAAGCTGGATTTGTTTCCATTAGAGCAAAGGAGGTTGAGGGGTGATTTGATAGAGGTGTACAAGATTATGATGGGTTTGGATAGGCTAGACAGGGAAAGGCTGTTCCCACTAGTTGATGGTACAAGGACTAGGGGACACAGATTCAAGGTTTTGGGCAAGAGATACAGGGGAGATGTGAGGAAAAACTTTTTTACACAGCGAGTGACGATGACCTGGAATTTGCTGCCGACGGACATGGTGGAGGCGGAGACACTCAATGTTTTCAAGGGGAGACTGGATAGGCACTTGAAAATAAACTTGCAGGGCTACGGGGATAGAGCGGGGGAATGGGACTGACTGGATTGCTCTACAGAGAGCCGGCATGGACTCGATGGGCCGAATGGCCTCCTTCTGTGCCGTTATGACTATGAGTTGAGGAAGCGCTCAGTCAAGGTGGGGAGAGGAGTTTCCCAGGAGGTCACACTGGAGATGGGTCTCAGGCTCCAACCTTCCACAACAATGAGTAGGCCGCTAAAAGTTCCCCCAGACCGGAGACAACAAAGTTTTGCCACCTGAAAATGATGATTGCTGAAAACTCCTTTTTAATGGTGGAGCTGCAGCTGTTACTAAGCAATCCACTTGTGAGGCCGCCAGCATTAACTGGCATGTTGCAGAGGAGGCGAGTAGGATGGGTGAAATATCTAAAAATCAGAAAGGCCCCTCAAAATTGGATTATAGAGGCAATTAAGTGGTTGTTAAGGGTCTTAAGGGCCTATCCTGCCTCTGGCGGGATGGAAACGGGGTCTGAAACCCCGATTCTGGGAAAATTGCTCGGAGGCAGGATGGAGGCGGGATCGGGCCCGCATGGCATTTTTTTGCGATTTTAACATCTCACATGCCTCCAATCCCACCTCCTCTGGCCTGGCAAAATCGAGCCCTAAGTGATACTTTGTGTACTTTACTTAGATCAGGGTACATGGTTTGCCAATCCCAACTTTAATACATGGCAGAAATCAAGAGCTTTATACATTCCTCTCAGCTGAAAAAGGCTCTTGCCTCAGTAACGTAAAGGGAGTGATAGGGATGTTCAAACCCCACTAAATGAAATTCCAGGAAGTTATTGAGACATTGAAGTCTGCTACAGAGGAAACCTATTAAAAATCTGAGCAAATCAAGCATGCAACAATATCATTTTTCAAAAATTCAATAACAAAGGTTTGATTCTTACCATCCTGACTCTACGGGCTGGATTTTCATTCAGAGGTCGGGAAGGAAGCGGGACTACAACTTTCGGGTTGTAGTCCCGCCTCCATCGAGATGCGGCCAACGATTTTCGCTTGATTGACCTTGTTGAGCCCGCCCAGCAGGGCTCAGCAGGCCAATTAAGGGCCACCCGGCAACAGGTGACGTCACAGACTGAAATTTCATCTGTCAAGACGTGTTGACAGATGAAATATCAGTGTTTCACAGCTGCTTGAAGCTGTCAAACACTGACAGTCTTACTTCTAACCTGAGTCCTTCTACGCAGACTCAGTTAGAAATCTCGCCGGCACTGAAAGCTGCAGGCTATCACTTTTGACAGATCGCAGCCATTCTGCTTTCTGTGCCGGTTAGACGATGGACTCCCGAAGCCTAGAGGAAGGAAGGCTGTAAAGTTAAGTACAGGTAATTTAAACTTCTTTACACACTTTAGACACACCAAACACACTTACCTTTGCACTCATGCACCCATCACTCACCTGAACACCGACATCTTGACCCCTCCAAGTCCTTCAACCCGACGGCCCGACTCCTCTAACCTGGCGTGGTTTGGAGCCGTCGGGAATCCCACACGACAACTTTCAAAATAGAGACTAGGCTAAAAACTGCCTGTTAACTACCTGTTAACAGGCAGTTAATTGGCACTAATCCCTTCCCGCCTCGGGTCGGCGGGTCCCAGTGCGGGGCGGGTACCCGCCTCCTTTGAAACTTACATGGAGGCGGGTTTTGGGCGGGATGGTGTCGGGACCCCCGAATTCGGGATTTTAGCCCCCCGCACGCCTAAAAGCCTGCCTCACTGAAAATCAACCCCTACAAGTTAACCCCTACCCCATCACCATGGTGCTGCACAAGAGTAGCATGGACAATTACCAAATTATATTTGTCTGGAGAGGCAGTCATCATCCACCATTTGCTAATACAATTACGACTTCAAGGACCCATGATATAAACCTGGAAAGAAAGCAGTTCACATAGTGTCTCCGCTATGCCTAGGAAATTGGCTAGACAAATACCTCCAGTTGGGCTAAATGGCTGGTCTCCCCAACAAATGCCTTCAGCTGGGAATTGGATGATTTCCCCAACATATATCTCCAGCCGGAAAATAGATGATCGCCCCAATAAATAACTCCAATTGGGCTAAATGGTTGATCTCACTAACAAATACTACCAACTAGCTGTGTGGTTGATGACACCCCTCTCACCAAACTAATAGATTCATGTGGCTCTGACCAAACCCTTTGTACGCAAGCACATTACATAACTGGAGAACTGGATAGGATTTGCACTAGTCCTGCTGCAGAATAATCTCTATGGCCAAGAAAGGTGGAGAAGATTAGGCACTGTGGAGGGAAGATTTCTGCTGTTCAGCGAAATCATAAACACATTCTTCATACACATATTTAAAATTACTGCGGAATTCTTCCCCTTAGAGAATACAGATTCTCTTCTTGAGGGAAGGTATGTTTTTATTGCTGTTACTGGTCTTTATCAAAGTATATTCATGCAGTGAGATCCTTATGTGAAAAGTGGTATTTCAATAAACAACATTTATTGTCTTATGTGATGTCAGTTACACAATATTCTACTTTACAAAATCCATTATTAGAGACTCTGTAATACTCTAGTAGTGGGTTGTCTGGAACAATAATCCCAAAACAGACCAAATTTTCCCAGTCACTAATCACTAAGGGGGAAACATTGGGTGGTGCCCCTTTTGGGGCGCTAATGTCGCCGGGGCGCGAATTTTAGCTCCCCGAAAAAGTTAGCACCCCTCCACCGTAAATTCAGTAGTAGCGCCCCAAGCAGGAGGTGGGGTGCTATTGGAAGCGCTCCACCTCCTTCCTGGGGCGCTACTACTGAATTTACGGCACTACATGCAATAGCGCTGTGTCATTGCAAGCCTCCGCCCCTGATTAAAGGGGAGGGGCCTAGTGCTGCGTGCACCAGGGCCCTGCTGGACCACCGGGGAGCGGGGTGCCGTGAAAACAGCCCGGCTCTCCCAATCACGGCCGGCACCCCGCATAATAAAGGGAAAGGGGGCAGGTGCTGGCAGTCGGCCAAAATAAAAATGGCTGCCGACACCTGCCCTTTAAGTAGCGCCGCTGCAAAAATGCCCCCTGATCTTGTCGGACATATCGTCTGGCGATAGGTCAGGGGGTGCAAGGGGAGTTTGCTGCCGGGGTGCAAGCGGGGCTTAATTTCGCGGGAGGCGGTAGCGGCGCCGCGCCCGGGGATTTGCGCCCCATTAGCGCCCCCCGGGAGCGCTAACGAGAGGCGCAAACCAACTCAATTTTCCCCCCTATCTGTTTTAATGACAGCAGCTAAAGGTTGTTCCAAAGGAGCTCCTGTTTCATACTGTACTTCTACCGTGGAGAGATGTGCAATTTCTTTCAAAATACACAAATTAAATTTTCATTTGGTCTGGAAAACGGATAGTTTCATGAGCTATTTTTTAAAGTGCCTTGCAATAAAGTTTAAGAAACTAGAGGGGGAATTTTATCTTCGTCCGTTGGAAACTGGGCAGGGAGAGAGTTAGAATGAAGCGGGAAAACTTACCCAATACAAAAGCAAAATACTGCGGATGCTGGAAATCTGAAATAAAAACAGAAAATGCTGGAAATACTCAGGTCAGGCAACATCTGTGGAGAGAGAAACAGAGTTAACGTTTCAGGTCTGACGAAAGGTCATCGACCTTAAACGTTACTCTGTTTCTCTCTCTCCGCAGATGCTGCCTGACGTGCTGGGAAAACTTACCCGCTGGCCTCCCGCCCCAGAATGGCCAACTATAATTTTAAATTGCAGGTGCCAAGGACACCCATCCGAAGCTGGTGGGTTCCTTCTTTAAATCTCATCGGGACCCAACTGTAATCTTAACCCCAGGCCTGCACAGGGAAGCAGTGGTGGCTTCCCAGCCAGGCCAAACCTGTCAAGAAATGGATCCAGGGTCAGAAGAGGCCCAGCAAGGCAAGTCATTTAAATTTTTTTGTAGTTTCCTTGTGGGCAAGGAAGAGCAGGAGTGTCACCAGAAGGTATCATTGTGCCTTCCCTACCTCGGGCTGCTCTCCATTCCCTCCAACTGTGATACACTCCTGAACCCCCTCCTGACCACTTACCTTAGTGCCGGGGACTGTTTCTTCAGGTCCCCAGCAGTGGACTTCCTGGCTGTTTTGATTGGGAAGTCCGGAGTTAAAATTGACCTCTTGATGTACATCCCAAAGCTGTTGAGCACATTAAGCAGTACCATACCTAACATACACCAACGTTTCCCAGAATAATCAGACACCATTACATTCTTCAGAGGCTAGCATTGTCAACAGTCATTTCTATCATTATATCTGCTGCAATTTGAACTTGGAACCAAAGAACCAGACATTTACAGCACAGAACGTCATTCAGCCCATTGTACCTGTGCCAGCTCTTTGCTATAGCAATTCAAAATTAATGCCACACAATTCGTCTCTGCGTTATTTTGTAGGCAGGTGTTAACGCTTTAAAATTTTTTTAAATATTTAAACGGGTTAACGCATGTCTAAATGAGTACAAAGAAGAATGTGACACATGCATGTTAGGCATTTGTATGTGAGCTTCACCAGTCAGAAAATCTACCCTGAGATTTCTACACCTAATTCTAATAGTCATTCAAAATGAATGTTTGTCACTGCTGCATTAAGCTGAATATCACACCACAGCTTCAAATTAAGTTCACTGCAACTTGGGAATAAATAATGTCAGTTATCAGCAGTGCTTCCAGTCACAGAAAACCATAGCAGCTACCACAGAAACCAAATTAATGGCAATTCACAGTGGTCTTGCCACAAACCAAATTAGATATGGAAGCCCACAGAAGGTGGCATTGAAATAAATAAATATTTGGAAAGAATTCAATTCAATAATAAAACAATTAGAAGAGTGCCATTTGAAGTAAATATATTTCAAGTATGTTATTGAAAATAAATTAGATTTTAGGCTATCTTCACCCAGGGACTTTAAACAAATCTGATTTGCATATTGCATTCTGTATAGAAGAAATGATTTTTTAACTAAAGAGATCTTCAGGTTTTTAATGAAGGCGAGGCTTGCAGCTTGTGCTTTAGGTTAAATATGGAGGAGAGATAAATATAATTCAAGTTTGATATACAAGAATGATAAACATCAAGATTATGCAAAAATCTTTTATTCACCTTTCTGCATCAATGCACATATGCTAAAAATACATTGCACATGCATGAGAAGGCCAACCTTTATTCATGTAACATTTTTAGTACATGACTTTTCAAATTGATTCACTGGCACGATATTACAGAAACATTGTTCAGCTAATGCTCTTTCACAGAGGGCATAGTCTGTCAGATTTATATAAATAAGACCAGAGAGATTCCTGTGCTGCATGCATACTATTCCAATTGTGCAGTATAAGACTAACGGGCCCCGAAATTCTGCAGGTATTCTCCTGGTCGCCCTTCATAACTCCATGGAAACCCCACAAAATGGCAGAAACCTATTTTTGCAGGATGGTCCACTATGTAATTATTGTCCAGATATATTTCTAATCAAAGCTCCATTTACGCTCAGCTATCACACTGACATTGGTTTGCAGTTTGCACTTGTTCTCAATTAAAGATGTTAGGAGACTGCTACAGTGAAAATTCCCATCTCCTAATGACAGCGTGCATAGAGTCATAGAGTTATATATCAAAAGAGCAGTGGTCCCAACACGGAACCTTGGGGAACACCACTGCACAGCTTCCTCCAGTCTGAAAAATAGCCGTTCACCACTACGCTCTGCTTTCTGTCCCTTAGCCAATTTCGCATCCACGCAGCCACTGCCCCTTTAATCCCATCCCTTCAACTTTGCTAACCATTATGTGGTACTTTCTCAAATGCCTTTTGAAAGTCCGTATACACATCATCCGTACTACCTTCATCCACCCTCTCCATTACTTCATCAAAGCACACGATCAAGTTAGTCAAACACGATTTGCCTTTAACAAATCCGTGCTTGCTTTCATTTATTAACCCATATTTTTCCAAGTGCCAATTAATTTTGTCCCAGATTAACATCTCTCTCAGTTTCCCCACCACCAACGCTCGACTGATTGAGTCATAGAGTTATACAGCACAGAAAGAGGCCCTTCGGACCATCGTGTCCGCGCCGGCCATCAAGCCCTATCTATTCTAATCCCATTTTCCAGCACTTGGTCCGTAGTCTTGTATGCTATGGCGTTTCAAGTGCTCATCTAAATGCTTCTTGAATGTTTTGAGGGTTCCTGCCTCTGCCACCCTTTCAGGCAGTGAGTTCCAGATTCCAACCACCCTCTGGGTGAAAAAGTTTTTCCTCAAATCTCCTCTAAACCTCCTGACCCTTTCCTTGAAACTATGCCCGCTGGTTATTGACCCCTCTACTGAGGGGAAAAGTTCCTTTCTATCTACCCTATCTATGCCCATCATAATTTTGTACACCTCAATCAGGTCCCCCCTCAGCCTTCTCTGCTCTAAGGAAAACAACCCCAGCCTGTCCAGTCTCTCTTTATAGCTGAAATGCTCCAGCCCAGGTAACATCCTGGTGAATCTCCTCTGCACCCTCTCCAATGCAATCACATTCTTCCTATAGTGTGGCGACCAGAACTGCAGACAGTATTCCAGCTGTGGCCTAACTAGCGTTTTGTACAGCTCCATCATAATCTCCCCGTCCATATATTCTATGCCTCGACTAATGAAGGCAAGTATCCCATATGCCTTTTTAACCACCTTATCTACCTGTCCTGCTGCCTTCAGGGATCTATGTACATGCACACCAAGGTCCCTCTGATCCTCTGTCCTTCCTAGGGTCCTACCATTCATTGTGTATTCCCTTGCCTTGTTAGTCCTCCCAAAATGCATCACCTCACACTTTTCAGGGTTAAATTCCATTTGCCACTGTTCTGCCCATCTAACCAACCCATCTATATCGTCCTGTAGCCTGAGGCTTCCCGCCTCGCTATTTACCACCCCACCAATTTTCATGTCATCTGCGAACTTACTGATCATACCTCCTACATTCCTATCTAAATCATTAATGTACACTACAAACAGCAAAGGACCCAGCACCGAACCCTGCGGTACACCACTGGACACAGGCTTCCAGTCGCAAAAACAACCTTCGACCATCACCCTCTGCTTCTTGCCACGAAGTCAATTTTGGATTCAATGAATGTGCCAAGTTGCCCTGGATCCCATGGGCTCTTACCTTTTTGACCAGTCTCCCATGCGGGACTTTGTCAAAAGCCTTACTGAAGTCCATGTAGACCACATCAACTGCACTATCCTCATCCACACACCTAGTCACCCCCTCAAAAAATTCAATCAAATTGGTCAGACATGATCTCCCCGACAAAGCCATGCTGACTATCCTTGATTAATCCTTGCCTCTCCAAGTGGAGACTAATTCTGTCCCTCAGAATTTTTTCCAATAATTTCCCTACCACTGATGTTAGGCTCACTGGCCTGTAATTCCCTGGTTTATCCCTACTACCCTTCTTGAATAATGGTACTACGTTAGCTGTTCTCCAGTCCTCTGGCACCTCCCCTGTGGCCAGAGAGGTTCTGAAAATTTGTGTCAAAGACGCTGCAATCTTCTCCCTTGCCTCACACAGCAGCCTGGGATACTTCTCGATTGCCACTTTGGTCCCTAATGGGCCCTACTCTTTCCCTGGTTATCCTCTTGCCTTTAATATACTTATAAACACCTTGGGATTTTCCTTTATTTTGCCCACCAGTGTTTTTTCATGCCCCCTCTTCACTCTCCTAATTTATTTTTTAAGTACCCCCCTGCACTTTCTGTACTCCTCTATGGCTTCCACTGTTTTTAGTCCTTTGTATCTACCAAAAGCCTCCCTTTTTTTCCTAATCCATTCTCGTATATCCCTTGACATCCAGGGTTCCCTGGGCTTGTTGGTCCCACGCTTGACCTTTATGGGAACATGTTGGCGTTGTACTCTCTCTATTTCCTTTCTGAAAGACTCCCACTGCTCTGATGTGGATTTTCCTACAAGTAGCTGATCCCAGTCCACTTTGGCCAGATCCTGCCTTATCATATTAAAATCGGCCTTCCCCCAATTTAGAACCTTTATTTCCGGTCCATCTTTGTCCTTTTCCATGACTACCTTAAATCTCACCGAATTATGGTCACTGTCACCAAAATGCTCTCCTACTAACACTTAACACTTGCCCGGCTACATTCCCTACAATTAGATCCAGTACCGCCCCCTCTCTTGTAGGACTTTCTACATGCTGGCTCAAAAAGCTCTCCTGGATGCACTTTAAGAATTCCGCACCCTCTAAGCCTTTCACTCTCTGACTATCTCAGTTAATATTGGGGAAGTTGAAATCCCCTACTATTATTATCCTATTATTTCTACACTTCTCTGAGATTTGCCTACATATCTGTTCCTCTATCTCCCTCTGACTGTTTGGGGGCCTATAGTACACTCCCAGCAAAGTGCTTGCCCCCTTTTTGTTTTTAAGTTCTACCCATATGGCCTCATTAGAGGAACCTGCTAAGATATCATCCCTCCTTACAGCAGTAACTGACTCCTTGATTAATATTGTGACACCCCCTCCTCTTTTACACCCCCCTTTGTCTCACCTGAAGATTCTATACCCCGGAATATTGAGCTGCCAGTCCTGCCCCTCCCTCAACCATGTCTCTGTGGTAGCAACAATATCATACTCCCATGTGTTCATCAACACCTTCAATTCATCTGCCTTACTCACAAGACTCCTTGCATTAAAATAAATGCCATCCAGCCTTGCCATACTCCCTTGTGCTGTTACATATTTGCTCTGCCTTCCAGGCTGACTTGTTTTTTCCTCTATATTTGGCTGTGCATCGCCCCTACTATAGCTCCACTCTGTATCCCATCCCCCTGCCAAGTTAGTTTAAACCCCCTCCAACAGTACTAGCAAACCTCCCCGCAAGGATGTTGGTCCCGTTCCGGTTCAGGTGCAACCCGTCCGACTTGTACAGGTCCCACCTTCCCCAGAAGCAGACCCAGTGACCCAGGAAACTAAAGCCCTCCCTCCTGCACCAACTCTTTAGCCACGCATTCATCTGCTCTATCCTCCTATTCCTATACTCACTAGCACGTGGCACCGGGAGTAATCCAGAGATTACAACCTTTGAGGTCCTGCTTTTTAATTTGCTACCGAGCTCCTTAAATTCTTGTTGCAGGATCTCATCCCTCTTTCTACCCATGTCGTTGGTACCAATGTGAACCACGACCTCTGACTGTTCGCCCTCCCCCTTCAGAATGCCTTGCAGCCGTTCAGTGACATCCTTGACCCTGGCACCAAGGAGACAACATACCATCCTGGAGTTACGTCTGCGGCCACAGCAACATCTATCTGTTCCCCTTACGATAGAATCCCCTATCACTATTGCTCTCCCACTCTTTTTCCTCCCCTCCTGTGCAGCTGAGCCACTCTTAGTGCCACGGACTTGGCTCTTGCTGCATTCCCGAGAAACCATCTCCCCCATCAGTATCCAAAACGGAAAATCTGCTAGAGAGGGAGATGGGCCCAGGGGACTTCTGCACTACCTTCCTAGTTCTTTTACTCTGTCTGGTGGTCACCCATTCCCTATCTGCCTGTGCACTCTTTACCCGCGGTGTAACCACCTTGTTAAACGTGCTATCCACGAAGATCTCAGCTTCGCGGATGCTCCACAGTGACTCCAGCCGCAGCTCCAGCTCCGAAACGCGGATTTCGAGTAGCTGCAGCTGGAGACACTTCCTGCACATGTGTTTGCCCTGGACACCTAAAGTGTCCCTGACTTCCCACATAGCACAGGAGGAGCACTCCACACTGCCGAGCTGCCATGTCCTACCCTTAATTTACTCCCTTTAAATTAAAGAATACTAAATACACTAGGGACCTTACTTCCCTTTAAACACTACGGCCTAGAATTTCAGTATAGCCAGTTTTGGGGCGCTAACGTTAGCGCCCGCCCGAAGTTAGCGCCCGCCCCAAAGTTGCGCCCCCTTGCCGGAAATTCAGTGGCTTCGCCCTAAGAGGTTGGTGGAGCGCTAAAAGAGGCGTTCCACTACTATCTTTAGGCGCTAAGCCGGCGGTGCAGAGGGATAGCGCCGAGGCGGGGCGCAGCGCGGGTGCGGTCATGTTTTGATTGACAGCAGACCCCGTGGCGCCGACCAGCTCTTAAAGGGGGAAGGGACGATTTGGTCTGCTGCCACGCCCTGCACACTGCAGCTTTGCAAAGAGGCCTCAACACTGCTGCTCAGCCCCAGGGAGTCATGGCAACGCCAGAGAAGGCCCGTGAGCGCGCCCTGCGCTTCTCAGCGGGTGATCTGGAAATAATGGTGACAGCTCTGGAGAAGAGGCGCAGGATCTTGTTCCCAGAGACTGGGAGGAATCCGAACCACCAAGATTACACCAGAGCCTGGAAGCAGATCGCCAACAGGGTGACGTTCAGCGGCGATGCCCCCAGGACCCACAAACAATGTCGTAAAAAATACAACGACCTGACCAGGATTGTCAGGGTGAGTACCCTTTCCAGTCTCCTCCTCATTCTTGCATGTACACCTGACATGATGGGCAAAGGGAGCTGAAAGTCCTAATGGCCAGCCCTCAGCCAGCAGCTTTGGGACAGTCATGAGCATCAATTGCCCATTCTGCACTCTACACTCTGGCCAAGTTATTCCACCATGGGAGGCAGTGCACAGTACATCAGGGCTACACTCTGGCCAAGCTATTCCACCATGGGAGGCAGTGCACAGTACATCAGGGCTACACTCTGGCCAAGCTATTCCACCATGGGAGGCAGTGCACAGTACATCAGGGCTACACTCTGGCCAAGCTATTCCACCATGGGAGGCAGTGCACACTACATCAGGGCTACACTCCGTACTTACAGCCCGTCCTTTCTCTTGCAGGCTAAAGTTGCCTATAATCGCCAGGCCCGTGCCAGGACCAGGGGAGGCCGCGCCAAGCTGCAGAAGCTCACTCGCCTGGAGGAGCGCGTGTGTGGGCTCATGGGAGCCCGGCTGATCGTGCCCACAGCGTGTGGAGTAGCCGACCCTCCACTGCCCGGCAATGGTAAGGACCTCGCCTTTTGGCCCTCTCGCGTCACACTTGCGCATCCGAGCTACCTCCTTTGCCACTGTCCCACCAATGCGCTGAATGCCACCAGTCCTAACTCCCTCGCTGACGCCGTCTCCTCACTCTGAAGCTACTCTTGTGCATTCCTGCTTTCAGCTGGTGACGACCAGGACCCTGAAGCTGCCAGTGACAGCCCCTCCGAGCAGGAGGAGGAGGAGGAGGAGGAGGAGCAAGAGCAAGCCGGACCATCAGGGGAACACTCAGGTCCCGCAGGAGAGGACGAAATGATTGACACGTCCTCACTGGACGAGTGCCTGGACCAACTGTCGCAGTGGATTGCAGCTTCTGGGACCAGTGGCATCCAGCCACCCAGGAGCCGTGCGCGTGGGCCGCGGCCTTCCCCCCAAAGGGGGGAAGGATCAGAGGGGAGTGCAGTTGATCGGGACACTCGCCGCCACCAACGTGGCAAGGTTCCCCTAGTTCGGTCCCCTGCTCCCCAGCGGGAGCGTCCCGACTCCAGTCCGGACACCTTCACCTCGGAGGAGGCGCGGAAGCTGGACAAGATGGCCGAGGATTCGGACCGGCGCCACACGGAGCTCATGAGCGTGGTGGGGCGCATGCCTGAGGCCATCGAGTCGCTGGCGACCAGTGTGCGCGAGTTCGGGGCATCAACTGCCGCGAGTGGCCGCATGCTCACTGATGCCGTCAAGACCCTGGCGGGTGTGATGCGGGCGCACACCAGGACAACAGGGGCACTCACTGCTGCCACACGCGCTGTCTCAGGCAGGCATCGCCAGGGCAGCCGCCGCGCTGGAGCATCCCAGCGAGCCGCCCCTCGGCTGATTGTTGCGGATCTTGCAGTGCGGGCCCGGCCGAGTGCCAGCGCGCCACAGCACCAGCCAGCGCATCCCAGACGCCAGCTTGCCCACATTGCGCCATCCGTCGCCGCCACTCCCCCACTGGGGCGTCAAGGGCAAGCGGCTGGAGCTGATGTTGGCCAGGCTCAGCTGCGCCACTCAGCAGCCGGCCCCTCGATGCCCAAAGGCCGTGTAGGCCGCCCCCCAGCGGCATCTGGCGGAAGGACATCTGAGCCTCAGGCGCCTTCCCCCAGCCTCGCAGCAGCCACTGGGCAGAGCTTGCAAAGGAGCAGCAGGCCGGGCAGGGGAGGCAAAAGGCTGGACAAGGTCTCGCTCTCGCGGGCCACTCAGTAGAGGGTGTGGCCAGCTTTCGTTTTATATGGCGGTGGCCATCTTTCTTTTGCCCATGGTTGTTTGGTTCGTGGGCTTATTTTTTGTGTTAAGGCCGAGGTTGAGGCCAGGTTTGTACAAATGTGGAGCTACTCCTCCCCAGTTTGTGGGAGTGAGTCGTTTGTTGGGCTTTTTGTGGGGCCCGTTGATTGTTTTTGGGGATTCATGTGGGAAGGGGTATTCATTTTTGTGTAATAAATAATTATCTTTATTCATACAGTCTCCATGGTTGTTCTTGTTAGTGTTTGGTGGCTTCGCCGGCTGAGGGCTTGCGGAGCGGCTGCATTCATCTTCCCTCATGGCCACAAGGCATTCCCTGACAGGGGGCTTAGAAGTAACGTGTAATAAGGTGGCGTCGCGCGGCCCTTGGCCCTGGTCGCTCCCTCCTGGGAACGTACTCCTGCTCCTCCTCCTGCTCCTCCTGCTCCTCCTCCTGAGGTGCTGCTCCAACGTCAGGTGGCAGTGCCTGAGTCCTGCGGATAGCCAGGTTGTGTAGCATGCAGCAAACTACCACAAATTGGGAGACCCGGTCCGGCGAATACTGCAGAGCTCCTCCGGAGCGATCAAGGCAGCGGAACTGCTGCTTGAGGACCCCAATAGTTTGCTCGATGATGTTGCGGGTGGTTTGATGGCTCTCGTTGTAGGCCTCTTCAGCAGCGGTCCTGGGCGCGCGGAGCGGGGTCATGAGCCAAGTACACAAAGGATAGCCTTTGTCCCCGAGTAGCCATCCTTTTGGGGGATGCTGCGCCTCGAACATGTCATGCACAGTACTCTGCCGCAGGATAAACGCATCGTGGCTGCTGCCTGGGAAGCTGGCATTGACAGCCATGATGCGCTGCTTGTGGTCACACACCAGCTGCACATTCAGAGAATGGTAGCCCTTCCTGTTGCGATACTGCTCGCCATGCTCCAGAGGGGCCCGCAAAGCCACATGCGTACAGTCAATGGCGCCCTGCACCAAGGGGAAGTCCCCGAGTCTTGCAAATCCCAAGGCGCGCTGATGCTGGCTCTGCAGGGCCATGGGGAAGGAGATGAATTGGCTTCTCCTTCTGAACAGTGCTTCGGTCACCTGGCGGATGCAGCGATGCGCGCCGTACTGGGAGATGTTTGCTATGTCCCCAGCAGCGGATTGGAAGGAGCCGGTGGCATAGAAGTTCAATGCCACCGTCACCTTCACTTCCACCGACAGAGACGTCCTGCACCTGAGCTTTGGACGCAGATCTCTGCGAAGCAGGTGGCAGATCTCTGCAATCACCTCCTTTCGGAATCGGAGCCTTCTAACACATCGCGCGGCACTCATGTTTAGGTAGGAGCGCTGCTGGCGGTATAGCCTGACTGGGTAAGGCCTACGTGGCCGACGCCTGTAGCCCCCTCTGCCTCTAGCCAGGGCTGCCCCTCTCACAATGCGTCTGCGAGCCCTACGGACATGGCGCTGCAGCTCCGCGTTGGCACCCCATGCAACCCCCATCAAATCCTGGCAAATAGTCAAATTTCCAAAAGGCCACTTGCAGCGCTCTGGCCTGAGTCCAAAAATACCTGAGCTGTTGCTGCTTGAAACCAGTTAGCTATCCTCCTTGTTGTGTGTCCAGAAATGCGTTGCACAAGAGTGTTTGCTGAAAAATGGCTGGGCTTTATACTGGAGGGTACGTCCCCTTTAATTTGCGCCTCCTGGGGCCCGCGCTGGTTGTGTTGTGTTCCTTTTTTCAAACGCTCCGGCCGCCAGCCGCACAATGGGGCGGTCCGACTGAAGTTTGGAATCGGGGCGGCCAAAGGGCGTTGCACGAGGATGTGACGTCATTTTCTGCGCGCGCATCCGGGCAGGCGCTAAACTTTGCGCCGGCGCTAACGGCCAACTTAATTTGGGGCGTGGCGCAAACTGCGCTGCGCCCGGGCGCTACACGCATAGCGCCCGAAATTCACTTCTCTTAAGGCGCTAACTGCTGGCGCAAGCAACTGAAAATCCAGCCCTACTTACTCTAAACCAGAGACCTTACTTTTACTTTAATGACTGGAATGTAGAAATACTGCAGAAATACTCACCGCTGGTTCTCTGTCCCCTCTTGTGCAGCTTTTTAGCTCCTGCTCTCCTGGAAGCTGACAAAGATGGAAAAAGAAAGGAACCCCTCCCTCCCCGAACTCCCTCACTCACCAAACTCGCAGCTTAACAATCTAGATCTGAATTCAAAAATCACTCTTGGGACAATCAACCCAATTTACTCTCTCCTTGTTCCTCCCTACAGTATGCATCAAAGCATTATGGAATGCACTTTATAGTGCAAAGGACCAATTTGTTAAAGGATAAGCACAATATAATGGGAGTCAGACACACAGGGCGGAATTTTCATGCTGCCGTGCGTGCGGGATTGGAGGCGGGTCGGGAGTAAAATTCGCAATAAATGGGAGCACGTCGGGACCCCGCCGTCATCCTACCTCCTCGCACTTTTAACTCGGGCGCTTTTGCCAACGCAGCACGGACCCGAACGGCAGAGGCGAGCGACCTAATTTAGCTCATTAATAACTTGTTGTCAGACCCTTAACAGTGCTTTTAACCAGACCATTTGAATTTAAAGGCATGACCAAGTGAATGATGCAGCTCGGGAACCATCTCAATCAAGCTGAAGTAGAAGTTCAATGGCCATTGATCAAGGTCACTACTGCAGAGCATGGAAAGCACAATAAATACTGCCACATGACACCTGCTTACTTGCCTAAGGGAAAGGCTCTTGCTGAGTGTATTTTGAGCACAGATTTAGGTGTCTAGAGTTTGCAAGTCTTTTCTGCAAATTCGGAAGCCACCCTTACCTCATTGCTATTATCGAATAACTAGGGCTGTAGAGAGGGCTTTAAACTAATTAGTGGGGGGGAGGTTTCAAGAGAGCGAAAAATAAAAATGTCAGCGGAGAAGGCAATAGAGCAAGGTAGCAGTGGGGGAATTAAAAACCACAGCGTGTCAAGAAGGGACAGAATGTATAAAGATAAAGGTAGAGTAGTAAAGGGGGTAAAAGCAGGAATAAATTGTCACAAAACATATTTAAAAGTTCTTTATCTGAATGCACGCAGCATTCATAACAAAAGAGACGAGTTGACGGTACAAATAACTACACATGAGTATGATCTGGTGGCCATTACAGAAACATGGCTGCAAGGTGACCATGACTGGGAACTAAACATCCAGGGGTATTTGACAATTAGGAAGGACAGACAGGAAGGAAAGGGAGGTGGGGTGGCTATGTTAATAAAGGATGGAATCACTGCAATAGTGAGAAATGATACTGGGTCAAAGGATCAGGATAGTGAAACAGTTTGGGTGGAGATAAGGAATAATAAGGGGAAAAAGTCACTAGTGGGCATAGTCTATAGGCCTCCTAACAGTTGCAACTCTGTTGGTCAGAGTATAAATCAGGAAATAGTTGGGGCTTGTAATAAGGGAACAGCTATAATCATGGGGGATTTTAACTTTCATATTGATTAGACAAATCAAATTGGGCAGGGCAGCATTGAGGAAGAGTTCATAGAGTGCATTAGGGACGGGTTCCTTGAGCAGTATGTAACTGAACCAACCAGGGGGCAGGCAATCTTAGATCTGGTCCTGTGTAATGAGACAGGATTAATAAAAAATGTCCTAGTAAAGGATCCCCTTGGAATGAGTGACCATAACATGGTTGAATTCCGAATTCAGTTGGAGGGTGAGAGAGTTGGATCTCAAACCAGCGTACTAAGCTTAAATAAAGGAGACTATGAAGGTATGAGAGCAAAGTTGACTAAAGTGGACTGGGAAAATAGATTAAAGTGTAAGACGGTACATGAGCAGTGGTGTCCATTCAAGGAGATATTTCACAACTTTCAAGAAAAATATATTCCAGTGAGGAAAAAGGGGCGTAAAAGAAAAGACAGCCATCCGTGGCTAAGTAAAGTAATAAAGGATAGTATCCGACTGAAAACAAGGGCATATAAAGTAGCCAAATCTAGTGGGAGGATAGAAGATTGGGAAGCATTTAAAAGCCAGCAAAGAATAACTAAAAGATTAATTAAGAAAGGGAAGATAGATTATGAAATTAAACTAGCAAAAAATATAAAAACAGATAGCAAGAGTTTCTACAGTTATATAAAAAGAAAAAGGGTGGCTGAAGTGAATGTTGGTCCCTTAGAGGACAAGACCGGGAAATTAGTGGTGGGGAACATGGAGATGGCAAAAACGCTGAACAAATATTTTGTATCAGTCTTTACAGTAGAGGACACTAAAAATATCCCAACACTGGACAAACAGGGGGCTATAGGGGGTGAGGAGCTAAACACGATTAAAATCACTAAGGAGGTGGTACTCGGTAAGATAATGGGACTAAAGGCGGATAAATCCCCTGGACCTGATGGCTTACATCCTAGGGTCTTGAGAGAAGTAGCGGTAGGGATTGTGGATGCATTGGTGGTAATTTTCCAAAACTCCCTGGATTCAGGAAAGGTCCCAGCAGATTGGAAAACTGCTAATGTAACGCCCTTATTTAAAAAGGGAGGCAGACAAAAGGCTGGAAACTATAGACCAGTTAGCCTAACATCTGTGGTTGGTAAAATGTTGGAGTCCATTATTAAGGAAGCAGTAACAGGACATTTGGATAAGCATAATTTAATTGGACAGAGTCAGCATGGTTTTACGAAGGGGAAGTCATGTTTGACAAATTTGCTCGAATTCTTTGAGGACATAACAAACAGGGTGGATAAAGGGGAACCAGTGGATGTGGTGTATTTGGACTTCCAAAAGGCATTTGACAAGGTGCCACACAATAGATTACTGCACAAGATAAAAAATCACAGGATTGGGGGCAATATACTGGCATGGGTGGAAGATTGGCTATCAAACAGAGAGTTGGGATAAATGGTTCATTCTCGGGTTGGCAATCAGTAACTAGTGGTGTTCCACAGGGGTCAGTGCTGGGGCCCCAACTCTTTACAATCTATATTAACGATTTGGAGGAAGGGACCGAGTGCAATGTATCCAAGTTTGCCGACGATACAAAGATGGGAGGGAAAGCAGTGAGTGAGGAGGACATAAAAAACCTGCAAAAGGACATAGACGGGCGAAGTGAGTGGGCAAAAATTTGGCAGGTGGAATATAATGTTGGAAAGTGTGAGGTTATGCACTTTGGCAGAAAAAATCAAAGAGCAAGTTATTATCTAAATGGAGGGAAACTGCAAAGTGCTACAGTACAAAGGGATCTGGGGGTCCTGGTGCATGAAACACAGAAGGTTAGTATGCAGGTACAGTAGGTGATCAGGAAGGCCAATGGAATCTTGGCTTTTATTGCAAGGGGGATGGAGTATAAAAGCAGGGAAGTCTTGCTGCAGTTATACAGGGTACTGGTGAGGCCACACCTGGAATACTGCGTACAGTTTTGGTTTCCATATTTAAGAAAAGATATACTTGCTCTCGAGGCAGTTCAGAGAAGGTTCACTCGGTTGATTCCGGAGATGAGGGGGTTAACTTATGAGGAAAGGTTGAGGAGGTTGGGCCTCTACTCATTGGAATTCAGAAGAATGAGAGGTGATTTTATCGAAACATATAAGATTGTGAGGGGGCTTGATCGGGTGGATGCGGTGAGGATGTTTCCACTGATGGGTGAGACTAGAACTAGGGGGCATAATCTTAGAATAAGGGGCTGCCCTTTCAAAACTGAGATGAGGAGAAACTTCTTCACTCAGGGTAGTAAATCTATGGAATTTACTACCTCAGAGAGCTGTGGAAGCTGCGACATTAAATAAATTTAAAACGGAGATAGACAGTTTCCTAGCTGATAAAGGAATAAGGGGTTACGGGGAGAGGGAAGGGAAGTGGACATGAGTCTAAGTTCGGATCAGCCATGATCCTATTGAATGGCGGAGCAGGCCCGAGAGGCCGTATGGCTTACTCCTGCTCCTACTTCTTATGTTCTTTATCAAATCATTGACAGATTGCTTCTCTGCTCTCTACTTGACCTGCCATCTATTACATCAGCATTGGTGCCGTTTATACTGTCTCACCTTGGTCCTCAGACTAAGATCAGGATGAACCCCAACACCAGCAGCAGCAGCAGCAGGCACACCAGTAGCAGCAGGCACACCAGCAGCAGTAGCACCAGCAAACATCTCCACAGGACAGAGGGCATCAGCGCCGGAGGCGATACCCCTAACACAGGGTATATAGGCAGAGGATCAGCTTCCTCAAAATGACTGAGCAGCAGTGCCAAAGGAGGCTCAGGCAATCGCACCAGGTCATCACAGACATTTGCAGCTTGCTGGAAATGAGCTGCAGCCCAGAGGCCATGGTGGACATGCCTTGCCAGTGGCTGTGAAAGTCACCAGCGACCTCAACTTCTTCCCCTCAGGGTCCTTCCAGGGATCTGCAGCAGATATTTGCGGCATCTCGCAGTCGGCCGCCCACAGATGCATCACAAAGGTCACTGATGCCATGTTTGACAAGTCAGCCAATTATATCAACTTTACCACTGATGACGCCAGTGTCACTGAGCGGGTGCTGGGCTTTGCCGTTCTGGCTGACTTCCCACGGGTGCAAGGCGTCATCGACTGCACACATGTGGCCATCAGGGCACCCCATCATCACCCAGGAGTCTTTGTCAACCGCAAGGGCTTCCACTTCCTCAATATGCAGCTGGTCTGCAACCATAGGAAGATCATCATGCATGTGAGCGCCAAATTCGCTGGCAGCTGTCACGACTCTTTCGTGCTGCTGTAAGAAATCGTGAATTGGAAGAAATAACTTGAGACAAAAAAGTCTCTTCAGACTGGTGTTAGAATAACTGGATAGACGTTTAGAATTTGCTTATGTTCTTGGTTCCCTGCGGAAGTTATAACATTCTGCATCGTGGCGGTGACCTTGTTTCCAGACTAGCTGTCTGCTGTGTGTGTGCTAGAAAGGTTGTTGACTGTATCTTTGATTTGGACAACTGAGGCCCAATGCCTACGTTTCTTCCATTATTGCTAATAACCATATCATAATGCTAAGTTAGGATTTTAACTTAAGAACATAAGAAATAGGAGCAAGAGTAGGCCATTTAGCCCTTCGAGCCTGCTCCGCCATTCAATAAGATCATGGCTGATCTTCTACCTCATCTCCACTTTCCTGCACTATCCCCATATCTCTTGATTCCCTTAATAACCAAAAATCTATTGATCTCTGTCTTGAATATACTCAACGACTGAGCCTCCACAGCCCTCTGGGGTAGAGAATTCCAAAGATTCACCACCCTCTGAGTGAAGAAATTTCTCCTCATCTCAGTCAAAACCCTTGGATGTAGGCCATCAGGTCCAGGGGATTTATTGGCTTTCAGTCCCATTAATTTCTCCAGTACTACTTTTTTACTAATTTCTTTCAGTTCCTCAATCTCGCTAGACCCTTGGTTCTTCCACTATTTACAGGAAGTTTTTTGCGTCTTCTTCCGTGAAGACAGACACAAAGGGCTGGATTTTGACGGCGCTCAGGGGGCGTGTTTGGAGGCGGGTCAGGTGGGAACTTACAAAAAATGACGGCGGGTTGCGATCCTGCCTCCGCGCAACCTTCCCAAAGGCGGGTTTGCAGACTCCGTTTCAGTCCCGCCTCCAAGCGGCAGGATAGGCCGTTAAGGCACTTAACAACCACTTAACTACCTCTATAATCCGATTTTGAGAGGCCTTTCAAATTTTGCCACATTTTCAGCGTGCTGCACGGCTATCCTAAAACACGCGCGCTAATCCTGTCAGGTTGACAAGTGGCTGGCTTCCTAACAGCTGCAGCTCCACCATAAAAGCCGAGCTTTCAACAAGGATCAGTTGCAGGTGGCAGAACTTTGTTTTTTCAGGTCTTGGAGAATTTTTTGCAGGTCTACTGATCTTGGAAGTGGTGAAGCTGAGATCCATCTCCACTGTGACCTCCTGGGAAAACCCTCTTCCCACATTGACTGTGCGCTTCCTTACCGGAGATATCTACCAGCAGCATGGGAACCATTTATTTCCTTTCATCCGGGACCTCAGATTCGGATGAAGAGCAGCCATGGCAGCAGCAGAACCAGGAACAACAGCAGCAGCAACAACAGGAGCGCCAACCTGCTGCTCACCCACTTGATGGTGCACAGGGCAGAAGGCGCCAGCGCAGGGAAGCACATCGCCGCAGGAGCTACCCCCAAAACAGGGTTTGCAGGCTGAGGATGAGCTTCCTCAACATGACTGAGCAGCAGTGCCAAAGGAGGCTGAGACTTTCGCGAGAGGTAGTCGATGACATCTGCGCAATGCTGCAGCAACACCTGGAGCCCAGAGGAGCGGGTGGACACCACTTACCAGTGGCTGTCAAAGACACCACCACACTCAACTTTTTTGCATCAGGCTCCTTCCAGGGATCATCAGCAGACATCAGCGGCATCTCCCAGTCAGCCGTACGCACTTGCATCACGCAGGTCACCGATGCCCTCTTTGCAAAGGCGCACAATTACATCCACTTCTCGGCAGATCAAGCAAGTATAACTGCGCGTGCGGTTGGCTTTGCATATATGGCAGGCTTGCCAAGAGTGCAGGGCGTCATAGACTGCATACATGTGGCCCTTAGGGCACCCCATCACAACCCAGCTCTTTTATCAACCGCAAGGGCTTCCACTCCCTCAACGTGTAGCTGGTGTGTAACCACAGGAAGGACATTTTGCATGTTTGCGCCAAGTACCCTGGCAGTTGCCATGACTCGTTCATCCTGCGGCAGTCTAGTGTGCCTCCGCTCTTCAATCCGCCAAACCAACTTTGCGGATGGCTACTTGGAGACAAGAATTTGAGTGAGAATGATGGAGTCAGTGTAGAGAATCCAGAGCATAGATGCTGAGAAGGAGACAAAGATGGAGTGAGGTGCCAATACCAAGGGCCCTCCCTGTGTGTTGTTAGTTGTTGTCATTGCATAACAGTGATAGGGAGTGTGAGGGCAGCATAGTCGAATAGTGAAGTGAGTGTGTACATAGAGAGAGAGGGATGGTTAAGGGTGCAAGGGATGTAAGGGTACAGTGGGATGTGTAGGAGTAGGTTGACAATGCAGAGTGCTGGAGATGAGAGGAGAAGGGGAGAGAATGCGGGTCAAGGTGATGGTATACTCAGTTTTCCTAATCGGACAAGGTCATTGAACCTCTTACGGCACTGCAGCCAGGTTCTGCTGCACACCGACCTAGAGCTCACATCCCTTGCGAGTTGGAGCCACACAGCTTTTGTTTGTTGGGGAGGATTTTTCCTCCCACATGAGGGGAAGAGCACCTCCTTGTGAGCTTTTACTCCCTCCACCAGAGCATGGAGGGAGTCATCATCGAACCTCGGGGAGGCCTTGGGCCTTGAGCTGGACATCTTTATAGCAGCAGAAAGTAACAGAGTTGTAAATCATCAAAAAGAGGCATAAAATGAACCAAGGCTGCTTGGAGCCCTTAAATGCAGCTGGATAAGTGGCGTCAGCAGAGGCGAGTTTCAGTCCCAAAAGGATAATTGGGCCGGAGGAACGCACACGCCTGGAATTAATTGGCCAATTAGGGGAAAATCACAAATTTTTTCCACCTGACAACGGAGACGGGATCGGGACCCGCCAATCACCTGACCCGCACCCAACCCGCCTCCAATGGGAAAATTGCAGCCAAAGTATTTGTTTAATTTATCTGCCGTTTCCTTATTCCCCATTATAATTTCTCCTGTCTCAGTCTGTAGGGGACCCACACTTACTTTCGCTAATCTTTTCCTTTTTACATACCTATAGAAGCTTTTACAGTCTGTTTATATGTCTCTCGCTAGTTTACTCTCATATTCTATTTTCCCTTTCTTTATCAATTTCTTGGTCCTCCTTTGCTGAATTCTAAAATCCTCCCAATCCTTAGGCTTACTACTCTTTTTGGCAGCATTATAAGCCTCTTCCTTTGATCTAATACTATCTTTAACTTCTCTTGTTAGCCACAGTTGGACTACTTTTCCTGTGGGATTTTTGTGCCTTAAAGGAATGTATATTTGTTGTAAATTACGTATTAATTCTTTAAATGCTAGCCATTGCTCTTCCATTGTCATACCTTTGAATGTAGTTCCCAATCTACCTTTGCCAACTTGCCCCTCATACCAACCTTGGCCACTTTGCAACCATGTCTCCGTTATGGCTATTAGATCAAACCTGTTAATTTTTATCTGCGCTATTAATTCATCTATTTTGTTGCGAATGCTTCGTGCATTCAGACATAGTGCCTTTAGCTTTGACTTATTTCTATTTTTCCCTGATGTTACCCTAGTCACTGATGCCCTATTACCTTTGTTACTCTCTCTGTCCCTTCCTGACCCACTCTGCTTATTTTTACCCAAAACTCTACTCTGTTCTAGAGCCTTGACATTTCTCTCGCTGCTTTTAAATTTACTCTTTCCTGAATCCTCCCACCTCCCCTTCATTAGTTTAAAGCCCCATGAACTGAAACCCCTTCCTCCCACACCACTCTTTGAGCCACGCATTTAAACCTCTAATCTGTTTGCCCTATGCCATTTGCGCGTGGCTCAGGTAACAATCCAGAGATTATTACCTTTGAGGTTCTGCCTTTTAATTTGGATCCTAGCTCCTCAAACTCCCTCAGCAGGACCTCTACCTATGCCATTGGTTCCTACGTGGACCATGACAACTGGATCCTCCCCCTTCCACTCCAAGTTCTTCTCCAGCCGCGAGGAGATGCCTTTAACCCTGGCACCAGGCAGGCAACACAACCTTCAGAACTCTCGGTCGTGCTGCAGAGAACAGTATCTATCCCCCTGACTATACTGTCCCCTACCACAACTACATTCCCTTTCACTCCCCCCACTTGGAAGGCCTCCTGCACCATGGTGCCACGGTCAGCCTGCTCATCCATCCTGCAGGCTTTTCCCTCATCCACATAGGCAGCAAGAACCTCATACCTGTTGGACAAGGGCAAAGGCTGAGGCTCCTCCAGCACTCTAACCTGGGGTCCTCTTACCTGCCTGAGTTGCAGTCACACCCTCCTGTCCCTAAGCACTAACCAGACCTGTACCACTATCTAAACTAAGGGATGTGACTGCCTCCTGGATCAATGTGTCCAGGTAACTCTCCTCATCCCTGATGCCCCGCAATGTCTGCACCTCAGACTCCAGCTCAATAACTCTGAGCTGAAGTTCCTCAAGATGCAGGCACTTACTGCAAATGTGGTTGTCCGGGATCACAATGCTCTCCACAAATTCCCACATGCTGCAGTTGTGGCACACCACCTGCACTGCCATCCCTATATGACCTTGTTTAACAAAGCTGCTTTAAGATGTGTTAGTTAATTAAGTATAAGGACATGGCATAGAAGATATCTTTTGGAATTTAATGATTCATTCCTTAGTACAGTACAATAGTCTGATGAACAGCGTGAACATATATAACTGATAACAGGCAGCTATGAACACCTGAAGGCCGACAATGGCCGAGAATGGAATGTCTGACTCCAAACTTGGGAGGATAAGCACGGGAGAGATAGTAGGAAATCGTTTTAAAATATAAAGTATAAACAGGAAAGACATGTGAAGGGAAGGGTTGTCATCTGAAAGTTGAGACAAAGAACTAGACATACCATTGGGCACCTTGGTTTAGGAAGAGCCCTTACAGGTTAGATAGTCCTGTCCATAATCTACCCTAGGCCCACCCTTAAAAAGAGAATAAAAGAAATCTAAAGATGTTTTCGCGCAGACGGTGGAGGGAAGAGCTGTTCGCACACGCCAGCCGTCTGTCTGATCGGGACCGATACCAGCTGCTTGCCATGGTCGTATGTCTACTACAGGAAACTTTGGTTTATCCGGAGGTTGTATGTCTGGAAATCTCAATCTACCGGCAGAAATCAGGAGCCGTTTTGTTAGGTTTTTTTTCTTCTCGTGGCTTTGTTTTCAACAGTCGGGCTCTGGAAAGTCTCACTGAAGCTGTTGCTAAGCTACAGAGATGCTTCCAAGGTACGGGCCGACTGTTTACAAGCTGTTGCTAAGCAACAGTGTTTGTTGTCAGATACGGAGATGAAAACCTCCATATGCTTCAACATTAACTTTGTATGTCCGGCAGTTTTGATAGATCGGCAACAGCTCGGTCCCGTCGGTGCCGGATATAACAAAGTTTCCTGTATGTCTATCTTGATTACTTAACTTAAACTGCCGCTCCTTAATAAAGTGACCTATGACTCCTAAGACCCTTTGGGTAATCTGTGTGTGACCTGTGATCCAAATCTTACAGTGCGCTAGTCCACCCTCCAACAGCTTTTCGCACCGCTAAACACACTTACTGGCTGGCTGCATGGAGACAAGGGTTATACGCTGAAGCCGTGGCACCCTTGAGGAGGCTAAGTACTGAGGCCGTGGAGTGCTATAATGAAAGCCACATGTCCACCAGATGTGTCATAGAGCAAACAATAGGCATGCTGAAAATGCGCTTCAGATGCCTTGACAGATCTGGAGGAGCCCCTCAGCACGCACCAGCCAGGGTATCCAGAATCGGCGTGGTCTGCTGCGCGCTGCACAACATAGCGCAGCAACAAGGATTAGCACTGCATAAGGAGCAAGGCACAGAGTGCACAGCCTCTTCAGAGGAGGAGGAGGAGCAGGAGGAACTGAGGTCCAGATGCCAACAGCACCTGAGCACATTGCTGGCTGGGAGGCCAGGGATGGTCTTATCATGGCCAGATTTACTTAACTTACTGCATTACACCCATATGGCTGCCACATGCTGTGCCAGGTTCCTCCCCCCGCTCTGCCCAACAACACCATAAAGCATCCCTACAATGAACAAGCCATTCCTTTCACACTGACCCCTATTGCTGGAGGTAACGTTATGTCTCATCGAACTCAATAAGCCACTTCCAAATGGGCATGACTGCAAAGTGGTGAAAATAAATACTTTTATATGTGATAACAGTAACGGAACCTTAACAAAAACACTTCTTTAAACATCCATGTACTTACCCTTGTGCATCTACTTCTGTGTCATTTTTCATTTACGCATGCTTCTACGAGGTGCAAACCCTGCGGCTTCAACAGAGGTAGAGGCAGCCTGCTCAATTCCCTGCTGCGACTACGTAGACACTTTTGGCAGATGTCCTCTGGGTTTTGGATCCTGTGATGGCCCCACCAAAGTCTGCTCCTCCTGCGACTGTGCAGGGGCAGACTCTGTCATCGCGGAGGCATCTGGGCCTCTGACTGAGGGGGAGGCAACGGGGGAGAAGTGTGAGCACTTTGAGAGGAGCCCCCACTTCCATGTCCCCTCTCACCATCATCCCTCTCATGGGCCACCTGCACTTCCCTGCTAGGAAGGAGCTGGAGAGCACCTTGCTGCACAGCACTGGGGCCATGAGGACCCAAGTCTACATTTATATCCCTCCTAGAGAGGAGGTCTATGGGCCTCTGCCATCTGTTCTCCATAGCTAGAATGTGCTCATGTGAGTGGCGCATTAGCTGTTCCACGCAGGTGGCCATCTTTTCCATGGAAGAGCCTACTGTCGCCATCACCTGTGACACAGCGGTGCTCCAGTTGGAGATGGACTCCTCCATTCTCTGCACATTTGCAGATATCGCAGCCGAAAAACCTGTCAGAGCTTCCTGCGCCTCCAGGATCGCCCTCTTTCTTGATGGCCCCCGAGGCTGAGCATCTGCACGCAGCTGAGCAGAGCTGGGAGCATCCAGCGCCCTTCGGCGAGGAGTCTCCACTTGTGTCCCTGTCTCCACCATCTCTCTTGTTCACTTGTGAGACACCAGGTGACAACACTGCTCTGTCTCGCGTAGGACCAACTGAGGTGTGCATAGCTGCGCTGGTGCTGGGTGCACTTAGGTCTGGTGACGGTGCACCCTCAAAGGCTGGAGGCTCCTCTGAGGAGTCGTCTTCCTCTTCTGGCTTGACAGTGGAGGGTGCTCTTGATGGACCTGTGGGAGAGTAAAGAGATGATTTAGAAATGTTACATTAAGAATGGGTAACAATATCATTATGCACATTATGAACATTCACTGGCTGCTGACATCAGTCCCCTATATGAGTGACTGCTGTATGCCATGTGGCTGTATGAGATGTAATTCTGTCACCAGGTTGCTGAGAGGTCCCCCTCTCTCCCACCGCCAGCTGCTCCACAACTCCCGAGACCTCCAGGGTGATCTCCTCTGCTGCTGTCAAAGTGGCGAAGGATGGAGGGCCACCTCCGGTTCTCTCCCTCTCCCTGTTATTGTGGGCTGTCTTCTCCTGCAAGGAGGGAAAGAAGAGAAGTTTGAGTGAGAGTGATGGCATGAGTGTAAGGAATGTGTGGGTGACATCTTTAGAGGGTGACTATGAGGGAGTGTGGTGCCAATGCCAAAGTGCCAATGCCAAATGGCCTCGTTGTGTGTTGTTAGTTGGTATGATTGCATTAGGATTAGGGTGAGTGTGAGGGGTGGTTAGTCAGATGGGGATATGATTATGTCAATAGAGAGAGAGGGATGGGTGGACGTGCAAGGTATGTTGGTATGAGTAATCATGTGCAGGAGTAGATTTGGGAAGGCAAAGTGATGGGGATGTGATGACAGGCACAGCAGGATGAAGTTGAGTGTGGCTTTGCACTCACCTTTCCTGATCTCACGAGATCATTGAAACGTTTCCGGCACTGCACCCAGGTCCTCCTCACCACATCCCTGCTGTTGATCGCCTCTGCAATTTGGAGCCAGGCTCTTTTAGTCTCCTGGGGAGGTTTCTTGTGCCCATCAGCAGGGAAGAGGACCTCCCTTCGTGCTCTGACTCCCTCCACAAGAATATGTAGGAAGTCATCTGAAAACCTGGGTGCAGCCCTCTGTCTCTGAGAAGCCATCTCTGCAAGGCTGAGCAATAACCAGATGGTGATATGTGCTGCCGGCACACTCCTAGATGAACCTTCAAATGCAATGTGGCCAAGGCTCCTTTAAATACCCCCGCTGGAAATGACTCATTGATGACATCATCAGACCCGCACCATTTAATAGGGCCGGGAAATGCGCAGGCCTGCCTTAATAGGCGCCATTAATGGAAAGGAGCGGGATGAAAAGAAGAACGGGGTTCCGACCCGCCGCGCCGACCGACCGCACCCAACCCACCCAGGTAATGAAAATTCTGGCCACATATTGGGGGAAATTTTAACCCTCAAGAATGGGTGGGTTAGGGCGGATGAGAAGTAAAAAAAAATTAAATCTCAAACCCGATCTAACCTGCCCACTTCCGGTTTTAACGAAAGCGAGTCGGGCAACCAATCCGCTCTCAGGAGACGGGTAGGTCGGCAAAATCTTTTAAGGAGGCTGCGAGCCGCCATTTTAACAGGCTTTTGTTTTTTACCATTTTCGGTCGGGTTTCCCTGGCCTCGGGGAACCCAGCAGGTAAAAGAAGGTGAGAAGGGCTGGATTCATAAGCTAAGTGCTTTTACAGATGGAGCCAGATGTGTGCAGTCCTGCCACATCCAGTCATGAATGGTGGTGGACAATTAAACAACTAATGGGAGGAGGAGGCTCCATGAAAATTCCCATTCTCAATGATGACGGACCCCAGCACGAGTGCAAAAGACAAGGCTGAAGAACTATGACATACGGAATGGATTCCTTATAGAGGACCCCACAACACAACCTGAAGGATCAAACCTTCCTCGCAAACAGTGGACAACCATCAACTGCCTCAGAACCGGTCATGGTAGATGCTGCCACCTTCTCCATAGATGGAAGATTAAAACATCCCCATCATGCGGCTGTGGAGCTCCTAATCTGACCATGGAGCGCATCATTGAGCACTGCCCTCAGAGGAAATTCGCAGGCAGCCTACAAGATATCCACGTTGTTACACCGGAAGCTTTGGCCTGGATATCTGACTTAGATATTGACATTTGATTTGCTTTGCTACTACCGTACAAAAGACAAGGCTGAAATGTTTGCAACCATCTTCAGCCGGAAGTGCCGAGTGGATGATCCATCTCGGCCTCCTCCCGAGATCCCCACCATCACAGAAGCCAGTCTTCAGCCAATTCGTTTCACTCTACGTGATATCAAGAAACGGCTGAGTGCACTGGATACAGCAAAGGCTATGGGCCCCGACAACATCTCGGCTGTCATGCTGAAAACTTGCGCTCCAGAACTAGCCGCGCCTCTAGCCAAGTTGTTCCAGTACAGCTACAACACTGGCATCTTCCCGGCAATGTGGAAAACTGCCCAGGTTTGTCTTGTCCACAAACTGCAGGACAAATCCAATCCGGACAATCACCGCCCCATCAGTCTACTCTCAATCATCAGCAAAGTGATGGAAGGTGTTGTCGACAGTGGTATCAAACAGCACTTACTCACAAATAACCTGCTCACCGATCTTCAGTTTGGGTTCTGCCAGGAACACTCGGCTCCAGACCTCATTACAGCCTTGGTCCAAACATGGACAAAAGAGCTGAATTCCAGAGGTGAGGTGAGAATGTCTGCCCTTGACATCAAGGCAGCATTTAACTGAGTGCAGCATCACGGAGCCCTAGTAAAATTGAAGTCAATGGGAATCAGGGGGAAAACTCTCCACTGAATGGAGTCATACCTAGCACAAAGGAAGGTGGTTGTTGGAGGGCAATCATCACAGCCCGAGGACATTGCTGCATGAGTTCCTTAGGGCAGTGTCCTAGGCCAAGCCATTTTCAGCTGCTTCGTCAATGACCCTCCCTCCATCATAAGGTCAGAAGTGGGGATGTTCGCTGATGATTGCACAGTGTTCAGTTCCATTCACAACTCCTCAGATAATGAAGCCATCCATGACTGCACGCAGCAAGACCTGGACAACATTCAGGCTTGGGCTGATAAGTAGCAAGTAACATTCGTGCCACAGAAGTGCCAGGCAATGACTATCTCCAATAAGAGAGAGTGTAATCACCACCCCTTGACATTCAACGACATTACCATCGCCGAATCCCCCACCGTCAACATCCTGGGGGGAGTTACCACTGACCAGAAACTTAACTGGACCGGCCACATAAATACGGTGGCTACAAGAGCAGGTCAGAGGCTGGGTATTCTGCGATGAGTGTCTCACCTCCTGACTCCCCAAAGCCCTTCCACCATCTACAAGGCACAAGTCAGAAGTGTGATGGAATACTCTCCACTTGCCTGGATGAGTGCAGCTCCAACAACACTCAAGAAGCTCGACACCATCCAGGACAAAGCAGCCAGCTTGATTGACACCCCATCCACTAACTTAAACATTCACTCCCTCCACCACCGGCACACCATGGCTGCAATGTGTACCATCTACAAGATGCAATGCAGCAACTCGCCAAGGCTTCTACGACAGCACCTCCCAAACCATGACCTCTACCACCTAGGAGGACAAGGGCAGCAGGCGCATGGGAACACACCATCCTGACTTGGAAGTATATTGCCGATCCTTCATCGTCGCTGGGTCAAAATCCTGGCACTCCCTCCCTAACAGCACTGTGGGAGTACCTTCAACACACGGACTGCAGCGGTTCAATAAGGTGGCTCACCACCAGCTTCTTAAGGGCAATTAGGGATGGGCAATAAATCCTGGCCTTGCCAGCGACGCCCACATCCCATGACGAATAAAAAAAAGAGGGATATTTGTTGGAAAGCGCAGGCAGTGAGGAGTGCTAACTCATTGATATGTCAGCTTAGTGGGTAGCACCCTCGCCTCTGAGTCAGAAGGTTGCAGGTTCAAGTCCCACTCCAGAGACTAGGCTGTACTGAGGGAGTGCTGCACTGTCAGACGTGCCGTCTTTCAGATGAGAGGTTAAATCGAGGCCCCGTCTGCCCTCTCAGGTGGACGTAAAAGGTCCCATGGCACTATTTCAAAGAAGAGCAAGGGAGTTCTCCCCAGTGTCCTGGCCAATATTTATCCCTCAACCAACATCACTAAAGGAGATTATCTGGTCATTATCACATCGCTGTTTGTGGGAGCTTGCTGTGCACAAATTGGCTGCCACGTTTCCTACATTACAACAGTGACTACACTTCAAAAAGTACTTCATTGGCTGTAAAGCGCTTTGGGACGTCCGGTGGTCATGAAAGGCGCTATATAAATGCAAGTCTTTCTTTTCTTTCTTTAAGCGAACCTATCATGCCCGTCATTTTGCATATCGTGTGGAGTGGGGAGTGTCTGTATTGTGAGGCACAAGACATCACAATTGTGCGGGACAGGCTGGATGAACCAGTAGGTCTTTTCCTAGACGTCATTTTTCGTATGTTTGTAACCTGTCAGCACCTGGCGAAGAAACTGGAAAGAGTGACTGCAGTCATTGTTGGTTATGTTTGGTGAGTTTTTCAGGACCCAGAATTATCAAGATAAGACAAACAGGAGTTCATATAGAACTAGAAAAAGTTATTCACTCCATCGAGTCCATTCCTTCCAGGGAGAATTTGCAAAGTTCCAACAGAGGTGATTAGCCACAGGGATAACTGAAATTTATCCTTAACCCCAATCCCCTTCCAGGAAAGCCGGTGAAAATGCCAGGTGTCAATGCAACATTACAATCTACATAACTCAGTCTTGAACTATCATATTCCATTGTTCCAAAAGGATTGAAGCCATCATGTTCCTTGGAAGTTTTGATCTTTGTCTATCTTTTGATCCTGTCATTCACTCAGCTCCTTTTAAAAGAGTTAATTAACACAGCTATACTGTGAAAACCAACACCATGCAGTTAGTGCAACTCTCAAGGTACAGAGGCCAAAAAAACCCTTCCTGTAAAATGTTACGGCCTATGGTTTCGGCCTTGCAGTGCCCATTTGTCGGAAGCTAGCTGGCCTACTAAGCCCCAATATGGTGGGCAGGAAGCGCACACACATTTCAGGCCAGAGGTGTGCCGTTTTACATGTGCTGCTTCAGGTCCCCTTGCCAAGCTTGCTTTGTTGTGAGACTGCCATCACCATCATGTACTCAGGAAACCAGCCCTAGGGATTGCCTGCAGCAAAGAAGTTAAGTAACAACTGCTCCTCCAGCCCGCACATTAAAAGGACCCAATTGCCACCGCTTCCCCTGCACCCCTCCCAACGACGCTGCTTCTCAACCTCGACCCCCGATCTCCCACGCTCCCGGCTCCGATTCTCGATCTCCACCAATCCCGACCCCTGACTGGCACCCCCGGCCTCCTCTCCCAATCTGATCCCAGACCCACTTACCTGGGGGCAACTGCGACGTTAACAGCAGCCCAATATTACCCAACACTTCACCAGTGGGCTCCGATGTCACGCTGGCTCCATTATAATGATGCCTGAGGCCCTACTTTGGGGGAGCCTCGCATCTCACCATTCAGATGCAGGGGACATACCCTGCGCCGCCCGCACGCCTAAAGATGGGCGTGCCCAAAATTTAGGGCCTACAAGTTCAAAGAGGGCATATTGCTCTTGCATCTCATATCTAGTTATTTTATACAAGATAGGGAGAGAATGGCCTGGCATCTTACCAGTGATATCCCCTGACAGCTGTCTCCTCAATGCATCTGTAAATGGTGGCGTCACTGCCAATACCAAGTGTAATAATTACAATATGTATACAGCTCCTCAAAGACTCTGCACAGTATTCACAATATCGAGCAAGTCCTTGCATTTCCATTGCAGAGATTACACCAGCACATTAAAAATATGACCCACTGGCATAAAGCCTCATTAATCTAATACAACAACAATTTAAAATTAAAATGTATTTGCCCTGTACATACTTTATTTTGTTCTCTGGGAGCAGAGCCAGAATAAGGATAATAGTAAACTGATAACGTGTTCCATCTTGAATGCAGTGCTACATCAATCAACCTATTTCTTAGAGTACAGTAATATGTTCTCACCATTCGGAACTAATTTCTCTGTCCAAAGGTTATTCTGAGCTGTTACCCACCAAATCCATTATCCTTATTAAACACTAAATGATTCTGGGCTAAAAATAAAAGGCATTCTGTTATCTATTTATTTCATCCCCAGCCAATTGTAGCGTTCTTGCTCAACACAAAACAGCAATGGGGGTTTGTAAACAGTACTGACAGCAGTGTTACACACATGCCAACATTTCCCAAAGGTGGAGACTCAACTTTACAGAGAACATTCTTACAAAATCCAATCATGACCACCAGCAAAATAGTCATTTTTAATGACCTAAGAGGTACAACTGCAATCAGTTTGAGTGATCATTAAATGATGATAAAAAAAACGCCCACCAAAATCACCCCAATGTTTAATTTTGTTTTCATGTTGCAGTTGCAGTCGGTGTAATCATTTTGAAGCTAAGCAGTTATGTGAAACATCCATCACCTGTCTGTACTTATCCCCATGCCCTTCAAACATTTTCTTAACTAGACATTAACCGTGTTTTTTTTAAAGAAAGAGTTTGATTAATCTAATGGTGACGGCTGTAAGATGGAAAACAAGATGGTGCCCACTAGCACGCTCTGTATGGCTGCTGGACTCCCACTCTCCCCCCTTTTTCTCTGCTCCAGACATGGAACATCTCTATTGTGGAGAGTTTCTCTGCAGAAACAACATGAACCATGAAAATACCCCTTGAACCTCTCCTTCTAAATGCATCTTTCTTCACTAAAAAAGAGGATGCTGCCAATGTCACAGTAAAGGAGGAGGTAGTAGAAACATTAGATAGGATGAAAATAAATAAAGAGAGGTACTTAAAAGGTTGGCAGGGCTCAAAGTAAAAAAGTCACCCGGTCGGGATGGGATACATCCTAGGTTGCTGAGGGAAGTAAGGGTGGAGGTAGCGGAGGTTCTGGCCACAATCTTCTGATCTTCCTTAGATAGGGGGGTGATGCCAGAGGACTGGAGGATTGCAAATGTTACACCCCTGTTCAAAAAAGTGGAGAGGAATAGACCAGGTAACTACAGGCCAATTAGTCTAACAACGGTGGTGGGGAAATTTTTGGAGACAATAATCCGAGACAAAATTAATTGTCACTTCGAAAAATATGGGTTAATAAATGACAGCCAGCATGGATTAGTTAAAGGCAAATCATATTTGACTAACTTGATTGAGTTCTTTGATGAAGTAATGGAGAGGCCTTATGAAGATAGTGCAGTTGGATGTTGTGTATATGGACTTTCAAAAGACATTTGATAAAGTATCACATAATAGACGTTAGCAAAATTGAAGTCCATGAGATTAAAGGGCCAGACACAGTGTGGTTAGGAAATTGGCTAAGAAACAGAAAGCAGAGTAGTGGTGAACAGTTGTTTTTCAGACTGGAGGGAAGTATACAGTGGTGCCACAGCTCTATTTGATATATATTCATGAGCTGGACTGGTATACGGGGCATAATTTCAAAGTTTGCAGATGATATGAAACTCGAAAATGTAGTAAATAATGAGGAGGATAGTAACAAACTTCAGGAGGACATAGTCAGACTGGTGAAATGAGCAGACACATGGCAGATGCAATTTAACACAGAGAAGTGTGAAGTGATGCATTTTGGTAGGAAGTGTGAGGAGAGGTAAGATGGAATATAATGTGGATAAATGTGAAGTTATCCACTTTGGTAGAAAAAACAGAAAGGCAGAGTATTTCTTAAATGGTGAAATGGGGAATGCAGATGCTCAAAGGGACCTGGGTGTCCTTGTACATGAGTCACTGAAAGTGAGCGTGCAGGTGCAGCGAGCCATTAGGAAGGCAAATGGCATGCTGGCCTTCATTACAAGAGGATTTGAATACAGGAGTAAAGAAGTCTTACTCCAATTATATAGGGCCCTGGTGAGACCACACCTAGAGTACTGTGTACAATTTTGGTCTCCTTACCTAAGGAAGGATATACTTGCCATAGAGGGAGTGCAACAAAGGTACACGAGATTCATTCCTGGGATGGCGGGACTGTCGTATGAGAAGAGATTGAGTAAACTAGGCCTGTATTCTCTTGAATTCAGAAGAATCAGAGGGGATCTCATTGAAGCATACAAAATTATTACAGGGCTTGATAAGGTGGATGCTGGGAGAATGTTTCCCTTGGCTGGGGAGTCTAGAACTAGGGGCCACAGCTTCAGGATAAAGGATAGGACATTCAGGACTGAGATGATAAGAAATGTCTTCACACAGAGAGTGGTGAATCTTTGGAATTCTTTACCCAAGGGGCTGTGGAGGCTCAGTCATTGGATATATTCAAAACAGAAGTCGATAGATTTCTGACTAGTAAGGGCATCAAGGGATATGGCGATAGGGCCGGTGAATGGAGTTGAGGCAGAAGATCAGCCGTGGTCTCATTGAATGGCGGAACAGACTCGAAGGGCCGAATGACCTACTCCTGCTCCTATTTCTTATGTTTTTATGTTCTTAATTTTAAAGGGGGTGGTGCAGGAACAGAGGGACCTGGGGGTCTTTGAAGGTGGCAGGACAAGATGAGAAGGCTGCTAAAAAAGCATACAGGATCCTTGGCTTTATAAATAGAGGCATAGAGTACAAAAGCAAGGAAATTATGCTAAACCTTTATAAAACTCTGGTTAGGCCCCAGCTGGAGTATTGTGTCCATTTCTGGGCACCACACTTTAGGAAGGATGTCAAGGCCTTAGAGAGGATGCAGAGGAGATTTACTAGAATGGTACCAGGGATGAAAAACTTCAGTTATGTAGAGAGACTAGAGAAGCTGGTGTTGTCCTCCTTAGAGCAGAGAAGGTTAAGGGGAGATTTAATAGAGGTGTTCAAAATCATGGCCAGTTTTGACTGAATAAATAAGGAGAACCTGTTCTAGTGGCAGAAGGGTCGGTAACCAGAAGAGACAAGATTTACAGTAATTAGCAAAAGAACCAAAGGTGATGTGAGGAGAGGTTTGTTTTTTTTACACAGCGGGTTGTTATGATCTGGAATGCACTGCTTGAAAGGGTGGTGGAAGCAGTTTCAATAATAACTTTCAGAAGTTAAATGGATAAATACTTGAAGGGAAACAATTTGCAGGGCTATGGGGAAAGGGCAGGGAAATGGTACTAATTGGATAGCTCTTTCAAAGAGCCGGCACAAGCACGATGGGGTAAATAGCCTCCTTTGTGCTGTATCATTCTATGATTTTTGTCTCCCAGCGCTCTGATAAACATCTATACATTGGGTGAGGGTTAATCAGCAGTGAGAAATCTAAGATAATAGTTGTATATTAAATCTTGAAATACAAGTCACAATAATCCTTACAATGAAAATGAAAATGAATCAATTTTTCCCTATTACACCCGCAAGCTATGGTTCAGCCCGCAAGTCTGTTCATAAGTGCTGTTAACTCATTCTCTTGACTGAAGTATCACTAGTCATGCTTGAGTGTAAGGGGCCTTTTTCAGCCAATTTTACTTCCTTTCTCCAGGCAACACAAGTAAGATTGACCAACTCAACGTTCAGAGTAACTTACGTGAACTGTCAAAACCTGGGATTCTAGTTGGGATGTCCAGTGCTCTAGATTTTCAACAATAATTTATAATGTAAAAGATTTGGCACAAAATCACCTCAACAGCAACAAGAAACTGCAGATAAAGGAATACATGCGCTGGTGTATATGCACTTGTTGCATTCATTTTTCAAACCCATTTGAACTGAAGCAGAACAAAGCAATACCTGCAGAATGATCATAAAAGAACATCGGTTTCAAGGTTTCAAAATTTACAAGGAGGCGGGGAGGAAGCTGTAGCAGCTGGGAAACCCAGAAATGCGGGTAACCCAGAGGTCCTGCCAAATTTAAAGGGAGGGGAGATCGGAGGCCGATGGGGGACGGGACGATGAGGGGGTGGGGGGGGAAGGGCGGGAAAGAGAGAGACACATCTTGGAGAGAGATTGTGAATGTAGGGGAGGGGGGAGGGAAGAGACCATAGAGGTTGGGGGGGCGGGGGGGAATGGGGGCGGGGGGAATGGGGGCGGGGGGAATGTCGTGGTGGCCGGGGTGGGAGGGACGGGATGTGACATCGTGGAGGCTGGGGATGGGGGGGGAGAAGACATCGTGCGGGGGGTCGGGAATGAACATTGTGAAGGCCGGGGGGGGGGGGGGGGTCGGCGAAACAGGACATCGTGGAGGCCGGGGGGAGAAATGGGACGGGACATCGTGGAGGCCGGGAGTGGGGGTTGATGGGACGGGACATCATGGAGGCTGGTGGTGGTGGTGGGGGGGGAGGGAAATGGGACAGGACATCGTGGAGGCCGGGAGTTGGGGGTATAGAACGAGACGAGACATCCTGGAGGTGGGGTGGTGGGAGAGGACGGGATGGGACATCGTGATGAGATGGGACATCATGGAGGCCGGGGGGGTGGGGGGGGGGAATGAGACAGGACATTCTGACGGCCGGGGAATCTTAAATTAGAGCCCGTTATGTCAGAAAACTAAAACAAACATTTTCACGAAGAATACGAGTTAGTAAATGGAACCCCCTCCACCACAAACATAGAAGCTGATCTCCATACATGATCAATTTCAGCAAATAAGTAAATGCTTGAACCCTGTCTATATTAGCATCGGTACCTCTAGAGGCAGCACTGCAATGTGAACGGTTTGGCACTAGTGCTTCCAGAGCCACTGAAAACCCATCTCATGAGAAGAGTTTTCAAGGGATCTGCAGAGACCAACTGCTGCTCGTGGCAAACAAACAGGTGACGCTGGGGGGTGCTGGATGCCAGGCTGCCATTTTGCGCTGGACGTTTACATATTAAGCTCCAAACCCCCTCCCCCACCCGTCCCCATTACCCCTGTACAGGCCAGCTATGTGCTTTTCCTCCACAATTGGAGAGGGTCTGCAGTCAGAATCTTAAAAGTCACAAATGAGACTTTCAAGATCACACATAGTTGTGATCTTGTAAATGGAGCTAATTCTGAGCTTTCCACTTTCACTGAAAATAGTTCCACAAAATAAGACTGCTTTTAAAGTTATCAAATTATGAGATGGCACCAATTTCATATCACCGTACCTGTTTCTCCAGATGTGGCCTCAATACTTTCCAAATTGTTTTGTAGATCCAGTTATCGTGTTAAACAATGAAGCCATTATCCAATTTTCATGGGTTTTAAATATTGCAACACAGTGTTATGCCGCAACATCTCAACTTCCAGCAAGATTTTTTTGTACAGTAACCTGTTGGTTCCAAGTCTTGGCAGAAATATCAGTAATTAAACAGACATACCTTGAGAGAAACAGCCAAGAGTTAGATTTCCATTCAAACTTCAATGTTTAATCACAGCCAAGTCTATTGGGACAGGCACAGCTCCGCAACCTGAAACACAGAACGCTGGTATTAACCACCGCCTCTCGGAACAAGCTTTTTCCAAACAAAGTCACATGGAAAATGCAGCAGATGAGAGTCAAAGATCACCAAGCAGATTACAGAGGAATTTCACAGCCACCCAATCAGCTCGCCTGAGCTGCCGGGGGACTCGTAACGATGCAAAGGTGAAATGTTAATGTGGAATTGCATAAAACCTCTTGAATAACTGCAAGCACAGCCGTTGATGAGAAAGCTTTCAGAGTAACTGATTCTCTCTGATTGAATACGAGATATTATTTAGTCCTGATGAACCCATTCAGATCAGGGAAAGGAGAAAGAATCTTTAACGAAGTATAAACTTGAACAGTCAAGAACAGTTAACATTGTGGATTAATGTTAAAGGTGAATGATCCACCACTTAGTTCTAAATTCTCATTTATTGGGGGAACACATATTTACTGGGCATCCCATGACTTCAGAAGTGGTCAGTCGTTGATTTAACCCCTGCCACTTTTTTCCCATTTGTTTAATTTTTTTTTACTACAATTGTTTTTTTGATTACAACCTGTTCACAAGTATTACATTCATAGTACATGGCATTGTATACATTAGCTCCCTATCTAATACAGACAGTGTATCGCTAAAACATAGGGTAGATTTCTAATTGGTGTTATTTTAATACTGACAGAAACCAGTTTACCCTCATATCTTTTGTCTGGCTCCGGCATAGTACGAAATTCCACCTGTTCACCTCAGAAAGAAAGATATATAAACATCATGAAGAGCACACAGAAACAAAATGTACTGAGACTGGGAGGAAGGGTGGGAGAAATGTTGATAATAGCCCCAAAACACAGCTGCCTGGTAATACACGATTCTCATTTGAAGAGATTTGGTTATATTTTGAGGGTAGAACTTAAATACATTTTCTAAATTGTTTCAGGGCAACGCTCATAACAAGAAAGATATGTCGGATATAAGGACTCTCGATGGTTCAGTGGGAAAATGGGATGCATTGTGTTCAGGAAGGTCTTGAGTTCAATCACTAGGTCACATTGATCTCTCCCAAGATGGTGGCATGATACCACAATTGGCCTCAGTGCCCCAGGCTAAGGAGGAAAGAAAAAAAAAAATAACCAGGGTTTGTGTTCTGATTGCTAACCAATGACCCTATTGGAAAGTACATGTGTGGAGTTGGGTGAGAACAGCACAATGAACAGAGCCATCAGGGACTGTGTCTAACTTATCTTTCTTTTTATGAAGTGCTGTTTATGAAAATGCATTTCAATACCGATCCTCAAAATCCAACCAAGTTCTTTAAATAAGAATGCAGTATTGCCAGGCAGTTGTGTTTTGGGGGGCTATTATGAACATTTCACCCAGCCCCTCTTCCCAGTCTCACTATATTTAATTTCTATGTGAGGTGCCACAATACCCTCAGTAATTGAGCAGCCTTCCCACATTCACTGTCTAGGCTCAACATATGAAGAATGGCCATTTGAGTCAGGTACCAAGGTCAACTGACGCCTATTGACCCAAACGCATTATTGTCTTCAGGAAAGATGAAGAGGAAATGGGTTGTTTTGGGGGCAAGTGTGCATCAGCAGCATCAAACATGAACAAACGCGGGACCCTAATTATGTGTGTAAAGGCAGGTGTCGGCATTTTAACAAACTTGGCTTCCTGAGTGGATCCAAAAGTAGGAGGAGCTTCTGAAATATAAATTTGTCAAAAACATTTTTTTAGATTTTTTTCTTTCTTTCTGGTCTCCTGTTATACCCCAGCCAATGGGGTAGCAAAAAATCCCTATCCACTAAGAGATGCACAAGAACAGTCGGAGGTGATTACCAGAAGATTTTTCCATCCTTGCTTGGCCTGGCCTGGCTTGGCCTCTGCTTGTTATCTGCCATAAAAGTAGCGGAAGTCAGGAGCAAACATTACGAAGGGAAAGAGTGGGACTCACCATTAAGGGAAAGTGTTGAACTCACCATAGTGTGACACCAGCACACGGCACCACAAAATAGTCGCACAGATTTTCTGACATGGGGAGTTACTCGTATCAACTGTGGCATCATAGCAGGTGACAATACGAGGTCAGGTGTTTTCCACCAGAAAGTAAAATCGGTGGGAACAATGCACTGAACTGCTCCCAATGGTAGGTTTAGGGTAGTATCTGCAGATCTCAGGGAGCAGGTCAGCCACCTGTTCTTGTGCACCTTCTGAACATCAAGTTCAATAGCAAAGGTAAAGGCCTGGGAGTAGATCATTTTGCACTGCTAATCTAGGGCTCTTGGCTAGGGAATGGCATGGCTGAGGTGGGGGGAGGGAGAACTAAAGAGGGAAGAAAAAAATTAGGACAATGAAATGTAACATTCACGCCACAGAAGTGCCAGGCAATGACTATCTCCAACAAGCGAGAGTCTAACTACCACCCCTTGACATTCAATGGCATTACCATCGCCGAATTCCCCACCATCAACAGCCTGGGGGTCACCATTGATCAGAAACTTAACTGGACCATCCACATAAATACTGTGGCAACAGGAGCAGGTCAGAGGCTGGGTATTCTGCGGCAGGTGTCTCGCCTCCTGACTCCCCAAAGCCTTTCCACCATCTACAAGGCACAAGTAAGGAATGTGATGGAATACTCTCCACTTACCTGGATGAGTGCAGCTCCAACAACATTCAAGAAGCTCGACACCATACAGGACAAAGCAGCCCGCTTGATCGGCACCCCATCTACCACCTTAAACATTCACTCCCTCCACCACCAGCGTACCGTGGCTGCAGTGTGTACCATCTACAAGATGCACTGCAGCAACTCGCCAAGGCTTCTTCAGCAGCACCTCCCAAACCCACGACCTCTTCCACCTAGAAGGACAAGGGCAGCAGGCGCATGGGAACACCACCACCTCCAAGTTCCCCTCCAAGTCACACAACATCCTGACTTAGTATATTGCCATTCCTTCATTGTCGCTGGGTCAAAATCCTGGAACTCCCTACCTAACAGCACTGTGGGAGTACCTTCACCACACAGACTGCAGCGGTTCAAGAAGGTGGCTCACCACCACCTTCTCAAGGGCAATTAGGGATGGGCAATAAATGCTGGCCTTGCCAGCGACGCCCACATCCCATAAATGAATAAATTTTTAAAAATCCATAATTCTGTCCCTCAAACAGAATGGGACAATGCTTGGTTTGATCATTGAATGAGATCAAGATAAAAAAAAACTTAAATGATGAATCCTTTGTTATAATATGTTGCACCTTAAATCACTTGGCAATTGGCTTAGGCAAGCACAATAGCAGTATTAACATTGGCAAGCATTTATCAGGCTGCTCTAGGAGGTTGCATACCAGGTTTGTACCAGTACTGATGGATGCCAGGATCAAGAAAACCACAGTAATCGCACTTGTTATAAATTCAGGCTCCAATTATCAAAATGTATTTCAAGAGTAGACTGCAGATTTCTCCATGACCTTGTTTAAGTGGTGCTCCAGAATTGCTAATAGGGCCTGTGGTTTGTCTGATGGATTTTATTTTTGAAATTCTTTGGTATTTATCCAAGGAGCTTTTCTGCAATACGAACAGTGCTTTAGTAGATATAGAACCACCACACAAAGCAGGGCTGATTTAAGGAGCTGTACGAGAGAGATACAACGCTGGATCTTCCTCCTCCCACTGGAGGAGGGCTGGGACAGGACTTACACCCGCCACTCCGACCCTGCCGTGACTCCAATCCATTTCACTGGATTGGGGGTCACTACCTATGCAGGCAAGCTCCCAATGTGATCCCCTGCCACAAAGAGGGAACCCCTGCCTCTGCTGAAGAGGAAGATCAAGCAGCACTGCAGAGGGTCATCCACTGCAGAATCACGAAACAGCAAGAGCCCATTTAAAGAGAGCAGAACTGCCCTGAAAACTTTGTAAACATTTTAAATGAGGAGTCGGAATGGACCGAAGTCTTCAGAAAGTGAGTGACTGTGGCCTTCACAGAGGGAGAGATGGCCATGATTAGGCTCTCGCCCTCCAATCAACAAACTAGCAGGCCTTCTGCCACTGCCCAACATCTCCTGGCGATCCCTGGGGTCGATAGTAGTAGCGGCGGAAGGAAGAGAAATCGAGCGGGTTTCCGGATCCTGCTTCCCTGTCGTCATTTACATGCGGCTAGCCACCATCCCTGCTGGGGCAGGGGAAGGAAATCTAGTTCCGGGTGGGAATGCAGCAATGGGCCACAGAGTCTGATTTTCCAACACTACACCACCTATAGCGAAGGAAAGTCCAGCCCACAGTGTCACGTCAATAGCTTTCAGCTCATTGACAGCAATCTTTTAAAATGTTCCATAGACTTTACCGGGTATGCTGGTGAGTATTATAAGCTAATGACAGTTTAGTAAAATAATTTTTCTTCAATTTTATACAGAGATGATTATACTATGTCTAAGAATTGTTAGTCAGCTTCTATTGAAAATTTTAAAATCCAGGTTTGTCTCAGATTCTATTTTTACAACAACAAATTGCATTTATATAGCACCTTCAACATAGTAAAATGTCCTAAAGCACTTCACAGGAGCGTTATCAAACAAAATATGACATTACGCCACATAAGGAAATATTAGGACAGGTGACCAAAAGTTTGGATGAAAAGTTAGGTTTGAAGGATGCCTTAAAGGAGGAGAGGTAGAGAAGTAGAGAGAATTACAGAGCTTAGGGCCGCAGCAGCTGAAGGCACAGCCGCCAATGGTGGAGCAAAGAAAATCGGGGATGCGCAAGAGGCCAGAATTAGAGGAGCGTAGAGATCTTGGAGGGTTGTAGGGCTGGAGGAGGTTATAGAGATGGAATGGGGCAAGGCCATGGAGGGATTTGAAAACAAGGATGAGAATTTTAAAATCGAGGCGTTGCCGGACCGGGAGCCAGTGTAGATCAACGAGCACAGGGATGATGGGTGAATGGGATTGGTGGGAGTTAGGATGCAGGCAACAGAGTTTTGGATTCGTTCAAGTTCACGGAGGGTGCAAGTGGGAGGCCAGCCAGCAGAGCATTTGAATAGTCGAGTCTAAAGGTAACAAAGGCATAGATGAGGTTTCAACAGCAGATGAGCTGAGGCAGGGATGGAGACGGGTGATGTTACAGAGGTGAAAGTAGGCTCAAAAGTTATTTAGTGTTAAAAAACTGAAAGAAAATCAAAGGGGAGAAAAATGGACCCCAAAAAGCCCAGGGAAATTCAGAGAAAGTCAGTAAATATCAGTTTATTTGAACATCACTAGAAGTCAAGAAAACAAGCAAGGGATTAAAAATAGAAGAGTTAAGCTAAATGAGTTTGTGGAGAGCATTGTGATCCCAGACAACCACGTTTGCAGTAAGTGCCTGCATCTTGAGGAACGTCAGCTCAGAGTTTTTGAGCTGGAGTCTGAGGTGCAGACATTGCGGGGCATCAGGGATGGGGAGAGTTACCTGGACACTTTGATCCAGGAGGCAGTCACACTCCTTAGGTTAGGTAGTGGTACAGGTCTGGTTAGTGGTCAGGGACAGGGGTGTGTGACTGCAACTCAGACAGGTAAGGGGACCCCAGGTGCAGTGCTGGAGGAGCCTCAGCCTTTGCCCTTGTCCAACAGGTATGAGGTTCTTGCTGCCTGTGCGGATGAGGGAAAAGCCTGTAGGATGGATGAGCAGGCTGATCATGGCACCATGGTGCAGGAGGCCATTCAAGTGGGGGGAGTGAAAGGGAATGTAGTTGTGGTAGGGGACAGTATAGTCAGGGGGATAGATACTGTTCTCTGCAGTCGTGATCGAGAGTTCCGAAAGTTGTGTTGCCTGCCCGGTGCCAGGGTTAAAGACATCTCCTCACGGCTGGAGAAGAATTTGGAGTGGGAGGGGGAGAATCCAGTTGTCGTGGTCCACGTAGGAACCAACGAGATAGGCAAAACTAGGAATGAGGTTCTGCTGAGGGAGTTTGAGGACGAGGGGACAGAGAGAGCAACAAAGGTAATAAAGCATCAGTGACTAAGGTGACATCAGGGAAAAACATAAATAAGTCAAAGCTAAAGGAACTATATCTAAATGCACGAAGCATTTGCAATAAAATAGATGAATAGCACAGATAGAAATGAACAGGTTTGATCTAATAGCCATAACGGAGACGTGGTTGCAAAGTGGCCAAGTTTGGGAACTAAATATTCCAGGATACATAACTTTTAGAAGGGATAGGCAAAATGAAAAAGGAGGAGGGGTAGCCCTGATAATAAAGGATGGGATAAAGACAGCAGAGAGAAAGGATCTAAGCTCCAAAAATCAAGAAGTAGAATCAGTTTGGGTGGAGCTAAGAGACAGCAAGGGGCAGAAAACATTGGTGGGAGTTGTTTATAGGCCCCCAAACAGTAGTTGTAATGTAGGGCAGAGTATATGCATGATAGTTTTCTAGATCAGTATGTTGAGGAACTAACTCAGGAAAAAGTTATTTTCGATCTAGTATTGTGCAACGAGAAAGGTAAATTAATAACCTTGTAGTAAAGGGGCCTTTAGGGAAGAGTGACCATAATATGATAGAATTTTATATTGAGTTTGGAAGTCATAGAGTCATAACGGCACAGAAGGAGGCCATTCGGCCCATCGAGTCCATGCCAGCTCTCTGTGGAGCAATCCAGTCAGTCCCATTCCCCCACTCTATCCCCGTAGCCATGCAAGTTATTTTCCCTCAAGTGCCTATCCAGTCTCCCCTTGAAAACATTGAGTGTTTCCGCTTCCATCGGCAGTGAGTTCCAGGTCCTCACCACTCGCTGCATAAAATAGTTTTTCCTCACGTCCCCCCTATATCTCTTGCCCAAAACCTTAAATCTATGTCCCCTAGTCCTTGTACCGTCAACTAGTGGGAACAGCCTTTCCCCATCTAGCCTATCCAAACCCGTCATAATCTTGTACAGGTCCACAACCCCTTATCCGAAACCCTTGGGGCCAGGTGTGTTTCGGAATTCGGAATTTTTCGGATTTCAGAACGGTATTATGGGAACACCCTAGCGGGGGTCTGGGCAGCACTTTATTTTTTGCCCTATGCAATGTTTTCCTATTTTTCATTAGTTTATGGTCATCACTGTCAGTGTAAAACTTCAACAACTTGTCTTTCTGTTTCTTTAAGTCATATATGGTGGTAGTTCCCACACCATATTCTTCAGTAAGACGCCGCACAGACACACCACGATCAAGCTTCTGCAATAACTCAACTTTCTGCGATATCGATAATGAGAGATGCTTCCTTTTCTTCTTCTCACTGTTACCCATAGGGGTATCTGCAGCTCTTTCTGACATTTTCACAGTGAAATTAAACTCAAAATCACAAAATAACAAAAAACATCAGAGAGCAGCAGACGCACGTGTGACTGGTAGTAGCGCTGAGACACAACTGACGTCTCACGCCTGCGTGGGTCAAGCATCGGCCGCGTCGGGTCATGTTTGGCGCCACTCGGGTCATGTCGTGCACACGAGTGACGCTCCACAAAAAACTTTCGGTTTTCAGAGCTTTTCGAAATTTGGAATTACGGATAAGGGGTTGTGAACCTGTACACCTCTATCAAATCACCCCTCAACTTCCTTTGCTCTAATGAAAACAAATCCAGCTTCTCCAACCTGTCCTTGTAGCTAAGATCCCCCATCCCCAGAACCATTCTGGTAAATCTCCTCTGCACCCTCTCAAGGGCCTTCACATCCTTCCTAAAGTGTGGTGACCAGAACTGGATGCAATACTCCAGTTGTGGCCTAACCAGCGCTTTATAAAGGTTCAGCATAACTTTGCTACTTTTGTACTCAATACCTCTATTTATGAAGCCCAAGATCCCATATGCTTTGCTAATCACTGTCTCAATATGTCCTGCCACCTTCAGGGACCTATGCACATCAACTCCCAGGTCCCTCTGTCCCTGTACACTCTTTAAAACTGTGCCATTAAATGTATATTGCCTCTTCCTGTTCCTTCTGCCAAAATGCATCACCTCACACTTCTCTCTATTAACCTCCATCTGCCACTTGTCTGCCCATTCTGCTAGCCTTTCTATATCCTGTTGCAGTCGATTGGTATCATCCTCACTGTATGCCACACCCCCAGGTTTGGTGTCATCAGCAAATTTAAAAATTCTACTTTGTATTCCAATATCTAGGTCATTTACATATATCAAAAAAAGCAGTGGCCCCAGCACTGACCCTTGGGGAACACCACTGTCTACCATCCTCCAGTCTGAAAAACAGCCATTTACCATAACTCGCTGTTTTCTGTCCTTAAGCCTATTTCTTATCCAAGCTGCCACTGACCCACCTATTCCGTGAGCCTCAATTTTGTTAACCAGTCTTCTATGTGGTACTTTGTCAAATGCCTTCCTAAAATCCATGTAGACAACATCCATTGCATTCCCTTCATCGATCTTCCCTGTTACTTCATCAAAAAATTCAATTAGATTAGTCAAACATGATCTGCCTTTTACAAATCCATGTTGGCTCTCCTTAATCAGCTTAAACCTCTCCAAGTGCCTGTTCATTTTTTCCTTGATTATTGTTTCTAAAACTTTACCCACCACTGATGTTAAACTGACCGGCCTGTAGTTACTAGGATTGTCCTTACACCCTTTCTTGAACAATGGTGTCACATTTGCCACTTTCCAATTCTCAGGCACCTCCCCCGCATCTAGGGAAGATTGGAAGATTATGGTAAGCCCTTCCACTATCTCCTCCCCCAATTCCCTTAGCAACCTGGGATGCAAGCCATCTGGACCAGGCGACTTGTCCACTCTAAGCATACCCAGCCTTTCTAGTACATCCCGTCTATCAATTTTTACCCCTTCCATTGCTTCTATCTTTTCCACTGCTACCGATATTTTGTCAGCATCCACCTCCTTAGTAAGCACAGAAAGAAAGTACTCATTGAGTATTCTAGCCTTGCCCTGCGCCTCTAAAGTGACTTAGTTAAATCCGAAACTAGGGTCTTAAATCTAAACAAAGCAAACTACGTAGGTATGAGGGGTGAGTTGGCTAAGGTAGATTGGGAAACTACTTTAAAAGGTATGACAGTGGATGAGCAATGGCTAGCATTTAAAGAATGAATACATCATTTACAACAAATATACATTCCTTTAAGCCACAAAAATCCCACAGGAAAAGTGGTCCAACCGTGGTTAACAAGAGAAGTTAAAGATAGTATTAGATCAAAGGAAGAGGCTTATAATGTTGCCAAAAAGATTAGTAAACCTGAGGATTGGGGGGATTTTAGAGTTCAGCAAAGGAGGACCAAGAAATTGATAAAGAAAGGGAAAATAGAATATGAGAGTAAACTAGTGAGAGACATAAAAACAGACTGTAAAAGCTTCTATAGGTATGTAAAAAGGAAAAGATTAGCAAAAGTCAATGTGGGTTCCTTACAGGCTGAGACAGGAGAAATTATAATGGGGAATAAGGAAATGGCAGAGAAATTAAACAAAGACTTTGGGCTGGACTTTCACTGAGGAGGCGAGTAAGAGGCAGGACTACAACTTTCGGGGTTGTAGTCCCGCCTCCATTGAGTTCTAGCCAACCCACGCGATTCTGACTTGATTGACCTTGTTGAGCCCGCCCAGTGGGCTCAGCAGGCCAATTAAGGGCCACCCGGCAACAGGTGACATCACAGATTGATATTTCATCTGTCAAGAGCTTTTGACAGATGAAATATCAGCGTTTGACAGCTCTTTGAAGCTGCCAAACACTGACAATCTGTACTCCAGGTTAATTCCTTCCTTTCAGGATGATTTAGATATCTCCCCGGAACAGAAAGCTGAACGCTGGAACTTTTGACAGCTCGCGGCCATTCTGCTTTCTGTGCCGGTGAGATGAGGGACTCCCGAGACCTGAAGGAAGGCTGTAAAGGTAAGTACATGTAAGTAAAACTTCTTTAAACACTTTACACACACCAAACACACTTACCTTTGCACTCATGCATCCATCACTCACCTGCACAACGGACATCTCGACCCCTCCAAACCTTTCAACCCGACGGCCCGCCTCGCTAACTTGGTTTGGAGCCGTCGGGAATCCCACATTTCACCAATGAAAATAGGGATTAGGCTAAAAACTGCCTGTTAACTACCTGTTAACAGACAGTTAATTGGCACTGGCCCAAGACCGCACAGAATGGAGGAGAAGCATCCGGGAAGGCGCCGAACACCTCGAGTCTCTTCACCGTGAGAAAGCGGAAGCCAAGTGCAGGCAGCGTAAGGAGCGCACGTCAACCCAAGCACCCCACCCACCAGCCCCTTCAACCACCGTCTGCCCCACCTGTGACAGAGACTGTAGGTCCCGCACTGGACTCATCAGTCACCTGCGAACTCATTTTTAATGTGGAAGCAAGTCATCCTCGGCTCCGAGGGACTGCCTAAGAAGAGAAGAATTGTCATTCATCCCCTTCCCGCCTCGGGGAGGTGAGTCCCAGTGCGGGTCAGGTACCCGCCTCCTTTGAAACTGGCATGGAGGCGGGTTGGGGGGCGGGATGGGTTCATGCCCCCCGATTTCGGGATTTTAACCCCCCACACGCCTCCAATCCCGCCTCCACGGCCAATGAAAATCCTGCCCTTTGTGTCTGTCTTCACGGAAGATGATGCAAAACACATCCCAGAAATAGTTGACAACCAAGGGTCTTGCGAGAATGAGGAACTAAAAGATATTAGGATAAGTATAAAACTAGTGCTGGAGAGATCAATGGGACTGAAAGCTGATAAATCCCCTGGACCTGATGGCCTACATCCTAGGGTTTTGAAAGAGTTGGCTATAGAGATAGTGGATGCATTGATTGTCATTTTCCAAAATTCCATCGATTCTAGAACGGTTCCCATGGATTGGAAGGTAGCAAATATAACTCCACTATTTAAGAGGGAGAGAGAAAACAGGGAACTACAGACCGGTTAGCCTGACATCAGTAGTAGGGAAAATGCTAGAATCTATTAGTAAGGATGTGGTAACAGGGCACTTAGAAAATAATAACAGGATTAGGCAGAGTCAACACGGATTTATGAAAGGGAAATCGTGTTTGACAAATCTGTTATAGTTTTTTGAGGTTGTAACTAGAATAGATAAGGGGGAACCAGTGGATGTGGTGTATTTAGATTTTCAGAAGGCATTCGATAAGGTGCCACACAAGAGATTATTAAACAAAATTAGGGCTCATGGGATTGGGGGTAATATACTAGTATGGATTGAGGATTGGTTAACGGACAGAAAACAGAGAGTAGGAATAAATGGGTCATTTTGGGTTGGCAGGCTGTAACTAGTGGGGTACCGCAAGGGTCAGTGCTTGGACCTCAGCTATTCACGATCTACACCGGAGGCAGCAGCGAGAGCGGTCCTGGGTGGAGACTGAATGCGGAGACCGAGGAGTTAAAGAGCGGGGAGCGAGAGCGGCATAGACACACCGGCGGCAGCAGCGAGAGCGGCCCTGGTGGAGACAGAGCGCGGAGACCGAGGAGTTAAAGAGCGGGGAGCAAGAGCGGTCCAGACACACCGGCGGCAGCAGCGAGAGCGGCCCTGGGTGGAGACTGAGCGCGGAGACCGAGGAGTTAAAGAGCGGGGAGCGAGAGCAGCCCAGACACACCGGCGGCAGTAGAGAGAGCGGCCCTGGGTGGGGACTGAGCGCGGAGACCGAGGAGTTAAAGTGCAGGGAGCGAGAGTGGTCCAGACACACCGGAGGCAGCAGCGAGAGCGGCCCTGGGTGGAGACTGAGCGCAGAGACCGAGGAGTTAAAGTGCAGGGAGCGAGAGCGGCCCAGACACACCGGCGGCAGCAGAGAGAAGTAAAAAGTAATCAAAGTGTGACGTCACCAGAAAGCAGGTAAGTGATTGGTTGGTGAGTATTTCTCTCTTTTTTCCAAACTTAATTTTTGTGGTTTATAGTTTCTGGGGTCTCTGTTGTGTAGCGGGGAGTGGTAGTAAACAAGGGCCCTTGAGTATATCATTTAATTATAGTGTAATTAGTGTTATTGATTTGATTTAATTTAATTTGAATTAATTAAAGGGTAAGTCATGGCAGCACAGCTCGGTCCCATGGCATGCTCCTCCTGCACTATGTGGAAAATCAGGGACACTTCTTGATGTAAGAAAAAGGAGACTTACCATCAAGTAACTTTAAAGTAAGCTTTAAGTAACTTATAAACACACTATATACACAAGAGAGGTCTTTACCATGCCTCTGGTAGAAGCCTCTTACAATACTGAACAGACCAGTATTTATACCAGTCCAACAGGAAGTGACATATGACAGGAAGTGAGGTATGTACATAGTTCATAGTTCACAGGAAGTGATGACATAACTTCCCGGAAGTTATCATTTTTATCACATTCTTCCCTCCTGCAGGATTAGGAGGCTGTGGTCTACCTTTTGGTCCGCAGCCGCCGAACAAGGAAGAGTCACACCCGTTTGGATTCCCGTCGTAGAGGGTCGCTGGTATGCTTACATGCGGTTGGCCATTGGTCAGAGTCTGTGTGGCCTGGATTGCCCTGTGAAGGGTCGGGGAGATCATGGCTTCGAGTACGAGCCCCAATAGGTTCAAAGTCGGACTGCCTCTGTTCAGAGGGAGGTGCAGAGCTGGTCTGTGGCGGATCAGTACTTTCATGCGCGGTACTGGGAGGGTCGCAACCTTGAGCACGGGGTTCTACCGGCACCAAGCTAGTTGGTGTCCGATCAGGATCCTGGAGAGGGGTACCCGATAGGTCCCAAGAGTTTCCTGGTGAAATGCCATCACCCGATGTCCCACTAGGTCCTGGTGGGCAGGGAGCCAGATCCCGTAATGATACGGTAGATTCTCGGCCGTCGGAATATCGTATGTTTGCATAGGTGGGGTTGGCATCGGTTAGTTCGACCTCATCTACAAGAGGGTCATTTTTAGACGTCCGAACGTATCTTCGGAGTAATACAGGTCCAGGAGTAGTTAGCCATGACGGGAGTGATGTCCCATGAGATGAGCGACGCTGGAATCCAAAGAACCGCTCATGAGGTGTAGTATTTGTGGCTGTAGAAAGCAGGGACCGTATAGAGTGCAATGCATCCGGAAGCACTGTTTCCCATTGCTGGTCTGGTAGGCCCCGAGATCTTAAAGCGAGACGTACGGAATTCCAGATGATACCGTTATACCTCTCTACCTGCCCATTTCCGATGGGATGGTATGGTGTTGTTTTGCTTGTAGCAATTCCCCATTCTGAGAGGTAGTCCTTGAGTTCCCTTGACATAAAGGATGGACCCCGATCTGAGTGAATATAAGCCGGCATGCCACAGAGAGAAAATACCTGCTCAAGGCAGCAGATTACTGTGGACGCCAGCATATTGGAGCAGGGGAAGGCAAACGGAAAACGTGAATATTCGTCGATCATGGTGAGCAAATATGTGTTCCGAGTTGAAGAGGGCACTGGGCCCTTAAAATCGATGCTAAGTCGTTGCATCGGTTGGGTTGCATGTATGAGTATACCATCTGAGGGGCGGAAGAACTGAGGTTTTAATTCCGCACAAAGCCGGCATTCTGAGCATATTTTCTTTACATCTCCAGTGGAAAAAGGGAGATTCCGTGATCGTACGAAATGTAGCATGCGCGTAACGCCAGGATGACACAAACCATTGTGGACATCCATGAGAGTGGAGGATGACATAGTGGAGCAGAATGCCCGTGTGAGGGTGTCCGGGGCCACATTCTCCTTGCCAGGCCGATAGAGAATGGTATAACCAAAAGAGGCCAGTTCCATCCTCCAAAGTTGTATTTTATTATTCTTAATTTTGGTTCGTTTTCGATTATCGAGCATGAAGGCGACTGATCGTTGGTCCGTGATCAATGTAAAGTGCTGGCGAGCTAGAAAATGGTTCCACTTCCGTACTGCCTCTATGATGGCTGTGGCTTCTTTCTCAACCGGAGGATAATGTAGCTCGGCACCTTGTAAGGTCCTGGACATAAATGCTACAGGACGACCTTCCTGATTCAGAGTAGCCGAGATCGCCACCTCCGAGGCATCACATTCAACCACGAAAGGGAGATTCTCATCAATGGAGTGAAGAGCCGCTTTCTCCAACTGTTTTTTGAGAAGGTTAAAGGCTGCAACAGCCGCTGTGCCCAGTGGAAATGATCTAGCATGCAGCAAGGGTTGGATTTTGTCCGAAAAATGAGGAATCCATTTAGCGTAGTATGCAAACAGACCGAGAGCCCGACGTAAAGAAGCCGGATTCTTAGGTGACGGGAGCTCTTGGAGCGGGCGAAGTCTTTCTGGGTCTGGCTTAATGATACCATTGCCTACGCAGTAGCCAAGGATGTTGATGGTCGGTTGCGACTCAACAGATTTGGATTCATTCAGGGTCAAATTACGGCGATGGAGGGCATCCCGAAATTTTTGGAGGTTGGAGTCGTGTTTCTGTTGATCGTGACCTGCAATGGTAATGTTATCAAGATAGGGAAAAGTGTCCCTTAGGTTTTCCTGCTTAACCAGGCCATCCATTGCCCGTTGAAAGACAGCCACTCCATTAGTAACCCCGAATGGGAGGTGGCGAAATTGGTACAGCCGTCCATTAGCCTCAAAGGCTGTGTACTGCTTATCTGAGACCTTCAAGGGTAACTGATGATAGGCACTTTTTAAATCGTAAGTTGAGAACACTTTGTATTCGGCCAGTTTATTAACCATATCATCAATGCGTGGCAATGGGTAGGCGTCCAAGTCGGTATATTGATTGATGGTTTGCGAATAATCGATGCATAGTCGCTGTTTGTGAGGTTTTAGAGGGTTCTTGACAATGACGACTTGAGCCCGCCAGGGCGACGAACATGGTTCAATGATATCCTCTGCTAGAAGTCGAGAGATTTCAGCCGCAATAAAAGATTGGTCTTCCTGATTAAAGCGCCGCAATTTCGTTATTATCGGTTTGCATTGAGGCGGAATACTGGCAAATAATGAGGGTTCATCAAGTGAAGCTGCTGATAATGCACAAAATGGTAATTTAGACGGTATATTAGAAATAGTAAGTCCGGGTTTGGATCCACCAAACTCAATGGTGAGTTTCTTATGCTGTTTTTGGAAGTCCAGCCCTAAGAGGAGATCACTACATAAGTCCTTGAGCACCGAAAGTCGGGTGGAGGGATACATACGACCATGAAGTGTCATATCAACAACACAAAAGCCGGAGATTCTGGTATTAAGTGATGACTGGGCCATCGCAATTGCCTGGTCCGATGGGAAGACATGTAGTTTCAATTTCGCAACAATCTGTTCCTTAATGAAACTATCAGTACTTCCTGAGTCAATTAAGGCATCTAAGGTATGCCCTTTGAAATTTTTGTGGCTGCATGAGACAGGTTCTGTGGGCAAGCAGCTGTAATTGGTGTCGTTGCACAGAGAGTGGCTAAAACTCTCGGTGTGCTTCTTCGGGAGAGAGCTCGAGAGGAAGCTTGATAGGTCCTAGCTGGAGCATCTTGATAGGCCCTAATTGGGGCAGTTCGGTAGGCCTTAGCTGGATTGGCCCTCGTAGAGGCCCTTGTTAGGCAAACTTTAGCAAAGTGTCCTTTTTTCCTGCAATAACTGCAGATTGCATTGCGAGCAGGGCAGGTTTTCCTAGGGTGAAAAGCATCTCTACAAAAGAAGCATTCCTTCCTAGATTGCCAAGAGGCTGCTAAAGTGGGGTCGTCCTCCTCTTCTTCATCAGAATTATCAGAATTAGATTCCCCCATGATAGGGTTCACCTGAGACCGCTTGAATTGTCTGGTTGCAGCTACAGCAGCAGATCGAGATCTGGGCAGCTGATAGAGGTCTGCATTTCTCTTTGCCAAATCCAGTGAACAAGCTAGGTCAAAAGCTTTTTGTAGCTCAAGTGTTTTACTTTCTAGTAGACGCTGGCGTATAAATGGAGAGGCAATCCCGCAGATGAAAGCATCACGAATCATTTCTTGGCGGTACAGCTCAGCTGAGGCTGCCTGAAAGTTACAATCTACGCTGAGCCTGCGAAGTTCTTGCAGGAATTCGTCAATTGATTCCCCTGGCCCTTGTCGGGCTGTGGCCAGTAGATGTCTAGCATAGACCTCATTTGGGGTCTTCGCATACAGTTTCTTAAGTGCCCGAATCACCTCTTCGTAATTATCCCATTCATCAACATATTCGAACACTTTTGGGGTCACATAATTGACAAGTATCTTCAATTTAGCAGGAGCATCCGCTTTACATTCATCCAGAAAATTCTCAAAAGTACGATACCAATGCTTCCATACCCTGCCAGCTGCTGGTGTATTCGGGTCCAAGTCCAGACGAATAGGTCTAAGGATTTTCTCCATGATGGGTGGTTCCCTGGATCCTTAACTTCCGAGTTTGTCTGAAGGTCTAGTATTTGTCAGTGTAAATATTAAGTTACTTAAATTGATGTAAGAAAAAGGAGACTTACCATCAAGTAACTTTAAAGTAAGCTTTAAGTAACTTATAAACACACTATATACACAAGAGAGGTCTTTACCATGCCTCTGGTAGAAGCCTCTTACAATACTGAACAGACCAGTATTTATACCAGTCCAACAGGAAGTGACATATGACAGGAAGTGAGGTATGTACACAGTTCATAGTTCATAGTTCACAGGAAGTGATGACATAACTTCCCGGAAGTTATCATTTTTATCACACTTCTTGTGTCCCTAATGACCATGTGTGCAGGAAGTGTATCCAGCTGCAGCTACTCACAGACCGCATTGCGGCGCTGGAGCTGCGAATGGATACATACTGGAGCATTCTCGATGCTGAGGACATCGTGGATAGCACGTTTAGGGAGTTGGTCACACCGCAGGTAAAGGCTGCACAGGCAGGAAGGGAATGGGTGACCAGCAGGCAGAGTAGTAGGCACAGGCAGGTAGTGCAGGGGTCCCCTGTGGCCATCCCCCTTTCAAACAGATATACCAGTTTGGATGTTGTTGAAGGAGATGGCTTATCGGGGGAAGGCAGCAGCAGCCAACTTCCTGGCACCATGGGTGGTCCTGCTGCACAGGACGGGAGGAAAAAGAGCGGGAGAACTATAGTGATAGGGGATTCTATTGTAAGGGGAATAAATAGGTGTTTCTGCGGCCGCAAACGAGACTCCAGGATGGTATGTTGCCTCCCTGGTGCAAGAGTCAAGGATGTCTCGGAGCGGCTGCAGGGCATTCTGGCGGGGGAGGGTGAACAATCAGTTGTCGTGGTGCATATAGGTACCAAATGATATAGGTAAAAAACGGGATGAGGTCCTAAAAGCTGAATATAGGGAGTTAGGAGGTAAATTAAAAAATAGGACCTCAAACGTAGCAATCTCAGGATTGCTACCAGTGCCACGTGCTAGTCAGAGCAGAAATAGAAGGATATTTCAGATGAATACGTGGCTAGAGGAATGGTGCAAGGGGGAGGGATTCAAATTCCTGGGACATTGGAACCAGTTCTGGGGGAGGTGGGACCAGTACAAACTGGACGGTTTGCACCTGGGCGGGACCGGAACCGAAGTCCTAGGGGGAGTGTTTGCTGGTGCTGTTGGGGAGGGTTTAAACTGAAATGGCAGGGGGTTGGGAACCTGTGCAGGGAGACAGAGGAAAGGGAAGCAAGGATAGAAGCAAAAGACAGGAAGGAGAAAAGCAAAAGTGGAAGGCAGAGAAATCAAGGGTGTAAATCAAACAGGGCCAAAGTAAATAATAATTCTAAAAGGACTAAGAGTGTTAAAAAATCAAGCCTGAAGGCTTTGTGTCTTAATGCGAGGAGCATTCGTAATAAGGTGGATGAATTAGCTGCGCAAATAGATATAAACGGTTATGATATAATTGGGATTACGGAGACATGGCTCCAGGGTGACCAAGGCTGGGAATTCAACATCCAAGGGTATTCAATATTCAGGAAGGACAGGAAAAAAGGAAAAGGAGGTGGGGTAGCATTGCTGGTTAAAGAGGAGATTAACACAATCGTAAGGAAGGATATTAGCTCTGATGATGTGGAATCTGTGTGGGCAGAGCTGAGAAATACCAAGGGGCAGAAAATGTTAGTGGGAGTTGTATACAGACCCCCAAGCATTAAATGGGAAATTAGAGATGCATGCAGTAAGGGCACAGCAGTTATCATGGGTGACTTTAATCTGCATATAGATTGGGCTAACCAAATTAGTAACAATACTGTGGAGGAGGAATTCCTAAAGTGTATACGGGATGGTTTCCTGGACCAGTATGTCGAGGAACCAACTAGAGATCAGGCCATCTTAGAATGGGTATTATGTAATGAGAAAGGATTAATTAGCAATCTTGTTGTGCGAGGCCCCGTGGGGAGGAGCGATCATAATATGATCGAATTCTTCATTAAAATGGAGAGTGAAGTAGTTGACTCAGAGACTAGGGTCCTGAATTTAAATAAAGGAAACTACGATGGTATGAGGCATGAGTTGGCTAGGATGGATTGGGGAACGTTACTTAAAGGGTTGGCGGTGGATAGGCAATGGCAAACATTTAAAGATCGCATGGATGAACTACAGAATTTGTTCATCCCTGTTTGGCATAAAAATAAAACAAAAAAGGTGACTCAACCATGGTTAACAAGGGAAATTAGGGATAGCATAAGATACAAGGAGAGGACATATAATTTGGCCAGAAAAAGCAGCAAACATAGAAACATAGAAGATAGGAGCAGGAGTAGGCCATTCGGCCCTTCGAGCCTGCTCCGCCATTCAACGAGATCATGGCTGATCATCCAAACCCTCGCACCCGGTCCCTACACCGACAGCCATCCCACCCAAGCGCTATCCCCGTAACCCCATAACCCCACGTATTTAATCCCCTCCTAACACTAAGGGCCAATTTTTTTTTTTTATCATGGCCAATCAACCTAACCCGCACATCTTTGGACTGTGGGAGGAAACCGGAGCACCCGGAGGAAACCCACGCAAACACGGGGAGAATGTCCAAACTCCACACAGACAACCTGAGGTCTGGGAGCAGTTTAGGATTCAGCAAAGGAGGACAAAGGGATTAATTAAGAGGGGGGAAATAGATTATGAGAGTAAGCTTGCAGGGAACATAAAAACTGACTGTAAAAGCTTCTATAGATATGTGAAGAGAAAAAGAAAAAGATTGGTGAAGTCAAGCGTAGGTCCCTTGCAGTCAGAATCAGGGGAATTTATAATGGGGAACAAAGAAATGGCAGACCAATTAAATACATACTTTGGTTCTGTCTTCACAAAGGAAGACACAAATAACCTCCCAAAGATGTCGGGGAACATAGGGTCTAATGAGAGGGAGGAATTGAATGAAATCAGTATTTGTAGGGAAATGGTGTTATAAAACTCATCATTCATCAAGAAACTACTCATGAAATAACTTTGGACGGCCAGCTGGTGGCGCCATCCAAGGAGTATAAATACTCGGGCGTGGGCCCAGCTTGCCAGGGACATTTTGTAAGACAAGGAACTAGTGAAGTACAACTAGACCGCCATGTTCTGAAACAAGTTGATTAAAGCCTTGCTTTATGCTCAAACCAAGTGTGTAGTGAGTTTTATTACGTCAATTTAATCAACTTGTTTCAGAACATGGAGGTCTAGTTATACTTCACTAGTTCCTTGTCTTACAAAATGTCCCGAGTATTTATACTCCTTGGACGGCGCCACCAGCTGGCCGTCCAGCGTTATTTCATGAGTAGTTTCTTGATGAATGATGAGATTTAAAACAAATGGTGTTAGGGAAATTGACGGGATTGAAGGTCGATAAATCCCTGGGGCTTGATAATCTACATCCTAGGGTACTTAAGGAAGTGGCCCTAGAAATAGTAGATGCATTGCTGGTCATCTTCCAAAATTCTATAGACTCTGGAACAGTTCCCATGGATTGGAGGATAGCTAATGTAACCCCACGATTTAAAAAGGGTGGTAGAGAGAAAACAGGGAATTATAGACTGGTAAGCCTGACATCGGTAGTAGGGAAAATGCTAGAGTCCATTATAAAAGATGTAATAGCAGAGCACTTGGAAAACAGTGACAGGATTGGACAAAGTCAACATGGATTTACAAAAGGTAAATCATGCTTGGCTAATCTACTGGAATTTTTTGAGGATGTAACTGGTAGAATAGATAAAGGAGAACCAGTGGATGTGGTGTATTTGGACTTTCAGAAGGCTTTCGATAAGGTCCCGCATAAGAGATTAGCGTACAAAGTTAAAGCACATGGGATTGGGAGTAAGGTACTGTCTTGGATAGAAAACTGGTTGGCTGACAGGAAGCAAAGAGTTGGAATAAACGGGTCATTTTCCAAGTGGCAGGCAGTGACTAGTGGGGTACCGCAGGGATCGGTGCTAGGACCCCAGCTATTCACAATATATATAAATGATCTAGACAAGGGAACTAGATGTAATATCTCCAAGTTTGCAGATGACACAAAGCTGGGTGTGCGTGTGTGCTGTGAGGCGGAGGCAGAGAAACTCCAGTATGATTTGGACAGGTTGGGTGATTATACTGCATTTGCTATGCATCTGCCCAATGTGGATAAATGCGAGGTTATCCACTTCGGTGGCAAAAACAGGAAGACAGATTATTATCTGAACGGCAATAGATTGGAAAAAGGGGAAGTGCAACGAGTTGTGGGTGTTCTTGTGCACCAGTCGCTGAAGGTAAGCATGCAGGTGCAGCAGGCGGTTAAGAAGGCAAATGGTATGTTGGCCTTCATAGCGAGAGGATTCGAGTACAGGAGCAAGGATGTCTTGCTGCAGTTGTACAGAGCCTTGGTGAGACCACACCTTGAGTATTGTGTGCAGTTTTGGTCGCCTTATCTGAGGAAGGATGTTCTTGTCATGGAGAGAGTGAAGCGAAGATTCACCAGACTGATACCTGGGATGGCAGGAATGACGTATGAGGAGAGATTGGGTCGATTAGGCTTATATTCGCTAGAGTTTAGAAGAATGAGAGGGGATCTCATTGAAACTTATAAAATTCTAACAGGACTAGACAGGCTAGATGCAGGAAGGATGTTCCCGATGGCGGTGGAGTCCAGAAACAGGGGTCATAGTCTAAGGATAAGGGGAAAGCCATTTAGGACTGAGATGGAGGAGGAATTTCTTCACCCAGAGAGTGATGAATCTGTGGAATTCTCTGCCACACAGGGCAGTTGAGGCCAGAAAATTAAATATATTCAAGAAGGAGTTGGATATATTTCTTAAGGCTAAAGGGATCAAGGGGTATGGGGAGAAAGCAGGGACCGGGTACTGAATTTGGATGATCAGCCATGATCGCATTGAATGGCGGAGCAGGCTCGGGGGGCCGAATGGCCTACTCCTGCTCCTATCTTCTATGTTTATCAATGATTTGGATGAGGGGACCAAATGTAATATATCCAAGTTTGCTGATGATACAAAGCTGGGTGGGAATGTAAGTTGTGAGGAGGATGCAAGGAGGCTTCAAGAGGATATAGATAGGCTAAGTGAGTGGGCAAGAACATGGCAAATGGAATATAATGTGGAGAAATGTGAAGTTATCCACTTTGGTAGGAAAAATAGAAAAGCAGAGTATTTTTTAAATGGTGAGAGATTGGGAAATGTTGGTGTTCAGAGGAACCTGGGTGTCCTTGTACACAAATCACGGAAAGTTAACATGCGGGTACAGCAAGCAATTAGGAAAGCAAATGGTATGTTGGCCTTTATTACAAGAGGATTTGAGTATAAGGGTAAAGGGGGAAAAATGGAGTCACACCCCCCTTGGGGCACTAACTTGCCCCCGTGGCTGAAATTCACCGGTAGCGCCCCAAGAGGGAATCGGGGTGCTACTGGAAGCACCTCTTAGGCCTATATTCTCGAGAGTTTAGAAGAATGAGAGGTGATCTCATTGAAACATACAAAATTCTTACAGGGCTTGACAGGGTAGATGCAGGGAGGATGTTTCCCCTGGCTGGGGATTCTAGAACCAGGGGTCACAGTCTCAGAATAAGGAGTCGGCCATTTAGGACTGAGATGAGGAGAAATTTCTTCACTCAGAGGGTGGTGAATCTTTGGAATTCTCTACCCCAGAGGGCTGTGGAGGCTCAGTCGTTGAGTATATTCAAGAAAGAGATCGACAGATTTTTGAAAATCAAGGGATATGGGGATAGTGCAGGAAAGTGGAGTTGAGGTAGAAGATCGGCCATGATCTTATTGAATGGCGGAGCAGGCTCGTAGGGCCAAATGGCCGACTCCTGTTCCTATTTCTTATGTTCTTATGACAAGCCACCATTATTAACAGAGTTCATAAACACCATTTTATGGGCCTGAATGTCAGTTCCAAAAGTGCCGGCAAATGTATCCTCATTGCAAGAACAGGAAGTCTTTGCACAGCCACTAATCTAATTCTGCATTAAATCAAGCACAATGTAACCTGTCTTGACACCTCAGTTATTTGCGTGAAACATACCTGTTCCAAATGTTTCCTTGTGTTCTCCTCTCCCGTATATGTGCCATAGGTTTATTTATGTACAAAATAACCCAGAATGAATGAAAAAGGAATTTTCAGATATTATAAGGTGGAGGGAAAGAACACCAGCAAACAGAATTAGACTATCAAATGGACAGTGATTATTATTTTTAAATCTTCGTTCACTTTTAGTGTACATTAATTATTAATAGTGGAGGAGGGGAAGAATCACATGCAAGACAAACCCAACTCTCACTGCTGCAGGCACAAGTCTGAACTCGTGTGGTTTGGCAATCCTCTCATGATAGATCTTATGCTGAAAATCAAGTCCTGAGATGCATACGCATTGTATTCATGACACCATCAGGCAGATGGTGATATAGGGTAAACATATTTGCCCCATGTAAAAAGGTACAGTTATGCCCAAGAAGTAGGGGGAGGCAGAGAGGGAGAAAAGTACCAGCATGCACTAGGGGGAGGGGAGTGCCTTGGAGAATTCGGCCGACCAGGGAGATTAGTGCCATTGTGTCACTATGACAACTGTATAATCAGTTTAAAAATAAGTTAATTATCAGATTTAGCAACAGAAATGAGAGAACATTTCTTTCATCTAGTGAACAAACAGCGAACCAGCTAAACATACTCATAAATGGAGGGAGATTGTGGACACCAGTCAAGCTGGGGTTCAAATCTAGGCCCCTCGCTGAATAAGCTCTACTATGAGAGCTACCTCACAGCATTTGAAACTTTACACATTTTTTTTTGGAAATCTGCAGGTGATCTTCAGTTCAATCAATTGTCAACCATCACCACATTTGCATGATATTCACCTTGACCTTTCTGTGCTAAATAAACAACCTGCTGGTTATTCCAATGTGCGACTTCCGACCAATATGCCTGGTGTCTATAATAATAAATTGGCCCCTTTTGATTTCTTTGTTGTGCGATGCGTAATTTTCTCTACTGCTGTTCTGTGCCGATGACTCATAGCTCACACGTTAGCTACAATCTTAATGTAGAGTCATACACTTCCTCCTCAGGGATTTTGGAAGGAAAGCAATAATTAACATGATATTTCAGAAAGAGTGATACATCAATTAAAAAAATTGGACTTGTTGCTTTTTAATAGTTTAATTACGATAAATGGAAGGATGTCACACTGTAAAGGGTAGAAGCAGCAGATAAGCACTAATAATACCAGTAAATTAAATTAAGAAAACAAAACCACTATAAAACCTCTGATAATGACTACAGGAATAATGTCAGCAGGGTTTAAGCTGCTTTAATTAAAATTGTCGAATGCTGAAGTGCATTGGGTTTGTTCAGCTAAACCTTTCTCATTTCCCCCTTCTCTCCTGATGGCGTTGACTCCTGTGAGGGACTAAGGTTCCACAAGCAGTGCCAGCTTTCTGGTACTTCCCCAAAAAGCACCACCACCAAAAACAAATTAATGGGTAATTCGTCTCATTTGCTATTTGTGCGGCCTTTCTGTGTGCAGATTGGCTGTCGTGTTCGCCTATATAACAATAATAATCACACTTCAAAAGTAATTAATTGGATGTGAACCATTTTGGAATGTTCTGAGGGTGCAAGAGGCGTGATATAAATGCAAGTTCACAGAATCACAGAATCTACAGTGCAGATAGAGGCCATTTCGGCCCATCGAGCCTGCACCGACACATATCCCACCCTATCCCCGTAACCCCATGTATTTAATCCCCTAACACTAAGGGTCAATTTATCATAGCCAAATCAACCTAACCTGCACATCTTTGGACTGTGGGAGGAAACCGGAGCACCCGGAGGAAACCCACGCAGACACAGGGAGAATGTGCAAACTCCACACAGACAGTCAGTCGCCCGAGGCCAGATTTGAACCCGGGTCCCTGGCGCTGTGAGGCAACAGTGCTAACCACTATGCCACCGTGCCCCCCTAAGAACCCTAATAAAGTTCTTTATTTCTTTCTTTTCTCAAGTCTTCACATTGGCAGGATGCATTTTCCAGCTGAGGTTACCTATTGGTGATAGAAATTAGCAGCTTTGGGTGACTTTTTTCCTCTTCCTAGCCAAGGGGTGCTGAAGCCAATTGTAGCACCCCTACTGCCACACTACCCAAGACCAACCAACAGCACAGACTATGGGTCAAACCTTGAGCCTTCTGGTCAGTATGGTTCAGTACCACACTGATCAGTGCCTCTACCCATTAAGCCATCAGGGTAGCTGGTAAAAAGACCCTATTAAATATGTAAGGAAACCGGAGATGTCTTCCCCTTTGCAACAATCACAAATTGTATTTGAATATCTTATTCTTAAAGTTATTTTCTTAGGGGTAAAAAGTCAGCGCCCGCGCGGCAGATTTTACCAGATAGCGCCCCGAGAGGGAGGAGGGGTGCTACTGGAAGTGCCCTGCGTCCCTCTTGGGGCGCTGCGAGCCAATATCACGGCACTGCGTGCCGCAGCACCATGCACTGCAGCACTTTGCGCCGCGGTACTGCAGGTGTTCCTCCCCTTATTAAAGGGGAGGGTCCTGGCGCAGCGCGTCCCAGTACCCAGCTGGGCCACCAGGGGTCAGGAGTGCCGGGCTCACGGAGAGCAGCCGGCACCCTCCGGGGGGGGGGTGGGGCTTCACGGGGGCCAGGGACAGCAACGGGGGCAGGTGCTGGCAGGCAGCCAGCAACAAAAATGCCCGCCCGCCACCTCCCCTTTAACTAGCGCCGCCCCGGCCGCAGGTAGGCCCCCCTGACCCCGGCGAACATAGCGTCTGGCGGTAAGTCGGGGGGGTGACACCCAATATTACAGCCGGGATGCGAGTGGGGCGCGGCGCACGGCGATGACGTCATCGCCGGCGGCGCAGCGCCACACGGCGCTAACGGTTAGCACCACCGATAACCTCCCGCTGAATTTCGCAGGAGGTGTTAGCGGTGCCACGTCCAGGCGCTAGTTGATTTGCACCCCGTTATTAAGGCGTTAACAGGAGGTGCAAATCAACCGAATTTAGCCCCCTTAGTTTTTCATTTACTTCATGTAATGCACCACCCTTGGGTGAGAGGGTGGTCTGGATAACTGCTGATGAGTCTCTGACAATATAACCTTTCTTCAGGAAGTGGGTGGAAGGAAGTGGCCCTTGGAATTTTTCCTCTGCAGGAAAGTGCCTAACATGTATTTGGAGGTTCTCTGAGTGTGTCAGAGATTAAGAACTCACCAATTGGGCAATATGGGCACCACACCCCATAATGCTACTACATGGCGCGGGAAATTCGTATTCCAGTGTGTTTCCCATCACATTAACATGTATTTTTAATAAGGTATTCCTTACCCTAAAAATGACAGCATTTCAAGAGTGAACAATAATCAGAATCAATATATTACAGTCTATAAAGCAAACATAATATAGGAACATTCCTATCCTAAATATTAAATGAATCACCATTTTAAAAATCTTTTACCCACCCCCTATCAAATGCGCAGGAATTAGCAGCAGTTGGCTGAAGACAATCTGCAGTGAAGATGCACAGAATTTTGTTATGTTCAATCTGTAACTAACAAATTGCTAATACAAAGCTGCTATATCAAAATGACAGCCCTGGAAATGAAGGGAGACAAATAGCACTTAGTTTATACTAAGTTACAAATGTAGAAATTGTCACAATATCCATGGCTCTGCTGTAAATAAAACTAGCACAGGATGAATTAATCACCATGGCGACTTTCCGCCAATTGCACTCATTTACAGGCCTTTGAGGAGGCTCTAAAAATTAAGCTGATTCTATTGGGTGCAAGGATACGAATAGGTACATTTTAAAAGCTTTTGAATTCAATCTTTTTTTATAATTTATTAAGAAACTGACTACTGTACCCCAATATAACTAACAAATGGTTCTATATATTTTTTTAAAGTAATTTTCAGTAATTTAAAATCGGGTTACTTACAGATGGAGAATTGACACTGAATAAAAATGCTTATTTTTTGTGATAAACCCATTTTCGCGCCCGGATCGCCAATTGCGCCCAAAGTGGAAAGTCTGCTCCGCCTCTGATTTTTCTGACCCCTTTTCTTTTGTAAATTGCTTTCTGCTCTCTAGGTCTCTTCTAGCATTCTCCAATCTGAGAGGATGAACACATGAACCCTTTCCAGTCCTACATCAATGGTGGAGCTCAGGTGTCTTTCAGTCTCATTCATTCTCTCAATTTAACAGCCCTCCTCCACCTGCCGCCCCCTCAAACAGAGGGTTGAGAACTTCGCATATGGGGAAACTGCAGGGAGATACTCACATGCTACCGCTCTGTACCACACTGAGCCACTCTGTAAATTCCAGCGAGAAAGGTTTGATAATTCATAATTATTTAAATGTATTGTGCATAGTGCACTTGTCTATTTACTGTATAAGACTTATTTATTAAAATCCTTCTATTAGATGCCCATGTAACCCCTTCATTATAAAACCACAGGATGATATTTGATTCAGTGCATTTAATCAAATCATTATTGCTATCTCAACAGCATTAAAATGTACAGCACATTCAAAGGCACAGTTCAAAGCAAGTGTCGATTAAACCAATTTCATTGTGAACAATAAGCCCATCCAAACTGAAATTGGATTTTCAAAAAAATATATTTTTGATAACTGCCTTCACATGAAGAAGAGTTTGATCTCTCCCTGATGAAATCATTAAAGTGCCAGTGTAAGAAGATGGAGAAGTCTGCCTACCCCCTACTCCACATGCCCCATTCATTTCCAGGGTGCATAGCTTTCACACAACGCTGCCAGTCAACATCAGTCAGGTTATCCATCGTTCCCAATCAGTCAAACTACAAAGAGCTGCACTGTGTAAAAGTCTTTAGTCAGTTGCTCAAACACCTCGCAGTCACACCAAATTGTAAACTATCAGTAAGTCAAACAAACACACACTAATCAGTACCAGTTTATCACTGACAAGACTTTTCAGCCACAACAATCGTTGTCACTCAGACAAAAGCATCATTGAGAGTTTAAAATCAGAGGCCTGAAATTCCTCAGGAGGGCTTTTGGGGGCGAATCTGAGGAGGGGAAGCACCTCCACCCTCCTGCCACCCTGTCCTAAATTGCATATAATTGATGGGGTTTTTGGAGCGACTGGGGTGCCTGCCCCAACTCGGGGGAGGGTGTTGGGATTTTACTGCAGTGCCTTGTCTCAACATGAATGGGGTCACGGGCTGCTGGATTGAAAAAAACTAATTTGAGTTGACACTTCCGTGTTTTCCCACTTTCCAGAATCCAATCAATCCCTTTAAAATGTAAAATTCCTCCCCCTGCCTCCCCTGCACCTAATAACGGTGGACGCCAGGATCACACAGGTGATGTCCCTTGCGCACAGCAATGTCAAGGGCGTGAGTGAGGGAAATATATTGTATGTACAGAAAACTTTGGCTTATCCGGAGGTTATATGTCCGGAATACTCGATCTAACGGCAAAAATCAGGAGCCATTTTCTATATGTTTTTTTAGTTCTCGTTGCTTTTTTTTTCCCAGTCAAGCACTGCAAGGTCTGTAGCTATAGCAACAGCTTCAGCTACAGATGCTTGCAGCTGCAGCCGATTGTTTTGAAGCTGTTGCTAAGCAACAGGGTTTGTTGATTCACACGGAGCTTCTCAGTTCTGTATGTTTAAACATTAACTCTGGTATGTCCGGCACTTATGATGTTACGGCACCAGCTCGGTCCCGTCAGTGCCGGATATCAGAAAGTTTCCTGTATGGTGTCATAATATGCCTGCCCAGATAGTGACACTGATACATTCTCAGGCCTGGAAAATATCGCCTCTTATTTTCCTGGCTCCCCTGATGGCCAAGTGAGTAAAAGGCAGCATTGAAGCTCTGACCACGCTCAATCAGCTCCGATGGACGGGTCATATTGTCCGCATGCCCGATAGAAGACTCCCAAAACAAGCGCTCTATTCGGAGCTCCGGCACGGCAAGAGAGCCCCAGGTGGGCAGAGGAAACGCTTCAAGGACACCCTCAAAGCCTCCTTGAAAAAGTGTAACATCCCCACCGATACCTGGGAATCCCTGGCCCAAGACCGCACAAAGTGGAGGAGAAGCATCCGGGAAGGCGCCGAACACCTCGAGTCTCTTCGCCGGGAGCAAGCGGAAGCCAAGCGCAGGCAGCGCAAGGAGCGCACGTCAACCCAAGCACCCCACCCACCCGCCCCTTCAACCACCGTCTGCCCCACCTGTGACAGAGACTGTAGGTCCCGCATTGGACTCATCAGTCACCTGCGAACTCATTTTTAATGTGGTAGCAAGTCATCCTCGGTTCCGAGGGACTGCCTAAGAAGAAGAAAAGTCACGGTCTGCTCCAGCACTGACCCATCCAGACCAGCAGGAGTCAGTCTGTGCTGAATTAGATGCTCTCAGGGTGGCAGTTGACAGGTGGCGGGGGGGTTGGACTCAGTGATATATTAAAAAAAAGTGGTGTCAGGAAAATAAATTTTAAAAATCTGCATTTTAGCAGCTTATATGTTATATTTAACTTCTTCAGGAACAAACACTAAATAAACATACTTCAGTAACCATCAGTTCATCTTAAAATATCGGCCTCATTTGCAACCGAGAATGGGAGAAAGTGCCATGTGACTGATTGGGTCTGACAGCCTCCGGTTGCCCCCTTCAAATGCTCTGCATAGTTCTACCAGCGTTCAGCAAAATACCAGTGGGAAAAAAAAGATAATTTTTCTAATGAACACTCGCAGTCAGCTTACAACCCTAATGATTGGCATGAATGTATCTAGGCTCGCACATGAAGAATGGCCACTTGGGCAGAGCGCTGAAGGGCTGATTGCAACCATGGAACCATAGCCTAGTATTAGTCAGCACCTCTAGGAGAAGGGGGCAGAAAAGGCAACAAAAAAAAACTGAGAGGGGGAGATTTTGGGGGGTATTTTGTTATTTTTCTAACTTGGCCTTACTTTTGTTTCAAAACCTTGTTCTAGTTGGTAATTGGTGTTGATGAATTCTCTGGTAATCCATAGTGAATCCACTGGCAACCCATTGGCTTTAGCACTAGAATATCAGACCATAAGGTCATACATTTGAACCACATTCTTTACTGCTATTTCAATTTGTCTGCCCTTGGAGTTTTTCTGGGAACTTGACAAACTTATTATGATGCTCTTGCCCTGCCTCAGCACAGCTTCTGCTGAATTGGCATCAACGGCAGTCTGAGAGACATCTGCACTCTGAAACTTTCCATCCTTCTGATGAAGAAAGAGATATGTTACATAAATCACAGAAATCTAGCTGTGAATTTATAATGTCTCTGGTGTATCCAGAATGTAGGGTCAACAGAAACTCTGTATGGAGTGGAGGTATTTTTAATTGTTGTTAAATGACATTAGTTGAGTTTCCCATCTGCTTTATGTGGACTCTATACCCAGAGAATTACAGGCAGTGAACTCTGTTAATTACTTTGAATGAAGATATAGCACCTCGATTTGCATTTCAAATTAAACAAGATGCTTTGCGCCTGTTCCAGTTATTCTACTGAGTTAGCTGATCTCAATTGGGATAGAACATAAGAACATAAGAAATAGGAGCAGGAGTTGGCCCCTCGAGCCTGCTCCGCCATTCAATGAGATCATGGCTGATCTGATCTTGGCCTCAACTCCACTTCCCTGCCCGCTCCCCATAACCCTCGACTCCCTTACCGTTCAAAAATCTGTCTATTTCCACCTTAAATATATACAATGACCCAGCCGCCACGGCTCTCTGGGGAAGAGAATTCCAAAGATTCACCACCCTCTGAGAGAAGAAATTCCTCCTCATTCCCGATTTAAATGGGCGACCCCTTATTCTGAAATTATGTCCCCTAGTTCTAGATTCCCCCATGAGGGGAAACATCCTCTCTGCATCTACCCTGTCAAGCCCCTTCAGAATCTTGTATGTTTCAATAAGATCCCCTCTCATTCTTCAAAACTCCAATGAGTATAGGCCCAACCTGCTCAACCTTTCTTCATAAGACAACCCCTCCATCTCAGGAATCAACCTCGTGAACCTTCTCTGAACTGCCTCCAATGCAAGTATATCTTTCCTTAAGTAAGGAGACCAAAACTGTACGCAGTACTCCAGGTGTGCTCTCACCAACGCCCTGTACGGTTGTAACAGGACTTCCCTACTTTTATACTCCATTCCCTTTGCAGTAAAAGCCAACATTCCATTTGCCTTCCTAATTACTCGTTGTACGTGCATGCTAACATTTTGTAATTCATGTACAAGGACCCCCAGATCCCTCTGTACCTCAGCATTTTGTAATCTCTCCCCATTTAAATAATAATTTGCTTTTTTATTTTTCCTACCAAAGTGGATAACTTTGCATTTTCCCACATTAAACTCCATCTGCCAGATTTTTGCCCACTCACTTAACCTATCTATATCCCTTTGGAGATTCTTTGTGTCCTCCACACAATTTGCTTTCCCACCTATCTTTGTCTCATCAGCAAATTTGGCTACATTACATTTGGTCCCTTCATCCAAGTCATTAATATAGATTGTAAATAGTTCAGGCCCCAGCACTGATCCCTGCGGCACCCCACACAGTTTGCCAACCTGAAAATGACCCATTTATCCCAACTCTCTGTTTTCTGTTAGTTAGCCAATCCTCTATCCATGCTAATATATTACCCCCAAACCTGTGAGCTCTTATCTTGTGTAGTAACCTTTTATGTGGCACCTTATCGAATGCCTTTTGGAAATCCAAATACACCATATCTACTGGTTCCCCTTTATCCACCCTGCTCATTACATCCTCAAAGAACTCCAGCAAATTTGTCAAACATGATTTCGCTTTCATAAAACCATGCTGACTCTGCTCAACTATATTATGATTTTCTAAATGTCCTGCTACCACTTCCTTAATGATGGACTCCAGCATTTTGGGGGGGCACGGTGGCATAGTGGTTAGCACTGTTGCCTCACAGCGCCAGGGACCCGGGTTCAAATCTGGCCTCGGGCGACTGACTGTCTGTGTGGAGTTTGCACATTCTCCCTGTGTCTGCGTGGGTTTCCTCCGGGTGCTCCGGTTTCCTCCCACAGTCCAAAGATGTGCAGGTTAGGTTGATTTGGCTATGATAAATTGATCCTTAGTGTTAGGGGATTGGATGCGTGGGGTTGCGGGGATGGGGTGGGATATGTGTCGGTGCGGGCTCGATGGGCCGAAATGCCCTCTATCTGCACTGTAGATTCTGTGATTTTCCCAATGACAGATGTTAGGCTAACTGGTCGATAGTTGCCTGCTTTCTGTCTCCCTCCTTTCTTAAATAGGGATGTTGAGTAGGCTTTACAATTGGCCTCAGCTCCCTTGGGCTGGCGAGGTGGATTCCTAATCCTGTCTGGTATCTAGCTATCCCTGCTGGAAAGCATGTTCATGTGGACGCCAATTGAGCACAGGATCAGGCTCGGCTATGAGTAGCCCCACCTACGAATAACCTGTCGACGCTCATTGACCAGACGCCCCATAATCGTTGTGTTCCACAATGAGCTGACAAACACCAGAAAATCTGTCATCGCACAGAGGTCTGAAGTTGTGTATTTGCAGCGGCCGCCCCACAAGTCTCTTCTGTTTTATGTTCTTTGGAGATGGGTTTCTTGTTGTCAAATAGTGGGAAGGAGAAAGTCTCTTTGGACTCTTCAGGGAGGGTTCACCAGTTATCCAGTTGATAATTGAACAGGAACCCTTTCTACCAGATTTCTGGCCCCATAGCGATCTTCCATTATCACTTTCAAAATAAGACAGTAATGACAGAGATCAAACATCATTATTGCAATAGTAATGCTGGATGCTAGTAACACCAGCATGTTAGTGCCATCCAGAGTTGCTAGAGCTGGTGGGGGCCTTTAAGCGGCAGCAAGTACAAGAGGTCTGCAACAGGAGGGATTCTATGCAATCCTCTGGTGCACTCCCGGGCACCAATAAAATATTGAAATTAGATTGCAGCCGGAAATTTGCTGTTTGTGAGGAAAGTCTAGGCCTTCCTCTCCAAACCAGACAGAATCCACTTGGGAAGTTCGTGAAGGGTTAAACAGGGAAAAAAAATACGCCAGTAATAAAATGTTCATACTTATTCATTAACTGATGCTACTTAAAGCAAATATAAGTCATGAATGGTGGTGGCAATTAAACGACTAACGGAAGGAGGAGGCTCCATGAATATCCCCATCCTGGGCAGAGCCCAGCAAGTGAGTGCAAAAGACAAAGCTGAAGTGTTTGCAACCATCTTCAGCCAGAAGTGCCGAGTGGATAATCCATCATGGCCTCCTCCTGAGGTCCCCACCATCACAGAAGCCAGTCTTCAATTCGATTGGCTCCATGTGATATCAAGAAACGGCTGAGCACACTGGATACAGCAAAAGCTATGGGCCCCGATAACATCCCGGCTGTCGTGCTGAACACTTGTGTTCCAGAACTAACCGTGCCTCTCGCCAAGCTGCTCCAGTAAAGCTACAACACTGGCATCTACCCAACAAGGTGGAAAACTGCCCACGTATCTCCTGTCCACAAAAAGCAGGACAAATCCAATCCGGCCAATTACCGCCCCATCAGTCTACTTTCAATCATTAGCAAAGCGATGGAAAGTGTGTCGACAGTGCTATCAAGCAGCACTTACTCGCCAATAACCTGCTCACCGATCCTCAATTTGGGTTCTGCCAGGACTACTCAGCTCCAGACCTCACTACAGCCTTGGTCCAAACATGGGCAAAACAGCTGAATTCCAGAGGAGAGGTGAGAGTGACTGCCCCTGACATCAAGGCAGCATTTGACCAAGTGTGGCATCAAGGAGACCTAGTAAAATTGAAGTCAATGGGAATCAGGGGGAAAACTCTCCACTGGTTGGAGTCATACCTAGCACAAAGGAAGATGGTTGTGGTTGCTGGAGGCCAATCATCTCAGCCCCAGGACCTCACTGCAGGAGTTCCTCAGGGCAGTGTCCTAGGCCCAACCATTTTCAGCTGCTTCATCAATGACCTGCACCCCCATCATAAGGTTAAAAGTGGGAATATTTGCTGATGATTGCACAGTGTTCAGTTCCATTCGCAATTCTTCAGATAATGAAGCAGTCTATGCCCACATGCAGCAAGACCTGGATGACATCCAGGCTTGGGCTGATATGTGGCAAGTAACATTCGCACCGCAGAAGTACCAGGCAATGACTATCTCCAACAAGAGAGAGTTTAACCAGAGTTGATGTTCAACGGCATCACCATCACCGAATCCCCCACCATCAACATCCTGGGGGGTCACCATTGGCCAGAAACTTAACTGAACCAGCCACATAAATGATGTTGCCACAAGAGCAGGTCAGAGGCTGGATATCCTGCTATGAGTGTCTCACCTCCTGACTCCCCAAAGCCTTTCCACCATCTACAAGGCACAAGTAAGGAGCGTGATGGGATACTCTCCACTTGCCTGGATGAGTGCAGCTCCAACAACACTTAAGAAACTTGACACCATCCAGGACAAAGCAGCCCATTTGATTGGCACCCCATCCACCACCTTAAACATTCACTCCCTCCACCAAAGGCACACCGTGGCTGCAGTGTGTACCATCTACAAGATGTACAGTATCAACTCACCAAAGCTTCTATGACAGCATCTCCCAAACCATGACCTCTACCACCTAGAAGGACAAGGGCAGCAGGTGTATGGGAACACCATCACCTCCTAGTTCCCCTCTAAGTCACACACCATCCTGACTTGGAAATATATCGCCGTTCCTTAATCGTCACTGGGTCAAAATCCTGGAACTCTCTCCCTAACAGCACTGTGGGAGTACCTTCACCACGGACTGGAGCGGTTCAAGAAGGCGGCTCACCACCACCTTCTCTAGGGCAATTAGAGATGGACAATAAATGCTGGCCTTGCCAGCGATGCCCACATCCCAAGAACGAATAAAAAAATAGTTTTTCCATTTGCTTGAAAGCAGCACTGATAAACCACCATGTCTCTCTACATAACATCAGTCATCGAACTCCAAAAAAGCATTTCACTGCGTGAAGCACTTTGAAACATTTCAACAACATGGTAAAGCACTAAAAGCTAGTATTTCTTTATATTCCAATAAAAGAAATTGCAAATTTAATTTCACCTGGCATAAAACCAACGAGGAGGATACATACTGGTTTCGTGTATCCTGGAGAAATCCATTCCGCTGATATGTAGGTTTATGTTAGTTAGCAGGTAACCCTCCCTCCATTTCCTCCTTCCCTACCTAATTTGTGGGCAGTAGTGTAATGGTTTTAAAACATTACACACACTGAAAGCATGATCTGCATTTCAGAGCTCAGTGTCTCCCATTTTACTGGTCAGGAGGATGAGAGATATGAGACCACTTGGGTAGGGTACCAGTTAAGCTACCAGAACTCATGGAACTGTGCGTCAGCCTGAGTCAGTCAGTGCCTTCCAGAGAGAAAAAAACTCCCTCGTAAGAAGTCATTAAAACCTTCTGCTTCCAGCACAGACCTGTAATATTCACCATTTAGGGCACTGAAGCTCAAAGGTTAAACGTGCTATTTGCATACACAGCCTTCAGTGGTATAGACCTGGGAGCAGATTATTCACTCGTCTTCTCAGTCAGAGAAGGGCAAGAGTAAAATAGAAGGGTAGAGGCCACCGGACAAGAAGAAGCTAAGGATAAGTAAAGAACAATGCTCTTCAATAGCTCAGTGTGTAATGGCTCTGTATCACATGGTGTGTCACTAGCAATTAGTCAGCTCTTATCAGCTGGGGCAATGTCAGAGGCATACAATAAGCTTCAGTGGGTAGTGGAGAATATAGGGTCAGAGTCAGCCAGAGCTCCCACAACTGATTGCTACCCTGTAACTCCCACAGGCAAAGTGCACACGTAGTAATGACAGGATTAGATTCAGCTTGCTGTTTCCTTATGATGACCATCTTTTCCCAGGCCATAAACCACCCATAAGTATGTTATTTAAATAAGGCTGCGGGCATGCACAAAATGGTCTATTCATGCATAGTCATTTTCTGCATGCTTGATCGGATCAGTTTTCATGTGTGTGCCCCCAGACAGTTTTGAACAGTTTCTTTCCCACAAATACAGTATGGGAAATGTCCGTTTTCCCATCTAGTTTTCATTTCTGAGAAATACCAGACTGCCATTCTCTGAAAGCACACTGCCCACCTCCAAACTAGTGCCCTCCCAAGCTCGAATAACCTGCCACCACTCACCATCCAGACTCACAGTCAAGTTACTGGGACGGCGTTGGTGCCGGTTGAAGCAAACTTCAGGACAAGGCATGGCCTTCAGGGCCGGAGTGGAAAAAGGGGAAGCAAAAGAAGTGATTGCTTGGCCAGTGTTCTACATTGCTGCAGGGTTTACTTAACAGGGAGGATTAGTCAAAGGGGATGATTTGGTTGCTACTACAGTACTGCCAGTAATTCTTTTTCTCTGATCTAAAGCTTTATTTGTAGTCATAGGATGTAATTAGTAATATCCCACATAAAATTAATTTTAAAAACTGCGTATTTGTACATTTTTAAATAAATTATGTAATGTTTAGAACAGAGGAGGTTATGTTATCGGAACTGGACCTCGTTACACAAAAAAATAAGTAAAACAATACTGGTGAATAGAATATGCAAGTAACAGCAATTAGTGGCCATGTATACATGAGCCTGGAGTAAAAGCAGCTGCCTATTACAGAATACAGAATTACAGAATACAAGGGGACTGTTCCTATGGCTTGCACAGTAGAGACCCTCATCCATATTCAGACCTACTAGTGAACACTGCAAGCATTATTGTAATGACAGCGTCCCTTACGCAGGTGTTAATATTCAGCATTTCAGATTGCCTTTACAACTTCTCTTTCTGGGCTGAAGTGGTAGATTTCTTTTCGCCTCTAATTTTCTCCCCACGTCTGCTGAAAACGCTGACTTGCTGCGGTAAGATTCCACAGAAGCCAGCCATCCTCATTTGCTTTCACCTATGGGATTAGGGGCTTGAATCCGGCCCAGATGCGTGGGATGAAAGTTTCTTTTATTTACAATCTGCATGGCTTGTAATGAAAAACAAGCAGACCCAGTCGATGCACAGCCATCTGTTACACGTTTCTGATCTCAGCCATGCTGCTGTGGGGGAAAAGGGAAAAAAAGAAATGTTGGAGGGAAGGAGTCGTCAGCAGGCCACCCTCACTGATTTCCAAACTGATGACTCGAGGCGAGTGTAGGAGGTGAGCTTGGAATAGGTTCTCCATCTGCCCTTTTTGCCAAGGAGACAAATACAAAAGAGGCAGAAGCACAGACAGCAATTTATTGGTATTATTAACAACTCCTCACCCAGGTAGCAAATCTTCATTTGTGAGGTTATATTAGTGAACTGTTAGCAGATTATTCAACTGTGGAACACATTACCTTCAAACTAAACTTTATTCTCACCTCTTGTCCACATAAGCACACTTTCCAGCAGGAGTCACTGAATAGTAATCAGGAGCATGAAATAACAACAGAAAATGCTGGAAAAACTCAGCAGGCCAGCCAACATCCGTGGAGAGGAATTAGAGTCAACGTTTCGGGTCAAAACCCTTTATCAAGACTAAAGAGGCACAGGGAATGAAATAGATTAAGAGGCCCGGCTGGGAGAGAACAAAAGAGAAGAGACATTAAGAGGTATTCAAAACGAGACGAGATGGTGATAGGACTAGTGGAGACAAAAGACGGCTCTAGATTAGGTGTGAAATGCGCTGACAGAATGGGAGACAGCTGCCATGTGGGAGAGAGAAAAAAAAGGGGGGGTGGGGGGAAAGGCCAAAACAAAGGTGTGGATAAAAAATATAAGTAAAAATGTAATAGGGGCCGAGGTTATGATCTGAAATTGTTGAACTCGATATTGAGTCCGGAAGGCTGTAAAGTGCCTAATCGGAAGATGAGGTGCTGTTCCTCGAGTTTACGTTGAGCTTCCGTGGAACAATGCAAGAGGCCGAGGATGGTGAGGTCCGAGTGGGAATGGGGCGGTGAATTAAAATGACAGGCGACCGGAAGCTCAGGGTCACCCTTACGGACTGAACGGAGGTGTTCCGCAAAGCAGTCACCCAATCTGCGTTTGGTCTCCCCAATCTTCCCTTTGCTATCACATCAGGAGCATGAACCCTGGCTGATTTTCCTCACTCCCTAGCCCAGAGTTGCTGAGGCTAATTGCAGGAACCCTATTACGATAGCAAAATAGCACTCCAGGTGAAACAGCGATTTACTTGTACTTCTCGCAATCTAGTATACTGTATTCGCTGCTCATGATGTGGTCTCCTCTACATTGGGGAGACCAAATGCAGATTGGGTGACCGCTTTGCGGAACACCTCCGTTCAGTCCGTAAGGGTGACCCCGAGCTTCCGGTCGCCTGTCATTTTAATTCACCGCTCCATTCCCACTCGGACCTCACCGTCCTTGGCCTCTTGTATTGTTCCACGGAAGCTCAACGTAAACTCGAGGAACAGCACCTCATCTTCCGATTAGGCACTCTGCAGCCTTCCGGACTCAATATCGAGTTCAACAATTTCAGATCATAAGCTCGGCCCCCATTTCATTTTTTCTTGTAATTTTTCCACTCCTTTCCCCCCCCCCCTTTCCTTCTGTTTCTCTCTCACACCTGGCAGCTATCTTTTGCCCTGCCAGTACACTTTACACATAATCTCAGCCTATTACCATCTCGTCTAGCTTCTAATCTCTTTTACTTCTTTTGTTTCTTTTATTCTTTTGTCCGATCACAGCCCTACCTTCGATCTAGTTTCTTTTCTTTCCAGTTTTGAAGAAGGGTTCGACCCGAAACGTCAACTCAAATTTCTCTCCACGGATGTTGCCTGACCTGCTGAGTTTTTCCAGCATTTTCTGTTGTTATTGCAGGAACCCTATTGTTCGGCTAGCTGCAATAATGAAGTGTTTCGAGAGACTGGTCCTGGCTCACATCAAAGCCAGTGTTCCCGCCTCTCTTGACCAACACCAGTTTGCCTATCATGCAAACAGATCAATGGAGGATGCAATCACAACTGTTCTACACTCTGCACTGAATCACTTAGATGGTAAAGAGACCTACATCAGAATGCTGTTCATAGACTACAGCTCAGCATTCAACACTATCGTCCCCAACAAGCTGGCCACCAAACTCCACACTCTTGGCCTGAACACTTCCCTCTGCAACTGGACCCTGGACTTCCTAACAAACAGACCCCAGTCTGTCAAATTAGGTAACCACACCTCCCCCCCCCTGACCCTGAACACGGGGGCCCCACAAGGATGTGTGCTGAGCCCCCTCCTCTACTCCCTCTTCACCCACGACTGTGTGGCTGTTCATGGTTCCAACACCATCATCAAGTTTGCGGATGATACCACGGTAGTAGGCCAGATCACCAACAACGATGAGTCAGCCTACAGGGAGGAGGTCCAGCATCTCGTGAAGTGGTGCGCCGATAACAGCCTGGCCCTTAACATCAAGAAAACCAAAGAAATCATTGTGGACTTCAGGAAGTCTAAAGGCGGAAGTCACACCCCCATCCACATCAATGGGGCTGTGGTGGAAAGGGTGGACAGCTTTAAGTTCCTCGGAGTCCACATCACGGAAGACCTCTCCTGGTCCCTCAATACCTCCTCTCTGGTGAAGAAGGCCCAGCAGCGCCTATATTTCCTAAGGAGGCTGAAGGGATGTAACCTGTCACCCCTGATCCTCTCTAACTTTTACCGCTGCACAATAGAGAGCATCCTGACGAACTGTATCACAGTATGGTATGGCAGCTGTAGCTACTATGACCGGAAAGCCCTGCAGCCGGTAGTCAAAACTGCCCAACGCATTACCGGCACCCGGCTACCGACCATAGAGCACATATACCAGAAACGCTGTTTACGGAGGTCACGGTCCATCATCAAAGACCCTACTCACCCCAGCCACAGTCTGTTCGCCCTCCTGCCATCTGGGAGACGCTACAGATGCATTCGCACCCGTACGACCAGATTTAGGAACAGCTTCTTTCCCAGGGCTGTCATCCTACTGAACTCCACAAATAAACTCTAAAGCCTGCACATCTGCCAATGCACTTTATTATGGTTATGTTTATGTTAATGTATTACAAGCCAAATGTATGTTGAATGTTTAAATGTCTTAATCTAAATGTAAACTCTCGGGAGCCGCAAGCCTACATTTCGTTGTACTGCACTTGTGCACTAACAATGACAATAAAGTTGATTATGATTATGATGATTATTGTAGAATTTCCTATTCTGTATGACTCAGTTCCACACTGGGGAATGTACTTACCTACTGAACAACTGGTGGGGAGGGGCGGGGGGGGGGAGGGTAGCTGCAGTTGTATTTCTGTACTATATGAATTACTAATACCTCAGCATTAAGAAATTTATTGAACACTTTTGCAGCTGTGAAAGTGCAAGAAGACCGTGGTGCCAATGCAGAGTGCTGGAATGTGAACTCTCATTTGTTACGAGTTTCTGATCTCAGCCATGCTGCTACGGGGAAAGAGGGAAAAAATGTTGGAGGGAAGGAGTTGTCAGCAGGCCACCCTCACTGATTTCCACTCGAGATGAGTGTAGGAGGTGAGCTGGGAATAGGTTCTCCATCTGTCCCTTTTGCCACATTCAGTGCATGGGCCAAGGAAACACACACAAAAAAGGCAGAAGCACAGACAGCAGAGTTATTGGCATTATTAACAACACCAGCATTTGTACGTCAGTCTCAGACTGACATTTATATAACAGATGTGATACAAAAATCTTAGCAACACGTAATTGAACAATAATGAACTTATGGTGACACAGCAGGTGGTTACTGAGGACAGGCAGCTTAATGGAAGGTGCAGTGGTCTCATCTTCAATCAACCTGCCTCTCAATTACATAGCTCTCATCCCTCCCACACACCTATTCATTCTCAATTCCTCTTAGTAACATTGCCTGTTTTCTGGGGCACAATGGAGCTGATCTCAAGATTCGACTACACTGCATGTTGTAAAAGCATGGAGATCACTAACCACATAACAGCAACCTTCGTACAAAAGACTGAAAATAAAAGATAAAGAACAAAATGCAACTGTTCCTTCATAACTTAAATACCATCCTTGGAATACTAGAACACTTTATATTGTGAAATATGCTTCCTTAGCCTTTAAAGGTTAATGTATTATCAATGTGATCAAGAAAATACCACAGGTGCTGAAATGTTGTAATGTTGTGCTATCAATACATTGATCAAGTGAATTTAATTTTCATCCAAGTGACTGACAGCCACAGGCTATTCAGCTGTGCAAGGTCCCATATTGCAAGTAGCACATCTTTAAGGTTACTCAACAAAATTTGTTTGCACTGTACACATAACTAGGAGAAAATTACTTACTTGAAAATGTTAGGGGCTGCTCAGCAACCTCACACACCTGGCCATTCAAATATATCCTTTTAGCACAGACGTCAAATGCAGCAGCTACCTTTGCTATATGCTGATTCTATTTTATCGGCAAGGCTGATCCTGATCTCCCTGTGTTTGCACTCTCTGGCTCTGCTGCTCGTTCCCCAGGGGACCCATATCATCACTCCCAGCAGGATGTAACATAGCACCTGTTAAACCGCACTGGGAAGGGGTCAACTTACAGCCCGTCAAATTCACGCCGTTTCTCAGGCAATCCCTTAACTGATTTTATTATCTCCGTTTATTTCTGAACATGTATAAATGATTAAAATCTCACAGGGCAGGCCAATGTAGTTGTGTAAAACAGATTCACCAAGACTATCGCTGAGTGTTAGTTGTAAGAAACCTTCCCAAACACACAAGCCGTAATCAACTGTTTAATTACGAAATGTATGCTGTAAAATTACTTCAGTACTGTACTCAAATTGTCTCCAATTACAAAAAGGTTTTGATTTGGATTACTCAATGGATGGTATATTTGTTTAAAAGCTGTGAGGCAGTTACATTTTGATTTGTATATGCTACAAACTTATATTCGCTGCTCACGGTGCACTCTCCTCGATACTGGACGACCAGTTTGCCAAACATTCTATTTTATCAGCAAGGCTGATCCTGATCTCCCTATGCCCTTTCCTATCACTGTAACCTCCTGCAGCCCAACAACTCTCTGAGATGTCTGTGCTCCTCCAATTCTGGCCTCTTGCGCATCCCCAATTTCCATCGCCCCACCATTGGTGGCAGTGCCTTCAGCTGCCTAGGTCCTAAGCTCTGGAATTTCCTCCTTAAATCTCTCTACCTCTCTCTCCTCTTTTAGGACCCTCCTTAAAACCTACCTCTTGACCAACTGTCCTTATATCTCACTATGTGGCTCAGTGTCAAAGTTTGTCTGATAGCACTTCAGTTAAGCACCTTAGGATAGTGGTGTCTGTCTGTCTGTCCGGGCATCACTCAAAAGTTATAGAGCGTACCTACACATATGTTATATCAAAAGAAAGGTTATGATTAGGAGGGTGTCCTAGGCATATTTACTTTTTGGCCAGACAAAAATTGTTCGGACAGTAGACAAAAAACGTTCAAAATTCCGCTCATTAGTGGTTGGCCAATCATACGGGGGAAATCCGCTCATTAGCATTGAGTGACGTGAAGGTTGACCAATCCTACGGGGGGAGCGTGCGTCATGGCGTGTGTGGGCGGGGCCTAATCTTTCAAACTGCCGTTAATTCGGCCATCTTTACCTCAGCTTTTACTTTTATTCACATTTTAACAGCTGCCACCTTCCTGTTCTATATGGCTTAATGCCAGATCATGTAGTGCAGTTGTCTTCTTAGCTATGGGGTGCTTAAAAACCTGAACTTTAATACAGGGAACTAAGGAAAAGAACAAATTAATTCAGTTTTAAATAGTATTTAGGAACAGTTAGAAATGAAGTGATCCATTTCAAGTATGAAGGAACTCAGTTGTCTTCCAGGGAAGGTCTCCCCACCTTGTGGAGCTGGAGGCCCCAGCCGGGGACTCGGGCTTTCCCCCCCTCGGCCCGGTCCCCGGCTCCGTTTGCGGCCAGGGACTCGGGCTTTCCCCCCCTCGGCCTGGTCCTCAGCTCCGTTTGCGGCCAGGGACTCGGGCTTTCCCCCACTCAGCCCGGTCCCGGGGCTCGGCTCCGTTTGCGGCCGGGGACTAGGGCTTTCCCCCCCTCGGCCCGGTCCCGGGGCTCGGCTCCGTTTGCGCCCGCGGGCCGGGGACTCGGCCTTTCCCCCCCTCGGCCCAGTCCTGGGGCTCGGCTCAGTGTCCGGGCCTGAGGCGCTAGGGAGGGAGAGGGGAGGGAGGGAGAGGGGAGGGAGGGAGAGGGGAGGGAAGGACAGAGAGGAAAGCAGGGAGAGACAGGGGGAGGGAGAGAGCGAGGGGGAGGGAGGGAGAGAGGCAGGGAGAGGAGAGGGGGAGAGGGAGAGAGAGGAGGAGGGGAGGGAGGGAGAGAGAGGGAGGGAGGGAGAGAGAGCGGGGAGGGAGGGGGAGAGATGGGCAGGGAGAGAGAGGGGAGAGAGAGAGGGGCAGGGAGAGAGAGGGGGAGGGAGAGAGAGAGGGTGAGGGATGGAAAGAGTGAGGGGGTGGGAGAGCTCGCCTTCTTCCTTCCTTCCTTCCTTCGCAGGGGTCCATCGGGCTAGGCCTGAGGCGCTCCTTCCCCCCACTCTCTCTCCAGGCTAATCCTGAACTAAATCCAGCAGTCTCTCTCTTCTCCCACCAGTCTCTCTCTCTCTCTCTCGTCCCCCCCGTCTCTCTCTTCTCCCCCAGTCTCTCTCTCTCTCTCCCCCGCAGTCTCTCTCTCTCTTCCCCTGTCTCTCTCTCTCTCTTCCCCCCAGTCTCTCTCTCTCTCTTCCCCCCAGTCTCTCTCTCTCTTCCCCCCAGTCTCTCTCTCTCTCCCCCGTCTCTCTCGCCCCCCCGTCTCTCTCTCTCCCCCCAGTCTCTCTCTCTCTCTCTCTCTCCCCCAGTCTCTCTCTCTCTCTCTCTCTCCCCCCCAGTGTCTCTCTCTCTCTCTCTCCCCCAGTCTCTCTCCTTCTCCCCCCAGTCTCTCTCTCTCTCTTCCCCCCAGTCTCTCTCTCTCTCCCCCCATCTCTCTCTCTCTCTCTTCCCCCGTCTCTCTCTCCCCCCAGTCTCTCTCTCTCCCCCCCAGTCTCTCTCTCTTCCCCCCAGTCGCTCTCTCCCCCCAGTCGCTCTCTCCCCCCCAGTCTCTCTCTCCCCCCAGTCTCTCTCTCCCCCCGTCTCTCTCTTCTCCCCCCAGTCTCTCTCTCGATCCCCGGGCCTCTCTCCCCCCCCCCCAGTCTCTCTCTCTCTCTTTCCCTCTCTCTCTCTGCTTCCCACACAGACAGACAGACAGACAAACTCATTTATATATATAAAAATTATTTCTACTTTTTTCATAACAACATGCCCTCAAAAAACCCTCGGCACCGCCGGGCACTCCAGCTAGTTTTACTATATTAATTAAAGACGCTACATAAATGCAAGTTGGTGTTGTTGCCTTGCCACATCTGCTTTTCCTCCCGATAATCGCTCCAATCTTTCTACCAATTGTGGTACTCCCACCAGTTGCCCAGTAGATCAGCTAACACAGCACAGGCTAGGGTTGAACCTGAGATCTTCCTGATCGGAGTACTACAGTACACTGGCCCGTAAGGGGAGCATGTTGTCAGATTTGTATTTGGAAATCTAAGGGAAGATAGTCTGCTATTCTTGCTTCAGTCCTATACAGTGCACTGCCTGCACCATAATGCTGCCGTGAAGTAGCAAACTCAAGCAGGCTTACAGCAGCAGTCAGAGCTAGAATGCCAGCACAATCTTATCACACATAGGTATATTTTGTAGGAACACTAACATATTACAATATCTTATCAAACAAGATTTATTAACAAATCTGTACTAATCCATCAATAACTTCAGAAACCCCAGACAGAGGAGAACAAACTATAAGAAATTTCCTGAGCAATAATCCCAAATGAAATAAGAGAATACTGTTGGCAAGTGGAGGTGCTCCTGTGGTCACTTTAGTCATGTGCATCAAGCTGTATCACTCCAGAGGAAAGAAACAGAAAACTAACTAAAAACAAAATGGGAGGTTCAAACCTGTTAAATAATTGCGATTTCTCACCATCTTCACTGTACTGTTAGCAGCGACAGGAGGCTGTCACAAGAGGTGATCCAACCTGGCATAAACGCACGTGACTTTCTTCAGGTAATACTTGGTTACATTGTTCTAAAAATAGAAGACAGCTGGCAGGTGTCTTACCTCCTGACTCCCCAAAGCCTTTCCACCATCTACAAGGCACAAGTCAGGAGTGTGATGGAATACTCTCCACTTGCCAGGATGAGTGCAGCTCCAACAACACTCAAAATCTCGACACCATCCACGACAAAGCAGCCCGCTTGATTGGCACCCCATCCACCACCTTAAACATTCACTCCCTCCACCACCGGCGCACCGTGGCTGCAGTGTGCTCCATCTACAAGATGGACTGCAGTAACTCGCCAAGGCTTCTTCGGCAGCACCTCCCAAACCCGCGACCTCTTCCACCTAGAATGACAAGGGCAGCAGGTGCATGGGAACACCACCACCTCCAAGTTCCCCTCCAAGTCACACACCATCCTGACTTAGAAGTATATCGCCGATCCTTCATCGTCGCTGGGTCAAAATCCTGGAACTCCCTCCCTAACAGCACTGTGGGAGCACCTTCACCACACGGACTGCAGCGGTTCAAGAAGGCGGCTCACCACCACCTTCTCGAGGGCAGTTAGGGATGGGCAATAAATGCTGGCCTTGCCAGCAACGCCCACATCCCATAAACGAATTTTAAAAAAGGTCATTTATAGCTGCAAAGTTACAATTTATTCTGACTATCTTTGAAAAGAGGAGGCTGAACTCTGGAAACAGTTTGTGTGTAAGCTCCCCAGATGGCTTAGTTAGTACAAGCACTACTTAGTGTGCTGCTTAGTTCAGTGACAATCTCCTCATTTTGTCCAAAACAAAGCCGTGTAAACGTTGAATAATCTTTTGGTGCTTAAAGTGTTAACTGCCTCCCATCGGAAGTTTAGCCTTTGAGGGAAACCATGGGGACAGTGGACAGGCCCATGGAGACTTGGTCTAGGCAGTGGATAATGTCTCTATGGTACATTATTTATTTATACGTTACTAGCTTGGCAGTAGTGCAAGTTTAAGGTTGATGTCAGGATATATCTATCACTTAGTTTGTAATTCACACCTTCATTTCAATCTATTTAAGAGGCAAATATGTGAATAGTGAATCAGCATCAAATGACTTCACAACATTTCCAGATGAGGTTATAATTATGTAGAATAATACAGAATAAACACAGTAGGGTACAACAATATGATTCCCCACCCCAACATCAGTCAACCTGGCTAGTTATGATCAGATGCAATTTGAAAATCCAGTGGCAATTCTAAAATTATTTGCAGACGGGACCAAAGGGAAGTAGCTGCTGCCAGCAATACTTGCTATTGACTCTGCCCTTTCATTTCAGTCGCGGTGGACTGAGCTATACAAGTTGGCAATGCAAGGACAGCTGTAGCTGTCTCTTAGGGATTTTAGTCATGAAAATTTTACCATCAAGCATTTTCCATTGGTGAACCACCCACAGCTGCTTTGACATTGCAGCCAGGTCTTGGGGGCTGTCAGCTCACCTGCCACTCCCCCGTGTTTAGGTGTAGTTAGTACAGTGGTCTTCCTGCAAAATGGATGCCCTATGGGATTTGCTAGTCTGCACAGGTGCAGATTGGCTGTGCCGGTATGGCCAATGTGCATGCGTAGTTTCAACCTGATGTCACTATACAGAGAATATAGCCATGCACGCGTGTCGCAACATCACTACCAACAGCAGCAGTGCTGCGGCTGAAACAACACGTTACCGATCCCCAGGAAGATTAGCAGCAGTCCGAGAGACCCAGTAAAAACACAGTTGTGGCTACTGGTCTTAGCAGCTTATTTGGTGCTGCCACCAGCTGTGCAAGATCCACACTATGGAAGCCAGGGGCTGAAGAGCAAAATAAAAGCAGCTCAGGTTTTCTTGTATGGCTCCATACAGCTCGACAGGAAGAGGAGGCCTTTTTGCATCACTGACACTACACCAGTGTTGCAATGGTGCGAGCTGATAGAAGCCAAGGTTTTAATGAGAAATAACGGTCAAAGAGATAGAGAGCTCCTGTTTGTAGTGTTATAAATGTGCTACAACCTTAGCACCATTATGCACAAAGCATCGTTTTTGGAATAGTTATTCCCTGCAAAGAGATTTTGAGACTGCAAGTTCGAAGGATAGTTCGCATTTTTTTTTCACTTCTGTGTTGTTGCCAACAAAGTGAATAAAATCAATCATCTGGTTTGTCTACAGCTGCCGAGATTATAGGAAATGCTAATTGCAAGGCACTAATAGTACAAATAAGGCTCGGGAGTGAAAGATTTGATCTGCTTGATGTGCAGTCCTGCCACATGGCAATTTATAAACGAACACAATCATGCGAGTCATTCATTATCAAATCTCTTCCTTCTTTCAGATCATACCCAACTGGAAAGCTCTTCTCAGCTGGATAGTACTATTTTATGCCATATTAATTATACAACACACAACTATTGGAACAAGTACAACTGGCACACACGCGTTTAAGCATCTATCTTAAGGCTTCATTATCATAACTGCGTGAACATCACTGATGTATCATAGAGCAGCAACACATTAAAATGCTGCTAATGTGCAGCACAGACTTTGAAGAGGAATTTTCAAATGAAGAATGCGTTTTAGAAACTGATACCTGTACTTGGTAACTCATGGAACCATTACGGTGGATAGTGCAGTTTATGATAATGAATCATCCACCTTGTGTTCAGTAATATTACTAGACTGGTGAGGAAAAGGTCAGCAGCAGCAATTTCATCCCATCCTTATGCTCTCGGAGCTCAGCCCATTTAATTAGTAACCGAGGTAGATTTATACTATAGTCTACAGTGCTTAAAGCTGCTACACTATCAGAGCTGTTAATTTATTTACATTACATGTGCAGGCATTAGATCCATTGAGTTTATCCCCAGACATGGTGCTACAATCCAGATTTGGCTTCCCTAGCTCCCTTAGTTTGCTCATGTGGATTTCAGTACCATCTAGTTTATATTTCTTTAGAATGGTTTAGAAGAATGGTTTAGAATGGTTACAGCACAGAAGGAGGCCATTCGGCCCGTCGAGCCTGTGCCGGCTCTCTGTAAGAGCACTTCAGCTAGTCCCACTCCCCGTCCTTTTCCCGTAGCCCTGCAATTTTTTTTCCTCCAAGTACTTATCCGATTCCCTTTTAAAACCATGATTGAATCTGCCTCCACCACCCTCTCAATTCAATTCAATTCAATTTTATTTGCCATATGTACTAGTACAATGGAATGCTTACTCCCCGTGGGGACACGTCAGCTATTTTTACAGTGCCGTGTTCAGAAAGTCAATTCTTTGGCATCCAGCGGCAGTGGGAGCACGATGTCCCTCAGCTGCTCCGTCCTCCTCGTCACCGCGGCCTCCTCCTCACTGTTGCCGGCTCGGCTCCACGTGTGGTGGCCTGCTTCTCCCGCTCACCCTCTGGCCACCATTCCCGGCTCTCCTCCTCCCAGTCGGACTGCGAGTCGTCGTGGCTGCTGCTGCTCGATGCGCTGCCTCCGCCCGACTCGCCGAACACATCCTCCGGTCGCCGCGGCCTCCACCTCACCGTCGCCGGCTCCACGGTCCGATGGCCCGGGCCTGCTTCTGGTCCGGCCTCTGGCCGCCATGCTCGGCTCCCCTCCTCCCAATTGGAATGCTTCTCCGCTGAGGAGCAGCCAGCCGACGTGCTCTAGCGGGTCGACGTGGCTGCTGCTGCATCCCGATGCGCTGCCTCCGCCCGAATCGCCGAACACCTCGCTCCGGTTGCGGGAGTGAGCGGCCTCTCAGGCAGTGCATTCAAGATCCTAACCACTCGCTGCGTAAACAAGTTTTCCCTCATGTCACCTTTGGTTCTTTTGCCAATCACCTTAAATCTGTGTCTTCTGGTTCTCGACCCTTCCGCCAATGGGAACAGTTTCTCTCTATCTACTCTGTCTAGGCCCCTCATGTTTTTGAACACCTCTATCAAATCTCCTCTCAACCTTCTCTGTTCTAAGGAGAACAACCCCAGCTTCTCACGTAACTGAAATTTCTAAGCAGGTTTACTGCTATATATGTAGCTTATTGCACAGCAATTAGTATATATACACCTTTCCAGTAGAACAACAAATGGATATTATTTCCTGATGGCCATGAAGTCTTGGCAATAGGTCTTGCCTGACAGTAATGGGTACCAACTTAGAATGTACTTTTGAGCCACTAGCACCTCCAAAACCATTGAAACTTCATAGAAGAAAATTGTGTGCAGAAATGAGGCTTTTGGAGACATCTAAAAGCAGCATTTGCTAAAGGTAAGCTGAAGACAATCCAGAATTGAAAGAAATTTCTGGTGGTAAAATAGTCTCAGTTCAATTTAATTTGTTCATCGGTTTCTTTAGGACAAGTGGAAGGTGGAACTAAGGGAGAAGATGAGATTGGATGCAGGACTTATTCAATGGGAAGATAATTTGAAGAGAATTTTGTCTCTGTTTTTGGGCAGAAACAAGCCGGAAATCATGGTGCAGCACTTACTGCCTTGTTCCTGCCGACATCCAGGCCACTGCCATTTTAGTGGAGTCCATGAAATGGAAACAGGCGGGCGCCTAATTAACCCATGTAAATCAGGGTCCTATGATGTCAATATGACCTTGAAGCAGTTTTCAGATACAAATGAGCTCCTCGTATTGGTACAGGAAACTTTGGTTTATCCGGATGTTGTATGTCCAGAAACCTCGATCTACCGGCAGAAATCAGGAGCCGTTTTGTTAGGTTTTTTTTCTTCTCGTGGCTTTTTTTTCCAACAGTCAGGCTCTAGAAAGTCTCTCTGAAGCTGTTGCTAAGCTACAGAGATGCTTCCAAGGTATGGGCCGACTGTTTGAAGCTGTTGCTAAGCAACAGTGTTTGTTGTCAGATACGGAGATGAAAACCTCCGTATGCTTCAACATTAACGCTGGTATGTCCGGCAGTTTTGATAGATCGGCAACAGCTTGGTCCCGTCGGTGCCGGATATAACAAGGTTTCCTGTACTTGGTGTTGAACAGCTTAAGCTGCAGGTTGCTCTGAAAACGCTGCAGGCAAGGCCCTGTAAATTCTGCGCTCAGCCTGCTTTTACTAAATTCTGGCGGCTCGGCTTTGCGGAGGTGCTGTTGGATTTCCCGCACACCCCTCCCCCACCCGGTGATCAGCAATCTATCTGCCTGTCCACGCTCCAAACGTGCATGCAGGTTACCAACAGCGTGGTAGGTATCAGATTCGGATCAGTGGTAGCACTTTTGCCTCTGAGTCAGAAGGCCATGGGTACAAGCCCCAGTTCAGAGACTACAGCATATATAGACTGACATTCAGTGCAATACTGGGGGAATGCTGTACCAATGACAGTCTGCCATCTCAGGTGGACATAAAAGATCCTATGGCACTATTCGAAGAGTTCTCCTGGTATCTTGGCTAACATTTACCCCTCAACCAATACCACTAAAAACAAATTATCTGGTCAATTATCCCATTGCTGTTTGTGGGACCTTGTCGTGTGCAAATCTGCTGCTGTGTTTCCTACACTTCAACAGTACATCATTGCCTGCAAAGTGCTTTGGGGCATCCTGAGGTTGTGATCAATCGGGACTTTAATGAGGTCTGACCATGCTAATTGCTCTGGCCTCTCGCCGGTGACATTGGATGGGTGGCGGACACACTCCACCCACTGAAGGCCCAACGTCCACCAAAACCAAATTAAAAAATCAGCCCTCTTGCCTTCCACAGGGAATTACATAGAATTTACAGCACAGAAACAGGCTAATGATCTAGACGAGGGAATTGGATGTAATATCTCCAAATTTGCAGACGACACAAAGCTGGGTGGGAGGGTATGCTGTGAGGAGGATGTCGTGAAACTCCAGTACGATTTGGACAGGTTGGGTGATTGGGCAGAAACATGGCAAATGCACTATAATAATGTGGATAAATGTGACGTTATCCACTTTGGTGGCAAAAACAGGAAGGCAGATTATTATTTGAATGGCAATAGATTGGGAGAAGGAGAAGTGCAAAGAGACCTGGGTGTTCTTGTGCACCAGTCGCTGAAGGTAAGCATGCAGGTGCAGCAGGCGGTTAAGAAGGCAAATGGTATGTTGGCCTTCTTAGCAAGAGGGTTTGAGTACAGGAACAAGGATGTCTTGCTGCAGTTGTACAGGGCCTTGGTGAGACCACATCTGGAGTATTGTGTGCAGTTTTGGTCGCCTTATCTGAGGAAGGACGTTCTTGCCATGGAAGGAGTGCAGCGAAGATTCACCAGGCTGATACCTGGGATGGCAGGAATGACGTATGAGGAGAGATTGTGTCGATTGGGCTTATACTCACTGGAGTTTAGAAGATTGAGAGGGGATCTCATCGAAACCTATAAAATTCTGTCAGGCCTGGACAGACTAGAAGCAGGAAGGATGTTTCTGATGGCTGGGGAGTCCAGAACCAGGGGTCATAGTCTAAGGATAAGGGGTAAGCCATTTAGGACTGAAATGAGGAGGAATTTCTTCACCCAGAGAGTGGTGAACCTGTGGAATTCTCTGCCACAGAAGGCAGTGGAGGCCAGTTCATTAAATATATTCAAGAAGGAGTTGGATATATTTCTTAAGGCTAAAGGGATCAAGGGATATGGGGAGAAGGCAGGGACAGGGTACTGAATTTGGATGGTCAGCCATGATCTCAATGAATGGTGGAGCAGGCTCGAAGGGCCGAATGGCCTACTCCTGCTCCTATCTTCTATGTTTCTATGTATTTGGCTCAACTGGTCTATTCCAGTGTTTATGCTCCACAGGAGCCTCCTCACACCCTAATTCATCTAACCTTATCCACATATCCTTCTGTTCCTTTCTCCTTCATCTACTTATCTACTTTCCCCTTAAATGCATCTATGCTATTGACAGAGAAGTGGATTGGGGATTACGCTGAAAAGAAGGAAACAACTTTCAGAAACCAACCCCCTATGGAGAATTCAATTTTACAGAAAAAGGATTAGCAAGAGTATTCATCTTAATCGAGTGGTTGCGGACAGAAGAACAAAAACAGAAGTATCTAAAATAAAACAGGGTAAATGATGGAAATGCATAGCAGGTGGAAATCACATTCTCAACCAAAATATTAACCAGTCACTTCTCTCTCTGATACTGACTGACCTGCTGTGTATTCCCAATAGTTTCTGCTTTCATTTCAGATTTCTATCATTCATGGTTTTCTTTTAACTCTGAGACATCGGGCTGGATTTTCAGTGTGCCGTGAGGCGGGCTTTTAGGCATGCGGGAGGCAAAAATCCCGAATTCGGGGGTCCCGACACCATCCCGCCCAAAACCCGCCTTCACGTAAGTTTCAAAGGAGGCGGGTACGCGCCCCGCACTGGGACCCGCCGACCCGAGGCGGGAAGGGATTAGTGCCAATTAACTGCCTGTTAACAGGTAGTTAACAGGCAGTTTTTAGCCTAATCCCTATTTTGAGGGGTGTCGTGAGGGATTCCCGATGGCTCCAAACCACGCCAGGTTAGAGCAGGCGGGCCGTCGGGTTGAAGGACTTGGAGGGGTCGAAATGTCAGTGTTCAGGTGAGTGATGGGTGCATGAGTGCAAAGGTAAGTGTGTTTGGTATGTCTAAAGTGTGTAAAGAAGTTTAAATTACCTGTACTTACCTCTACAGCCTTCCTTCCTCTAGTCTTCGGGAGTCCATCATTCAGCCGGCACTGAAAGCAGAATGGCCGTGACCTGTCAAAAGTGACAGCCTGCAGCATTCAGTGCCGGCGTGATTTCTGAGTCTGCGTAGAAGGACTCAGGTTAGAAGTCAGACTGTCAGTGTTTGACAGCTTCTAACAGCTGTGAAACACTGATATTTCATCTGTCAGCACGTCTTGACAGATGAAATTTCAGTCTGTGACGTCACTTGTTGCCGGGTGGCCCTTAATTGGCCTGCTGAGCCCGCTGGGCGGGCTCAACAAGGTCAATCAAGGGAAAATCGCGTGGATTGGCCGCATCTCGATGGAGACGGGACTAAAACCCGAAAGTTGTAGTCCCGCCTCCTTCCCGACTGCTGAATGAAAATCCAGCCCATCAAGTCTGTTTTGGATCCAACCTTTTGGTACACTGGCATTGCAGTACTACCATAGGTGTTCAAAAGAAAGCTGCAAAGTCTCAAAATTTGAAATCAAAAACGCTGGACAAGTCAATAAGCATTGGAAAGAGAAAGACTGATTAAAGTTTCATTTGGGACCTTCCATGATTCTATGGTTGTGTTGTTTGCAGCCAGTTGCATCAGCTTGCCACCTCACAAACTGCGTTTTGGAATTGGAGGTGCCAGTCACAGATTGTTAATTGTTAATGTTGGCTTCACATCTATGATACTCTACATTTGCATAATTAAGGGAACTCTCTGCTTAACAACAAAGTTGCATGAAGTAATAACCCTTCTTCCCTCCAATGCATAGGTTGTGATGACAAGTCTAAAAAAGAACAATTTGCTTGAGGCCTCTAACTGCTTCCAAGCAGATTCAATTATGGCTTTTAGAGAAGTAATTTTTAGGTTTCTTTACTTAAAGTGTCTGATTTCAAAGCGATTTTTCCATGGACCAGCCTTTGGATCCATGTGAAAGCATAAATTCCAACTGAAAAGGTGCTCAACAGCAAATCAACTGTTAATCTTTTTATGTTAATGTGAAACCTATCTGCAATATTGAACATCTTTGAGACTGGGATTGGAGAAGGCTTGTTCTGTTCCCAGGTAATTACGTAGCAAACAGGAGCTCCAGATCAGATTGCACAAATGAAGAAAGGAGGAAGGATAGAGAAGAACTGCTGTGTTTTAGAATAACATAAAAAGATTAACAGTTGATTTGTTGTTGTACGCCTTTTCAGTTGGAATTTATGCTTTCAGTTACCCATGGGTCCAAGGGCTGGTCCAGGGATAAACTGCCTTGAAATCAGACACTAAGTAAAGAAACTAAAAATTACTTCTCTAAAAGCCATAATTGAATCTACTGTTTATTACCGAGCCTTGTGTGTGGGAAAGGGGTATGTAAAGAGACTCAATAATTTTTAGGGTGACGTATTGCAAACTACTTAAAAACTCTCCTCCATTCTGCATCCAATGCTCTAAAATGTCAACTGTTTGCTAAAAATAATATTTAGTTAACAATTTCTGAGAGACTTGCTAAGGTGCCACCCTGATAATCATTTGAATGCAACACTTTTAACGGCTTGGCTAAAAGCATTTTAAATTGACCCAAAACATTTGACAAAAATGGCTGCCTGTGGCGACACGCCACCACTGGACATAATCCGCTCACGGCGGCACAGACAGTCTAAGCAGAAGCCCCCAGCCGGGGGCCCTTTCCTCCAGCAACTTGTTTCCCGCAGGGACAGGCTGCCGGGAGCACTTCCTGTCTGGGAAGTATTTAAGTGGATGCGCGGGCTTTTCTAGTTCCTGTTTGTCATGTGGTTGGAATAAAGCAGTTGTGTTTTCAATAGCTCTGGTCTCGACTCCCACGTTTGCCGCGGTATCTCAACACTGGTGACCCCGACGCTCAGGACGAATCCTAAGCTAGCATGGCGGATACAAACGCAGTCACGGTTAAATTACCAGACTTTTGGGAGAACCTCGCCGAAGCCTGGTTCGTTCAAGCTGAGTCCAGATTCCGGCTGAAAGGCATTACAGTCGACGCCACGAAGTACGACTACCTCGTCGCCTCGCTCACCTACGCTACAGTCCCCAAGGTTTGGGCTGCGCTGCAGAATCCACCAACGGAGGGCAAGTACGAACATCTGAAGGCTGCGCTACGTAAAAAATTTCAAACGTCCTCTTACCAGCGCCACTGCCAACTCCTGGACCTCCCCGGCCTTGGTGACGCTTCACCATCAAAACCTATGCCTGTTAAACACCCATTCTCCTCAAACACCAGACTCAACCCGGCCAAGCTGGAAATCGCGCGGGCCGAGTTCACCAACATGGAACAACTCGGCATCATCCGCCGCTCCAGCAGCCCTTGGGCCTCGCCCCTCCACATCGCCCCCAAGCCCGGCGGAGGCTGGTGCCCTTGCGGGGACTACCGCCGCCTCAACGACGCCACCACCCCCGATCGATACCCGGTGCCACACATCCAGGACTTCTCGGCCCGACTGGCCGGACGAACCGTCTTTTCCAAAGTCGACCTGGTGCGCGGTTACCACCAAGTCCCCGTACACCCCGCGGACATCCCCAAAACGGCCGTCATCACCCCATTCGGCCTGTTCGAGTTCCTGAGGATGCCCTTCGGCCTCAAGAATGCAGCACAGGCTTTCCAGCGCCTTATGGACTCAGTCCTCCGGGACCTGAACTTCCTATTCGTCTATCTAGACGACATTCTCGTGGCCAGCTCCTCCAAACAGGAACACCTCGAACACCTTCGCATCCTGTTCGGGCGCCTAGCCCAACACGGGCTCATCCTCAGCCCGGCGAAGTGCCAATTCGGCCTAACCGAGATCAATTTTCTCGGTCACCACATCACCCCTGCTGGGGCCGTCCCCCTGCCCAACAAGGTGCAGGCCGTCCAGCAATTCCCCCGCCCCACAACCATCAAGGGCCTCCAGGAGTTCCTCGGGATGGTGAACTTCTACAACAGGTTCATCCCCAGAGCCGCAGCCCTCGTGAAGCCCCTATACGACTCCCTCCGAGGAAAATCCGGCAAGATGGACGTAGCCTGGACCACTGACACGGCAGCCGCCTTCGACGCCACCAAAAACGCGCTCGCCGACGCCACTCTGCTCGCGCACCCGAGGGCCGATGCCCGGGTCGCGCTCACCACCGACGCCTCCGACCACGTGGTCGGGGCCGTGTTCGAGCAGTGGGTCAATGGCGCGTGGCAGCCACTTGCCTTCTACAGCCGCCAACTGCGCCCCCCGGAGGTCAAATACTCCACTTTCGACCGCGAGCTTCTCGCACTCCACCTGTCGGTCCGCCATTTCAGGTTCCTCCTGGAAGGCCGCCCCTTCACCGCGTATGTGGACCACAAGCCACTCACATACGCGATGGCCAAGCACACCGAACCCTGGTCCGCTAGGCAGCAACGCCAGCTCGCGGCCATCTCCGAGTTTACTACGGACATTCAGCACGTCTCCGGTAGAGACAACGTGGTCGCCGACTGCCTTTCCCGTCCCGCCGTCTGTGCGAATCACCTCGTGGTCGACTACGCACAACTAGCAGCGGCCCAGCTCACGGACCCAGACCTCCTCTCGGCGGCTACCAGCCTGCCAGGGCTACGCCTAGCCAAGGTCGCGCACGGGCCCGAAGCCACAGCAGTCACGTGCGACGTCTCACTCGGCCAACCCAGGCCGGTTGTCCCTGAGACCTGGCGCCGCCGCGTCTTCGACGCGCTCCACGGGCTCTCTCACCCGGGTTCCCGCGCATCCGTCAAACTCCTCTCCAAGCGCTTCATCTGGCGCGGCCTCAGCAGAGATGTTCGGACTTGGGCCACCTCCTGCCTCGCCTGCCAACGGGCTAAGGTACAGCTGCACACCAAAGCACCCCTGGGAGACTTCGAGGTACCCAGCCGCCGCTTCGACCACGTACACGTCGACATCGTCGGTCCCCTGCCACCATCACAAGGCCAAACTTATCTCCTCACGATGGTCGACCGCTACACACGCTGGCCTGAGGCAGTGCCGCTGACCTCCACCACCACAGCCGACATCGCCAGGGCGTTCGTTAACACCTGGGTTGCGAGGTTCGGCGTACCGGCCGACATAACCTCCGACAGAGGCGCCCAGTTCACCTCCGAACTCTGGACGGCCACAGCACGCAACCTCGGGGTGACGCTCCACCGCACCACAGCGTACCACCCGCAGGCCAACGGACTTTGTGAACGCTTCCACAGGTCACTCAAGGCCTCACTCCGCGCCGGCCTGCAGGACAGTACCTGGACTGACCGCCTACCGTGGGTGCTACTCGGCCTACGCACCGCGGTCAAGGAAGACCTCCAGTCCTCGGCAGCGGAGTTAGTCTACGGACAACTGCTGCGCGTCCCAGGCGAATTCCTTCCGGAGCCTACCAAGCCTTGGTCGGCCGAACAGCAGCGGCTCGACTCTTTCTCTTCCGCTCAGCAGTTCGCCCCACTTCCGGTCAACCGACACGGCGAACTCGCACCTCACGTCCCGCCAAATTTACAGCAGGCGCGCTTCGTCTTCGTGCGACACGACGCGCACCGCGGGCCCCTGCGACCCCCGTACGACGGTCCGTACGAGGTACTACAAACCGGGGACAAGGTCTTCAAGCTGCGACTCGGCAACAGGGTCGAGACAGTCTCCATCGACCGGCTCAAACCAGCACACACAGAACCAGGGGAACAGGTCCCCGTGGCCCAGCCTCCAACTAGAGGCCGTCCCCCCGGCAAGCCAGCACAGCCGGCGGCGAACCGCCCGACCCAACCAACCAGACCGGCGACCACTCAGAGCCGCTGCGGCAGAACCATTAGACCACCGTCACGACTCGTCCACTCCTCCTAAGCGGATTCTGGGGGGAGCTCTGTGGCGACACGCCACCACTGGACATAATCCGCTCACGGCGGCACAGACAGTCTAAGCAGAAGCCCCCAGCCGGGGGCCCTTTCCTCCAGCAACTTGTTTCCCGCAGGGACAGGCTGCCGGGAGCACTTCCTGTCTGGGAAGTATTTAAGTGGATGCGCGGGCTTTTCTAGTTCCTGTTTGTCATGTGGTTGGAATAAAGCAGTTGTGTTTTCAATAGCTCTGGTCTCGACTCCCACGTTTGCCGCGGTATCTCAACATGCCAAATGCTAAAATTTTGACTCCGGCGGACTGTAAACATCACTGAACCATACTCCATAATAATTGTGTTCATTGAATGACAGCGCAGAAGGCGGCCATTCAGCCCATTGTCTCTGTGCTGGCTCATTGAAAGAGCTACCCGATTAGTCTAACGCCCCTGCTCTTTCCCCATAACACTGCATTTTTTTCCCCCTTCAAGTATTTATCTAATTCCATTTTGAAAGTTATTATTGAATCTGCTTCCTCCACCCTTTCAGGGAGTGCATTTCAGATCATAATTATGTTCATGGGTAACTTTGCTGCAGTTACAATTAAAATAAAAAGAGGCATATTAAGGATTTCAATTAGGGATAGCATGAGTGTTGAAGGTGCAGAATTGGCTGGGCATTTACTGAAGTTGGGTATTGTAGATGAGCAAACCTGCTTTCAAATGGACAGAAGAAAGAGCTTGCATTTATATAGCACCTTAGCAAGTCCCTCAGAAATATTTTCACTCAGCATGGTCTCGCAAACAGCAATGAGATGAAGGACCAGTTAAGCTGCTTTTAATGGTGTCGGTTGAGAGAAGAATGTTAGATAGAACTCTCAGAAACACCCACATTCCACCCTACGTAAACTTGAGGTGATCCAAAACTCGGCTGCCCGTGTCCTAACTCGCACCAAGTCCCATTCGCCCATCACCTCTGTGCTCGCTGACCTACATTGGCTCCCGGTTAAGCAACGCCTCGATTTCAAAATTCTCATCCTTGTTTTCAAATTCCTCCATGGCCTCGCCCCTCCCTATCTCTGTAATCTCCTTCAGCCCCACAAACCCCCTCCGAGATATCTACACTCCTCTAATTCTGCCGTCTTGAACATCCCTGATTATAATCGCTCAACCATTGGTGGCCGTGCCTTCTGTTGCCTAGGCCCTAAGCTCTGGAATTCCCTGCCTAAACCGCTCCGCCTCACTACCTCTCTTTCCTCCTTTAAGACGCTCCTTAAAACCTACCTCTTTGACCAAGCTTTTGGTCACCTGCCCTAATTTCTCCTTATGTGGCTCGGTGTCAAATTTTTTTTGTCTTATAATACTCCTGTGCAGCGCCTTGGGACGTGTTACTACATTAAAGGCGCTATATAAATACAAGTTGTTGTTGTTGTTAACATCCACCTGAACTACTGGAACGGACACATGGGGCTCGAATTTCATCGGGCCGTGGAGGCGGGATTGGAGGCGTGTGGGGGGTTAAAATCGCGAAATCGGGGAGCACGAACCCATCCTGTCCCCAACCCGCCTCCATGCCCATGTCACAGGAGGCGGATACCCGACCTGTGCTGGGAGCCGCCTTCCCGAGGCGGGAAGGGGATTAGTGGCAATTAACTGCTTGTTAACAGGTAGTTAACGGGCAGTTTTTAGCCTAATCCCTATTTTTATCCCTGAAGTGTGGGCTTCCCGACGGCTCCTAACCACGCCAAGTTAGTGAGACGGACCGTCGGGCTGAAGGGCTTGGAGGGGTCGAGATGTCCGGTGTTCAGGTGAGTGATGGGTGCATGAGTGCAGAGGTAAGTGTGTTTGGTGTGTGTAAAGTGTTTAAAGAAGTTTTACTTACCTTTACTTAATAATGCAGCCTTCCTTCCTTCAGGTCTCGGGAGTCCCTCATCTCACCGGCACAGAAAGCAGAATGGCCACGAGCTGTCAAAAGTTGCAGCATTCAGCTTTCTGTTCTGGGGATCTCTCAATCAGCCTGAGAGGAAGGAATTAACTTTGTGTACAGATTGTCAGTGTTTGACAGCTTCAAAGAGCTGTGAAACGCTGATATTTCATCTGTCAAAAGCTCTTGACAGATGAAATGTCAATCTGTGACATCACCTGTTGCCGGGTGGCCCTTAATTGGCCTGCTGAGCCCTCTGGGTGAGCTCAACAAGGTCAATCAAGTGAAAATCAAGTGGGTTGGCCACAACTCAATGGAGGCGGGACTACAACCCCAAAAGTTGTAGTCCCGCCTCCTACACGCCTCCATTGATAAAATCCAGCCCATGGGGTCTTGGTTTAACATTTCATCCAAAGAACCGACAATGCAGTACTCCCTCAACTACTATGTTGAAGTGTCAGCCTAGATTATGTGCTCAAGTCCATAGTGGGGCTTAAACCCACAATCTTCTGTCTCACTTGAAAGTGCTATCAACCGACCCATTATGACACTTCATTTCAGAATAAAGATCGCCAAGTTTGCTGCCCAGCATAAAAATAGGCCATATGGCCCAGGAAAGCCCCATCTTTGCTCAGTTAGCTAATCTCTATGGTTAACAGTAGAGATGCTACAATTAGCTTCAGTGTCTGTGGGTTTAGGAAAGGGGATAAAACAACCAGGGGGAAAAATTCGGTTGCTTTGCGCCTCCCGTGAAATTCAGCGGGAGGTTAGTGGCGGCGGTAACCGTTAGTGCCCCGTGGCGCTACGCCACCGGCAATGGCGTCATTGCCATGCACAGCGCCCTGCCGTGATCTTCGGTAGCGCCCCCTCACTTACCACCGGACGCTATGTCCAACGGGGTCAGGGGGGCCTACCTGTGGCCGGGCGGTGCTAATTAAAGGCGAGGTGCCAGGCAGCCATTTTTGTTGCTGGCTGCCTGCCAACACCTGCCCCTGTTGCCGTCCCCGGGCTCCTGTTCATCTCCCCCACCCCCGCCCCGCGCGGAGTGCCGGCTGCGCTCCGTGAGCCCGGCACTTTACTTGAGTGCTGGGCTCTTTTGCCGGCACTCCGATCCCTGGTAGCCCAGCTGGGCCCCGGGTCGCGCTGCGCAAGCCCCTCCCCTTTAAGAAGGGGAGGAAGGCCTGCAGTACCGTGGCGCGATGTTCCACAGCGCCAGCGCCCCAAGAGGAAGGCGGGGCACTTCTAGTAGCATCCTGCTTTGCTCTTGTGATGCTACCAATGAATTTCGGCCGTGGGGGTGCTAATTTATTTGGGGCGCTAAAAGTAGCGCCCCAGCGAAGTTAGCGCGCGACTCAATTTCTCCCCCCCCCCGCCCTGAGTTTCCATTTCTGATTATTAACCAGTGACCTCTACTGGAAATTGTGCAGATATGGACATCAAATGAGGACAGGAGAGCACTTGGTTGCAATGTCCCCACATAGACTGTTGGCATTCACTGCCTAGGTTCACTCAGGATGATTGACTAATTCTAGTCCCTATTGATCAGAAGCTTAACTGGGCCAGCCAGATCAACACTGCAGCTATAAGAGCAAGGCAGTGGCTTTGTACTCTGTGATAAGTGGCTCCCCTTTTGACCCCTCAAAGCCTCGCCACCATCTACAAAGCTAATAGCATGCTCAGCACTTGCCTGGATGGCAACATTCAAGTAGTTCAACACCACTCAGGACAAAGCAGTCTGCTTGATCAGCACCACTCCCTCCACCGTTGGCAAACTGCACTAACTACTGATGCACTGCAGCAACTCACCAGGTTTACTTCAATAGCACCTCTGGTCCCCTAGAAGTCCAGCACTGGGAAAGACAAGGGAAGCAATCTTGTGGGAAAAGCATCAACTCCAAGCTCTCGAAGTCACACGCCATCATGTTATGGCAAAAAAAAATCGTACTTCCTTCGTCGCCGTTCGGTCAATATCCTGGAATTCTCTATCTAACAGCGATGGTGTGGGAGCACTATCACCACATGGACTGCAGGAGTGCAAGGAGAAGGCTCACCACCAACACTTCAGGGCAATAAATGTGGCCTTGCCAGCATTTCCCACATCCCAATAACAAATATAAAAACATTCGGGTGAGATACTACATGATGACTGACACCTGTGCTTCATCAAATCCAGTTTATGGATAGGAGGGGATAAATTGGAAGTGGTGGGGGGAGGGAAAGGACAACATTTAAAAAAACCTTTTGGTACACAGGCATTGCAGTACTACCATAGGTGTTCAAATGAAAACTGCAAATTCAGTAGTAGCTGACAAATGATTTAAATATGAATTACACTCCAGACAGATACAAGATTTTATATTTATAAGGTCCAACATTTCTGAAATTCTAGCCATAGCTACATTTTGAAATTATCTAACTGATTCTCCCACACACAGTTATTGAATAACACTAAACAGTTCTATTATCAGACAAAGTGACACTCCTTGCCCACAACTTCATTTCTGTGATTAGTGCTGTGATGATTTGATTAGTGTTCCATTACCACATTGGACTGCAATTATAGTGATGAAATCAGAAGCAATCAATAGAGGACGATCACTGCCCTTCCAGGCACTTCACCTTCAGTGTCAGCTGTTATCTCAGTGGGTAGCACGCTCACCTCTGAGTTAGAAGGTTGTGGGTTCAAGTCCCACTCCAGGGACTTGAGCACATAAATCTAGGCAGACACTCCCACTGCAGTGCCGAGGGAGTGCTGTACTGTTGGAGGTGCCATCTTTCGGATGAGACGTTAAACCGAGGCTCCGTCTGCTCTCTCAAGTGGACGTAAAAGATCCCGTGGTACTATTCGAAGAGGAGCAGCGGAAATATCCCCGGTGCCCTGTCCAATATTTATCCCTCAATCAACATAACAAAAAACAGATTATCTGGTCATTATCACATTGCTGTTTGTGGGAGCTTGCTGTGTGCAAATTGACTGCCGCATTTCCCACATTACAACAGTGACTACACTCCAAAAGTACTTCATTGGCTGTAAAGTGCTTTGAGACGTCTGGTAGTCGTGAAAGGCGCTATATAAATGCAAGTCTTTCTTTCCTTGTTACGGATGTAATCTTTTACTGAAAATTACATAATCATCATCTTACCACCAGTGATTTTAAAGGAAGTTTTATACCATGATTTAAAACAAAATTTTAGTTAATACAGGAAACTTTCTGGTATCCGGCACAGACGTGTTGCTGGTTCATCAACAATTCCGGATAACCGAACGCTATAGTAAAAGATACGGAGCTCAGAGCTCCGTATAAAGCAACAAACCCTGTTGCTTCAGCTTCAAAACAATCGGCACAAGTTGTAAGCGTCTCTGTAGCTTAGCAACAGCTTCAGCTACACCCTTGCACAGCAACAAATGGAGTAAAAGAAGTAACTAAAAGTAAAAAAAGTTACCTGAACCGACTCCTGAATTTTGCTGGTGGATAGAGCGTTCTGGTTATTTAGGGGCCGGTTAATCGAAAGTTTCCTGTAGATACCCTGCCTGAATAAATTGCTTTAATACGTAAAGTAGCTTTAGAAAAAAATACTTCAAGTTGCCCCCTTCCCCAACATTGTAAGGGCAGCTATGTTGAATCTGAGGGGTAGATTTTCAACTTGCTGCCAGGTATAAAATTAGCAATGCGGATCAGCCACCCATTACAGAAACCACTCAATTTCCATTTCCATTTACTTCCCGACTCTCTAAACAGCTAAACTAACCTGGTAATCCTTACTTGCTCTATCTATAGGCAGTTCAATGGAATGTTGAAATGTGTTATTTTCTTTGAAAAGCAACTATTAAGGTTAATCTGGTATTAAATTCAGCTTGGCAATTATATTTAATAGTTTTAAATTTTACAATACGGCCTCCTTTAGTGACGCCAGATCAGACTACTTACTGGTGGATCTTGGGCAGATTCTGCAGCTGGTGGAAAATTGCAAAAAGGAAGCAGCAAAGGCTGGTTAGTTAGAGTGTATATGACCATCAAACTATGAAAAAACAAACACATAAAAGGATCATTTTTTTAGTTAAAAAGTGCTGCGCAGTTTAGTTAGTCTTCAGTTAGCTATACTTGGATTTGTATTACCACCTTGTCCTTCAATCCCACCACTGCACCATAATTAAAGATTTAAAATGGAACTGATATAGAATGCATGGGCTCCAAGATGGAGGTGTTATCTCATATCACAATACGGAAGAGGAATTTCACTTGTTGTCATGTGAGGCTGTAGATGGTGCATCATACTCTGGGAAAACGGGCAGGTTTTTGATGGCTATGACCCTTCTTTTGGTTCAGTTAAGGGACTAGATGTGGATATGAAATTGTGCAGAGTGTGGCACTCACCTGCCAAGTTGGAATGGGATGAACCAGAGACTAGAAGCTACTTGAGGGTGAGGGACTGAAAAGAACAAAACAGGGGCTCCGGGAGAATGTAAATTAATATGTGAAAGATAAATATTTTATATTCAATGAATCACTTTGTTGTGGAGCAGGGAGAATATCAATCAATATCTTTCCCTCTAAAAACACATCAAAATAACCTCAATGCTTTCATCTTTCTTCCTAGATTTAATATCAGCAACATGGCCATTGCCATATCAGAACTTAAAAGATTGAAAGACTACTCGTGGACCTCACATGGCCTTGCTCAGTGTGCCAGAGGGCATGTTGCTTTACAGCAGGGCCCAAACACCCCTTCCAGGTGAAACAGCGATTTACTTGTACTTCCTGCAATCTAGTATACTGTATTCGCTGCTCACGATGCGGTCTGCTCTACATTGGGAAGACCAAACGCAGATTGGGCGACCGCTTTGCGGAACACCTCCGTTCAGTCCGTAAGGGTGACCCTGAGCTTCCGGTCGCCTGTCACTTTAATTCACCGCTTCACTCCCACTCTGATCTCTCTGTCCTTGGCCTATTACATTGTTCCAATGAAGCTCAACGTAAGCTCGAGGAACAGCACCTCATCTTTCGATTGGGCACTTTACAGCCCTCTGGACTCAACATCGAGTTCAACAATTTCAGATAATTATCCCTGCCCCCATTTTTCATGCAGTATGATTTTTGCCATTCCCATTTGCAACATTTTATCTTTCCTGCCTCTTACAAAAGTACAGGATGTTCTTTCAATTCCTTCCTCCCCTCCTAACCCCCCCCCTCCCGTCTCTGCACCTGCTTAATATCTGTTACATCTCCAGCTTTTTCCAGTTCTGATGAAGGGTCCCAGACCTGAAACGTTAACTCTTGTTTCTCTCTCCACGGATGCTGCCTGGCCTGCTGAGTATTTCCAGCATGTTCTGTTGGGTCAGCTAAACACTGACAGCAATTATCCCGCCCCTCTAAGCAGGGCCAGAGATGTCTCCTGCCTCTCTCTCTTCCCATCGTCTCTTCCCTACTGAACAAGATCTCTCTCTACCACGTCAACAGATTATTTCTCCCAAGAATGTTCCCTCTTTACACACCCAAAATATCCTATCTTTCCCTCTTTTGTTTTGCCAACCACACCCATTCAGTCTTACTCAACAGGGTCATTCTCGCAACAGAAAATGAAAATATCTGTTACATCTCCAGCTTTTTCCAGTTCTGATGAAGGGTCCCAGACCTGAAACGTCAACTCTGTTTCTCTCTCCACGGATGCTGCCTGGCCTGCTGAGTATTTCCAGCATTTTCTGTTGTTATTTCAGATTTCCAGCATCCGCAGTATTTTGCAATTATATAGGGTCATTTTCTCTTTCCCTTCCTCTCCCGAGGCCACAACAGTGTGTGTCCCTCTCGCTCTCTCTCACCTTCTCCCCAATCAACAGGGTCTCTCTTCCCAACTACCTCTCCTTCCCTCGACCCACAGTTTCTATCTGTGTGTATGTGTCTCTCTCTCTCTTTGAAGGCAGAACTTTCAACTCTGACGGGGGTGGAAGAGGAACGGTATCGGGTTGGCCGCCGGTTATATACCCAGCCCGATTTTCCTTTCCGTTGACTTCAATTGGGTGGGGCATATAACGCCGACCAATCTGATATTGTCTATTTTACCACACACCCCCACCAAAGTAGAAAGTTCCAGCATTCAGTTCTCCCCATTCCCAGAACTACAGTACTGCCAAAGCAAAAAGCAATTCAGAAATGTATTCATTGGAGATAAACTCCTGCACAAAAGCATCGTTGGTTCTATGATGAAAAAACACATTCATTTCCACATGCATTTGCACCTCAGCTGCTCACTAGCTGCTAAAAATTATATTGTAGCAGTTCGTGTTCACCTAGGTAGGTATCGGACGAATGACTACTAAATAATCGAGTTCGACTTCAGGAGAACAATCTAGAAGTTGTTTATTTACAAGAACAGACGAAATACAGCAGGTAAGTGAGATAGTTGCAGGAGAGCCATAGAGTAGGTCTTTCCCCAGCGGGGACGCCACGAGGACTGAGTCCGCAGTCCTGTGGAGAGCGTGATGACGTCATCATGCTCGGCCGCGTTTTCCCGCGCTTGTGTGGTCACGTGACTGCATCGTGACGTTAGCGCGTTTGCCCGCGCTTGGGCGGTCACGTGACCTGCGCCGTTGCGTCGGCGCGTTGCTGTGGCTGGCCGTTGCGGCCGAAGTCGCGGGAGCGAGAGGCACCCGGCACTGCAGCTGGCTGATGCGGCCGAAGTCGCGGGCGCGGTAGGCCCGCTGTGCCGGCGGCCGTTACGGGAGGCCGAGCCGGGCCGGCGGCCGCCGCGGGTGCATCACGTGATGCACGACGTGACGTCAGCGCGTCACATCGCATTCTTAAAGGGGCAACGGCCCAAACTGGTAAGTTAAAGGGGCAATGGCCCAAACAGGTAAGTTATATACATAGTTAGGTTAAAGTGAATTATGTACATTATATATATGTAAGGGACACCCGGTGGTACCGCCACAACATAGTATTTTATATCAAAGATGGACTCCTCCAGCCACGTTTGCAAAGTACTGGTGGGGGCAGGGTGTAGCCTAAGTCCAGAAAATGCAACGTGCTGTTTGTGGAAGGAGGAGAGAGAAAGTGGCTCAATCCAAATTTGTGACTCTTTTGTCTGAATTCTTAAATTTTTATGTTAGCAGATTTTATTTTAGGTATATATTTTGGGGTGGGTGATAAACTATCATTGTGGCTTTATGCCACAGAAATAATTTTGGTGGAATGTGATTTGTTCACTCACACAACAGCCAATTAAAAATAATACCTCAGAGATGAATCTGAGAACTGATCAGTCCCTGGATTCATGGTTCTGGGATGTGATTGGATTAATACAGTAGTTTGTGGGATGTGCTTGATTGAAGGGACTCCACAATATTACAGCATTATAAGATATGTATTACAAAACTTTTAAATAAACAATAGACATCAATTCAAACTATTGCTCAGGAAATAAGATCTCGGTTTATAATTAAATAGCTGTGGGTCCTTACATCTAACAACATTTCTCTTGCATCCGAGATAGAAGTTGTGGGATCTGCACATTTTCTACAGCACCAGAGCAGAGGTTCCCCAATGTGTTTGTAACCAAAACAGCTCACTCAGATTCTAAGCTTCGACAAAAACAAAGGACCTGCATCAAAATCATTTCATCTAGAATCACAAAGAGGCTCCTGTAGCTTTAAATAAATAGACAGTAAAAGTCAAAAAGTGCACATTGCTTTATATCACCTTCCCTCCTTTTTAAGCCAGGAATACTGGGATAGGAGACAGCTGCCCTCTGGGAAAGGCATTTGAAGGGCACTACTGCAGGTCTGCAGATGAAAGATGAACACAGCAGCACAGATCTGCAGATGAAAAAACAAGCTTTACGTCATTTCCAAAGATTCTCCTTGCTTTCCAAACATCCCATAGCAGGTTAATAGATGTATTTTAAATTGTGCAGCAGTCAAGCACTCATTTACAAACTCAGATCTATTGTCAGTGGCAGGATCTTTAATGGGCTACAGAATGGCATCCATCTTATGCATTAAAAAAAATACTGTGAGTTGATCCATTCTAAATACAAGAAGCAAATAACTCCGTATCAGAGGCACACAGTGATGTGCCTCAATAATTCCAAGACTCGAAGTTAGCAGAACAAAACAAGGCTTTTATTAACTTAGAACGTAACACGTAAGAGAGAGAGATGTCTTCCTTCTGGAGACTGAGGCCAGACTGAGTTAGCTTACAAACGGGGCCAGGTATGGGCGGAGCCCTACACACAGCACATTCCAGTATACAATACAGCACATTCCAGTACACAATACAATGAGGTCTGGGGGAAGGGAAATGACACTGAAACCGATCTCAGTCACAGGCAGTGATGAATGGAATTATTTCATCACATTCACCCCTTCTATAGATTTAGTCTGTTCGGGGGTTTGATAGTCCTCTGCGACCGACGTGGTTGTTGCGGTGCCGCGGGTGTCGGCTGGGTGTCCCCGGTAGACTCCTGGGTCTCTGCCGGGGGTGCCGCCAGGGTTGTTGAAGGGGTAGTTGGTGGGGGTGCCGTTGGTCGGTGTTCTTCCGGGGGTGATGAAAGAGTAGTGGGTGGGTAAGGGTTGCTGTGATCGTCATTGCCGCTATTGCCGTGGTTGTTGTCGATGCCGGCTGGGGGCGACGTCTTTTATGGACACGGTGTCCTCCCTTCCGTCGGCGTGCCAGACATATGCGTATTGGGGGTTGGCGTGGAGTAGGTGTACTGGCTCCACGAGAGGGTCCGTCTTGTGGCCCCTCACATGCCTTCGCACGAGTACCGGACCTGGGGTGGAGAGCCATGACGGCATGGATACGCCTGAGGTGGATTTCCGGGGAAAGACAAACATTCGTTCATGAGGCGTGGTATTAGTGGCCGTACACAATAGCGCCCGTATCGAATGGAGCACATCCGAGAGGACTTCCTGCCAGCGGGAGATAGGGAGGCCCTTGGTCCTTAGAGCTAGAGTGACTGCTTTCCATACTGTCCCGTTCTCTCGCTCCACTTGGCCGTTACCCCGGGGGTTGTAGCTGGTGGTACGGCTTGTGGCGATCCCCCTGGACAGCATGTACTGGCGTAGCTCTTCACTCATGAAGGACGCCCCCCTATCCGTATGGATGTAGCTCGGCATACCGAACAGGCAGAACAGGCTGTTGAGGCATTTAATGACCGTGGCGCTGGTCATGTCTGGGCAGGGGAAGGCGAATGGGAACCGGGAGTATTCGTCCACAATGTTCAGGAAGTAAACATTGCGGTCGACGGACGGGAGGGGGCCCTTGAAATCTAAGCTGAGCCGCTCAAAGGGCCATGTAGCTTTGGTTAAGTGGGCTCTATCTGGGCGGTAGAACCGAGGCTTGCACTCAGCGCAAGTGCGGCAGTTCCTGGTCAGGGACCGAACTTCCTCAATCGAGTAGGGTAAGTTACGGGACTTTATGAAGTGGAACAGCCGCGTGACCCCTGGGTGGCAGAGGTCGTTATGGAGGGTCTGTAGCCGATCCCCGGTGGCGCTGGCACACATCCCTCGTGAGAGGGCGTCAGGGGATTCGTTAAGGGCCCCTGGCCGGTAAATGATGTCGTACTCGAAGGTGGAGAGCTCGATCCGCCACCTAAGAATCTTATCATTTTTAATCTTCCCCCTCTGTTTATTATTGAACATAAACGCTACCGACCGCTGGTCGGTAAGTAGGGTGAAGCGTTTGCCGGCTAGGTAGTGGCGCCAGTGGCGCACTGCCTCCACGATGGCTTGGGCCTCCTTTTCCACGGAGGAGTGTCTGATCTCGGGCCCTTGGAGGGTCCTCGAGAAGAAAGCTACGGGCCGCCCCGCCTGGTTGAGGGTGGCCGCCAAGGCGAAGTCAGACGCATCACTTTCCACTTGAAATGGAGTGTTCTCGTCCACTGCCTGTAGCGTGGCCCGCTCAATATCCTGCTTAATGCTTTTGAAGGCGGCGTGGGCCTCAGCAGAGAGCGGGAAAGAGGATGCTTTCAAGAGGGGGCGGGCTTTGTCGGAGTAGTTGGGGACCCATTGGGAATAATAAGAAAATAACCCCAGGCACCTTTTCAGGGCTTTGGGAGTGTTGGGCAGGGGCAGCTCCCGTAGGGGGCGCAATCGGTCGGGGTCTGGTCCGATTTCCCCATTCTCCACCACGCTGCCTAGTATGCAGAGGCGCGTGGTGTTGTAAACGCACTTGTCCTCGTTGTAGGTGAGGTTGAGTTTTTGTGCGGTTTTCAGGAACCTCTCGAGGTTCGAGTCGTGATCCTGCTGGTTGTGACCGCAGATGGTGACGTTGTCGAGGTAGGGGAAGGTTGCCTGCAAGTGGTGGTCATCGACCATGCGATCCATCTCCCTCTGGAAGACCGAGACCCCATTCGTCACCCCAAAGGGGACTCTGAGGAATTGGTAGAGGCGTCCGTTCGCCTCGAAGGCGGTGTACGGGCGGTCCTCTGGTCTGATAGGGAGCTGGTGGTACGCTGACTTGAGGTCGATGGTGGAGAACACCCGGTATTGGGCGATTTGGTTCACCATTTCTGATATGCGGGGTAGCGGGTAGGCGTCTAGTAGGGTGTACCTGTTGATCGTTTGACTATAGTCGATCACCATCCGTTTCTTCTCGCTACCCCTTACCACCACCACTTGGGCGCGCCACGGGCTATTGCTGCGTTCAATAATGCGCTCTTTCAGGAGCCTGTCTACCTCGGTCGCGATAAACCGCCTGTCCTCCCAGCTGTACCTCCTGCTTTTGGTCGCTATTGGCCGGCAGTTAGGGGTAAGGTTCGCGAATAGCGAAGGCGGCTTTACCTTCAGGGTAGCCAGACCGCACACTGTGAGGGGCGGCTGGGACCCACCGTACTTGAGCGTGATGCTTTGGTGGTTGCACTGGAAATCCAGGCCCAAGATCACGCTCGCACATAGGTTCTTCATGATTAATACTTTAAAATTATCATATACAGTTCCGTTAACGCACAATTGTACCGTGCAGTAACCCAGAATGGTCGATGTCTGGGTTTTGTCAGCCATAGAGATGGTACCCTGAGTAGGGACCACCTTTAGGGAGAGTTGTTGTGCCAGTTCTGGGTGGATAAAGCTCTCCGTGCTTCCACTGTCAATTAAGCATTTAACCCGGCACCCGTTTACCTCGATGTCCACCATTGATCTGGATAGCGGGTGCGGCCTGGTCTGGTCAACTGTGACCGATGCCACTGTAGGGCCCTGATCGATACAAGATGGCGTCCACGCTGTCTGCTCACAAGATGGCGGACCCCACGAGGTCGGGCAAGATGGTGTCCAAGATGGCCGCTCCCACGGCGCACACGCGGCAGTGGCGGGTTTTCCGGCGGTTGGTTTTCCGGCGGGGTTCCCTCTGCACACCTTCCCGAAGTGCCCCTTCTTACCGCACTTAAAGCAGGTGGTGCCTTTCGCCGGGCACAGGTTTCTGGTGTGCTTTGGCTGCCCGCAGAAGTAGCAGTTGGGTCCCTGACGCGTCGCGGCTGTCGTAGGGCTTCTGGGGGGAGAGCGGGGCCCAGCCGGTGTCGGGCTGGGAAGATGCCTTCCAAGATGGCGACGCCCTCGGTGCACACGTGGTGGCGTGGACGGCGCGGGCTGAAGAGTAGGCGTCCGAGTTTCTCTGGGCCACATCCAGGGATCGCGCGGTGTCCGCAGCCTGTTTCAGGTCCAACCCCGTTTTTTCCAGCAGTCTTTGCCGGATGTAAGTGGAGCTGAGGCCTGTGATGAAGGCATCGCGAACAAGCTCGTCAGTGTACACTGCGGCTTTTACATCTCGGCACTTGCAGTCTTTGCCAAGCATTTTCAGGGTGCTTAGGAACTCCTCCACCGATTCCCCAGGTCGCTGTGCGCGGGTGGCGAGCAGGTGCCTAGCATACACCTCATTCGTAGGCTGCTGGTAATGCGCCTTTAAGATGTCGCAGGCGGTCAGGTACGTCTCGGCGTCTTGGATGAGGGGGTAAACCCGGTGGCTTACCCAATTCCGCAGAATTCCGAGTCTCATCCTCGCAGCGTCCGTAGCGTCTTTGACGGCTGCGGAATTGTCCAGGAAGAATTCCATACACTCAAACCAGTGTCCGAAGCGTGCTGATGCGTCCGGAGCATGTTGATCCAAATCCAAACGTTCGGGTTTCAGGAGTTGATCCATAATGTTGAAAAATAAGTTAATAAAATTGATGTGCCTCAATAATTCCGAGACTCGAAGTTAGCAGAACAAAACAAGGCTTTTATTAACTTAGAACGTAACACGTAAGAGAGAGAGATGTCTTCCTTCTGGAGACTGAGGCCAGACTGAGTTAGCTTACAAACGGGGCCAGGTATGGGCGGAGCCCTACACACAGCACATTCCAGTATACAATACAGCACATTCCAGTACACAATACAATGAGGTCTGGGGGAAGGGAAATGACACTGAAACCGATCTCAGTCACAGGCAGTGATGAATGGAAATATTTCATCACACATAGAACATTCACACTTGCTGTTCTGTGCAAAGAAACAGATGTCTACTTCAAAATACATTATAAAAGATGCATCTGTCTTTATGCTTTATATCCTCTACCTATGATTTTTTGACTATTTTGCAATGGAAAGCTCTTGGTATAATTGATATTAAAATGTTATCAAGTTAAATGTTGCTCTCAAGGGGTTAAATTCTCTTAGCAGCTCTGGGAGAAGTGATTTAGAATCCAAATTGCTTAGACAAAGCAAACTTGTTTAACATCCATTAATCATCCACACCTACTATTCTTAGGAAGGCCCTATTCATTTGAACTCAGCAGAGGTTAGTTGCCAAAGAACTTTCACCTGAGGAAGGGCTGCAGTCAGCTTAATTGGCAGCCCTATTGGACAGCCCTTGGACAGGGAGGGAGTCAGCGGTAAAACTGCTCACTTCCTGTCCACGTCGGGGACTGAAGGAAAGAAATACATGGTCTAGGAGAGTTTAGCTTTGGCAAGGTCAGGGAAGGGGACCCAACCTAGCGAGAGAAAGTTTGCTCATATTTAAGCTCCCGAGCCAGCCAGATTCAGGGAAGAGGCTGACTAGAAAAAGTAATGAGTGCTCCTCCTAGGCCTACAAAAAAAATTGGCCTACTGCCAGCCCATTCGAAGCAATCCCCCCGCAGGATCGCCTTCACTGCCCCCCACCGGCTCAGTGTGGGAGCTAGCCAATTTCCCACCCTCCCCGACCGGTGAGCTGCAGCACATAAACTGTTTGGCGCCGGCAGCATTTCATTTAGCCCACACCTGAGTTTGGCTCAAGCCTCATGCCGGCACAAACCGGCAGGCACAGCAACTGCTCTGCCAACTTTGTGCCCATTCTGGGCGGAAGCCACATCTCTCAGGCACTATGGTCAGTTGTGGTGCTGCCACAGCCTAAAATCAGTTAACTGAGAGTTAATTAAACACAAGCTGGAATTTAAAAAAATCTAGTATCAGTAATGGTGACCATGAAATGGTGATTGTTGTAAAAACCCATTTGGTTCACTAATGTCCTTTTGGGAAGGAAATCTGCCGTCCTTACCTGATCTGACCTACATGTGACTCCAGGCCCACAGCAATGTGGTTGCCTCTTAACTGCCCTCTGAAATGGCCCAGCAAGCCACTCCATTGTAACAAACCACGACAACATGGCCTGCAGCAGTTCAAGCAGGTGGCTCGCCACCACCTTCTCAAGGGCAAGTAGAGATGGGCAATAAATGATGGCCTTGCCAGTGACACCCACATCCCGCGAACGAATAAAAACCAACTGAACAAGGTCCAGAGATAAACTCGGGACCTTCCTGGTCCACACAGTTCATTTACCCGAGTCATCGAGAATTTCCTTCATTTATAGTAAATGACAGTTTAGGCGAGTGAAAGAGAAGGGGGAAAATTGAGTCGCGGCCCCTTTGGGGTGCTAACTTCGCCGGGGTGCTACTTTTAGCGCCCCCGCGGTCGAAATTCATCGATAGCGCCCCAACAGGGAAGCGGGGTGCTACTGGAAGTGCCCCGCCTCCCTCTTGGGGCGCTACTGCAGGCCTTCCTGTCCTTCTTAAAGGGGAGGGGCCTTGCGCAGCGCGACCCGGGGCCCAGCTGGGCCACCAGGGATCGGAGTGCTGGCAAAAGAGCCCAGCACTCAAGAGAAGTACCGGGCTCACGGAGCGCAGCCGGCACTCCACGGGGGGGGGGGCGGGGCTGGTTAGGAGGCCGGGGACTGCAATGGGGGCAGTTGCTGGCAGGTGGCCAGCAACAAAAATGGCCACCCGGCACCTCACCTTTAATTAGCGCCAACCCGGCCGCAGGTAGGCCCCCCTAGCGTCCGCCGGTAAGTCAGGGGGCGCTACCAAAGATCGCAGCCGGGGCACGAGTGGGGCACTGCGCACGGCGATGATGTCATCGCCGGCGGCACAGCGCCATGGGGCGCTAACGGTTACCGCTGTCGCTAACCTCCCGCTGAACTTCGCGTTGGTGGCGCCGCGCCCGGGCACTAGTTGCATTGCGCCCTGAGGGCGCTAACAGGAGGCGCAAAGCAACCGAATTTTTAGGCCATATTCTCTTAGGATTCATGACTAAATCACTGATTGTTTGGTCTAGTATTGAACAGTTAGTCTAGACAAGTAGTCTGAATTCATGATAGTTTCAGATTACTTACCCCCTAAAGCAGCAAGAGACAAGGCAACAGAGTGAAGTAGACATGTGGGTAACATGAAGGCGTGGTGAAAGACAAAAGTACTTAAAGTAATATTCCACAACCCAATAAGACACAGGTTCACATCAATAACTTTTTCCACAAAACAAGTCCTAATGGTCCTAATGTCAGCCATGCAGTTCAGGGAAGGAGGTCTGCCCCTTCAGACAGTGAAAAGGATGTGGGCGAGGGGGGAGAAAGGGAAGCCCATGTCTATGACTAGACCAAGAGAAAAGAAAGGGTTGATTATGCTGTGCATTACCATCAGACCACCAGGCTGTGTGTGGCTCTCTCTTTTATAACTTGTCGTTCTTTATACTACGCTGGTAGCTAATCAGAAGTGCCATTATAAATGCACGTCAGTGAGTTGTCTGACAGCAATCCAATCAAAGGGTTCAGATGACACCATAATCTGCAGACTGAAGCTTCAGCACCGTTATTATTGTCAGCAATATTCTTATATCTGGAGAGCTGTGAACTGATTTTTTTTTAAGCAAACATTGACAGCAGTCAGTTGGTGTGATGATACAGGTATCTTTATTAAAGAAGTGCCAGAAAATATAGAACCTCACAGGATATTGGAGTATTTAATGGGTGAATTAGACAAATTCTATATGTTATCAGCAGGGCCACTGGGTTATGGTGACTGCATAAGCCAAATTCCATTTTTATTACATGGGATTCTGGGTTTTTGACCATTGTTTTGGAGATCACGTTAAACAACAACAACTTACATTTATCTAGCACCTTTAACTAGAAAAATGTCCCACAGTGCTTCACAGAGCCTTGAGGAAAACCTGGCATTTTTCTCTGAATATTGCAGCTGCTGGCCTTGATTATCAGGCTATGTGGGTGAAATGTAAACATAATCACCGTACTGTAAATACAGCACTGTGTGCAAATCAATGTAAACGCTACAGCTGTTACCAGCAAAGAACTTGAAACAATTTGTTCGGAAGTGTTATGGCCCAGAAATTCGGGTCTCCACGGGTAAGTACGCATGGGGCACTCACCCGTAAGCCCAATGGAAGTGCCGGTTTCGTGCATGCACTGCGCATGCGCAGGAAACCAGCACTTCCGTTCCCCTGAAAGGGGTTCAGAGGTCGAACACGTGCGCAGGAGAGGCAGCGCGTGCGCATCGAACTTACATTTTTTTTGCAGGTTTTCCCAGGAAGGTAAGTCTCCAGAAGTTAGACATGTAAAAAGCAGTCGTAAGGCCTGCTTTTTACAAGGTAAGTGGTGAATTAATTAAAATTAAAACATTTTTTCCACAGGTTTATTATTTTTAAATACTTTAAAGAAAGGTAAGTTTATTTTTAGCCCCGTTAGAAAATGTAATTCATTTTTTCAAAAATTTAAATTATTGTTTAAAATAGTTATTTCATGTAATTTATAGTTTATTTTAAAAATGTGATTTTTTTTATTTATTTGAAGATTTAGTGATGTTTTGGGGCTTATAGTCTTCCTGTCAAACTTATGAATGAAGCATTCCCTGCTACCATTGGCTCTCCATGGTTCACGTGATTCCAGGGGATGCTTCGAACTAACTGCGCCCCTGGGATACACAAGCACTGCGCGCCGGCAGTTGGAGGAGGCCCAGGATCGCAATTCCACGGGGGCCCACAGCTCAACGGCTGGCGCGGTAGGTAAGTGCAGGTCGGGGGCCATTATCTACATCTGTTGGTTTTAATTTTTCACCGCTTTAAGTAGTTATCAAGGCCTAGCAATTCCATCGTGCCAGAATAAGAACACGAAGTGGGTGGGGCAGGGCATGTGTTAGTGTTGTCTCAGGCAGCACGTAATATTCACTCAACTGCAGATGCTTTCACCGGCCACTTCTCTTGCTCTGCTCTCCCTTCACATTAAAAGCTAACACTTGTCCTTCTCTTTCATTTCAGGTGCTGAAAATATGGACATCAGTTGATGAAGTGTAGCCCAGTCTTCCTGAAGATACAGCGGCACTTGATCTCATCCTCGCAAGCACCAGCTCAGATACTGGCACCACATGTACTTTAGAGTGCAGGCGAGAGGAGGGGTCTTCACGGTCCACAAGTGTGCAGGAGCTAGGACAGGGTGATAGGATGCCACAGGTGCCAGCTTGTCAGAGGGCGAGATCGCATACTAGCTCAGCTTCAGAGGGCTCAGCTGCTGATTTCGAGGGCCCAGCCTACTGAAAAGGCTGATGTGCATATGTCAGGAAATGCTAGGTGCACTGTGCAGCCTGCCAGCAAGCTTATGCACAATGTCGTAGAACATGGAGGAGTCCAGCTCCAACATGTGTCACGGCTTCGCATGGAGACCATTCTGCCCAACATGGACCAAGTGGTCAGCTCCATCAACAGTGGCGCCCACCATCATGGATCCTCTCCTGACAGCTCTCACAGCTGCAATGGAAGCTCATTTCTTGCTGTCCAGGTGGTGGTAATGGCTGGTCCCACATGATGGCAACGTTATGGAGCATGCGGCAGACAACCACAAATCTGAATACCCACTCAGGGCTGTACTACACAGCTCCTCCAGAATGGTCCAGGCATTGGAAGCATTGCTTGAGAATGACGATTGTTTGTTCGATGATGCATTGAGGGAATGGAATCCCTTACGTTTGACACAGATGCCAGGCTGGTGATGGGGAGCCGCAATGCAGGCGAAGCCTAGTGCTCTTTCATCCTGCTTTGCTCTCTCCATGGGGAAGGAAATGTAGGTGTTCCTCCCGGTGTAGAGAGCCTCGGTGACCTCCCTGACACAGCAGTGGACTGCCAACTGGGATATGTTGCTTATGTCACCTGCTACAGCCTGAAAGGAGCCTGTGGCATAAAGGATCACGGTGACCTTGACAGCTACAGGCAGTGCTGCCCATGCTCTGGTGCGAGGCTCGAGTTGTGGCTGCAGCAGATGGCATAGCTCGATGACAGCCTCCTTTGTGAAGCGACAGCAGCTCATATATTGATGCTCAGTGAGGTTGAGGTAGGAGAAGTACTCCCTGAATACCACTGTGGTTATAGCTGCCTGCGCAGTGCCTACCTCCTCCTCCCTCTTGTCGCAGCTGCTCCTACTCTCTGCTGCCTTCCTTGCTGCTCCCCTTCGTACTCCAGCCCAGAAGGCACCAGACCACCTGTGACTGCAATCAAACTAATTATAAGACAGCCAACAACAGTGCAGCACCAGCAAACTCTTCTTCTGTGCAAACAAATTGAACATTCCAGAGTGATAAAACAGACCATAAAACGGCCAAAGTGTAACCAGCAGCCTGAAATGACAAACCAGCAACTAACCTGTTCGTACTGCATGCTCCCTTTAGATGTCACTGGTGAGGGGTCCCTCCTGCAAGTTCGTGCACGAGTTGCTGGGGGAGTTCAGCACGTGGCAGGTCAAGCGTTGGGGCAGACCAAGATCGGAAAAGGGTCCTGAAATAAGCACAGGACCCTACTTTAAATAACTTACTCAGTGTTTTCCATAGTTTTGGCATGCGCTCGATCCAATATGGCAGGTAGGGCACTTCTAGCCTGCCAGAATGGAGGCTTAGGCGCCCAAAAGATGGGCACACACCATCAAATTTCTAGGCCAAATAATTGATTGTGAGCACTCTAGTGGGTCACATCATCCGCATGCCTGATACGAGACTCCCAAAACAAGCGCTCTACTCGGAGTTCCGACACGGCAAGAGAGCCCCAGGTGGGCAGAGGAAACATAGAGGCATAGAAACATAGAAGATAGGAGCAGGAGTAGGCCATTCGGCCCCTCGAGCCTGCTCCGCCATTCAATGAGATCATGGCTGATCATCCAAATTCAGTACCCTGTCCCTGCCTTCTCCCCATATCCCTTGATCCCTTTAGCCTTAAGAAATATATCTAACTCCTTCTTGAATATATTTAATGAATTGGCCTCAACTGCCTTCTGTGGTAGAGAATTCCACAGGTTCACCACTCTCTGGGTGAAGAAATTCCTCCTCATCTCTGTCCTAAATGGCTTACCCCTTATCCTTAGACTGTGACCCCTGGTTCTGGACTCCCCGGCCATCGGGAACATCCTTCCTGCATCTAGTCTGTCTAGTCCTGTCAGAATTTTATAAGTTTCAATGAGATCCCCTCTCATTCTTCTAAACTCCAGCGAGTATAAGCCCAATCGACCCAATCTCTCCTCATACATCATTCCTGCCATCCCAGGTATCAGTCTGGTGAATCTTTGCTGCACTCCCTTCATGGCAAGAACATCCTTCCTCAGATAAGGCGACCAAAACTGCACACAATACTCAAGGTGTGGTCTCACCAAGGCCCTGTACAACTGCAGCAAGACATCCTTGCTCCTGTACTCGAACCCTCTCGCTATGAAGGCCAACATACCATTTGCCTTCTTAACCGCCTGCTGCACCTGCATGCTTACCTTCAGCGACTGGTGCACAAGGACACCCAGGTCTCGTTGCACTTTCCCTTCTCCCAATCTATTGCTGTTCAGATAATAATCTGCCTTCAAGGACACCCTCAAAGCCTCCTTGAAAAAGTGCAACATCCCCACCGACACCTGGGAATCTCTGGCCCAAGACCGCACAAAATGGAGGAGAAGCATCCGGGAAGGTGCCGAACACCTCGAGTCTCTTCGCCAGGAGCAAGCGGAAGCCAAGCGCAAACAGCGGAAGGAGCGCACGTCAACCCAAGCACCCCACCCACCCGCCCCTTCAACCACCGTCTGCCCCACCTGTGACAGAGACTGTAGGTCCCGCATTGGACTCATCAGTCACCTGAGAACTCATTTTTAATGTGGAAGCAAGTCATCGGCACCAGTTGATGTAGCACTAAGACAAAGAGATTAGAATGTCGTAGGTTTGATTCTCAGCCCACGTTGAGTTAGCTAATCTCAGCCGGGGCCGCATTAGGAGAGTTACAATTGGCCTCATCACCCCTGGGCTTGGGAATGGAAAGTAAATGTAGCCAGGGCTCTCAATCTTCATTGCTAAACACTGACCCCAGTGCGAATGTGTGCCTCGGGTGCAAACAGGATTGGCCGTGGCAATGAAGCTCTCCCTGGTCAAATAGCCGACCCACACTCACTTTCTAGGCACTCACATGAAGAATAGCCACTCACAGAAAGAAATGTGGCAAAATACATATTTAAAAAAATGATTTTAAAATTGTTTTGTTAAAGCTACTGATGTTAGTAAACACCAGTCCAGAGTCCCTCGAAGGCAGACTTAATTCAGACCTTTTCTAGCAAAATCATTTCCTTCAAATTTTAATATGGACTAATTAAACAAATAAAATATTTATAAATTGTGAACATTTTCATTTTATTATGCTAAAATCATTCATAATTTGCTGCTTAAGGTCAAGGCTTGGAGCGTATTAAATCCCAGATAACCCATGGAACTTACATGCGTTATCAAACACTGAACAGTGATGACATTCGAGAAACAAGTGCCAGTCTAGATGTCTCTAACACAATTTCTAGAACTGAATTGCGTCTAAAAAAACCCCCAAATATTTAATAAATTAATTTGCAAATTCCACTAGACCATACAATGATTCTAAAATGTTAAAAGCAACTTGGAAAATTGCTCAATGCCTGGTATGCCATTTTGAAAGTGAGATTAGCAGCAGGTCAAGTGCCAGCGCAGTGTGTCATGGAGTGGTCAGCTGCTGGTTTAAACTACAAATGCTCATCTGATAAATCTGCAAACCTGGATGAACTGTGCAGGGAAGGTGGCTGAGCGGTGACAATGGATTTTCTGACAAAATGCTTCTTAGAAGATTTTTTAAATGTATGATAAAGGAATTCGATAGGGTAGATATAGAGAACATGTCCTCTGGTGGGCAAATCCATAATAAGGGGGCACAATCTTAAAATTATAGCTAGGCCATTCAAGAGTGAAATCAGGAAACATTTTTCACACAAAGGGTAGTGGAAAGCTGGAATTCTCTCCCCCTAAAGGTTGTGAATGCTGGGTCAATTGAAGCTTTTAAGGCTAAGATCAACAGATCTTTTATTAGGAAAGAGTATCAAGGGATATGAAACAAAGGTCGGTAAATGCAGTTGAGGTACAGATCAGCCATGACCTGACTGACTGGCAGAACAGGCTTGTGGGGCTGAATAGCCTACTCCTGTTCCTTATGTATGTGACAAATGCTCGCAGCTGGTGTGCTAACTAGCAGGAAGGAGATCTTCACCAGCACCACTCAGAAGCACTGCCACCTAGTGGACAGTTAAAGACCAGCACTGACAGGCATGAACCCACAGCCAGGGAATCAGTCATGGCATTGTTTGGAGGGGAGGGGGTATTTTTAACATAGGGAAAGACTTTATACAGGAAAGCTATTTACAATAACAAGTGATGTTCCACTGCACTGCTCATAGACAAAAGAAATGACCCATGTAGTATTGTGGCTGAGTCACTTTCTTCCATGCTTACCTTGTGAACTCCTGCCCTCCAATTGACATTGGGCTGGATTTTGCCATTGGGGGCGGGCTGGGGCGTGTCAGGTGGTTTTCGTGTCAGGACCCCGACTCCGATGTCAAGTGGGGAAAAAGTGCGATTGTGCCCTAATTGGGCTCTTGATTTCCAGCGTGTGGAAACCCCTGGCCCAATGAGTCTTTTCATACAGAAAGTCGCCTCCGATGACGTCATCAATGCTGCTGGATTTAAGGCCTGCAAGCGGTCTTGCTCCTTCTGGAGACTTTAAACTTTATGCCCATTGTTGTGATCGCTTCATTCAGCAACGATGCCCACCAGCAGGCCAAAGTGTGCTCCAAGGTTCGATGAGCCCTCCCTCCAAGCTAAGTGGAGGGAGCAAGATCCAATAAGGAGGTGCTCTTCCCTTCCTCAGGGAGGAAAAAGCCTCCCCAGCAGACTAAAGCTGTGTGGCTGCAAGTGACCCAAGAGGTCAACTCCATCTCAATGTGCCGCAGAACCTGGCTGCAGGGCAGGAAGAGGTTTCATGACCTTCTCCGCGCAAGAAAAGTGAGTATGACTTTCCCATCACCCTCAATCTGATCACCATCACCTCTCCTCACCAGCAGGCTGCTTTGCCAACCTCTTCCTTCACATCCCACTTGACACTTATATCCCTGCACCCTTACCCATTCCCTCTCTCTATGGTCACATTCACTTAACTATTCGACCATGCAGCCCTCACATTCCCCATCACTGTGTGGCAATGACAACAACTTACAACACACAGGGAGGGCCCTTTGTCTCCTTCTAAGCATCTATGCTATGTAATCTTTACACTCACTCCTTCATTCTCACTCTAACTCCACTTGTGTCCCTCATTGCAAGAAAAGAGAGCCCACATTAAGAGGGAAAGAGCTAGGACACGAGGCGGGCCACCCTCAATGCCCAGCTCACCCCCTGGGAGGAGTCGGCCCTGGAAATCGACAGGATCGAGGACGATTCGCAAGTCAGGGACGGACAGACGGGTGCATCACTGCAAGCTGGTGGCAGAATAGTTTGGCATCTCTCTCATTGACATTGCTTGAGTGACTGATAATGATTCTGATGCTATAACAGTTTGACTTATGATCATCTGCACAATTCAATGTGCATGCAACCTTTACCTCACACCTCTAACTCTTTCCTTTACTTCCCCACAAGACCATCAACAGCCCCTGTCCCCACTGTCCAGGAGGAACAGCCTGAGCCTCAAGACTCCTCAGAGGAATCTGCAACCTCTGAGGGCGCAGCGTCAGCAGAATTCAGCGCAGCCAGCACCAGCGCAGACACTCACACCTCGGTGGGACCTTCGCGAGATAGTGCAGTGTTGTCACCTGGTGTATCACAGCTCACAAGTGAGCATCAGCAGATGGTAGAGACAAGGACAGCAGTGGAGAGTCCTCGTCGGAGGGCGCAGAACTCTGCCAGCTCGGCTCAGCTGCATGTCAACCCTGTGCCTCTGGGTCCATCCAGAAGGAGAGTGGTGCTGGAACTCCAGGAACAGGTGCAGGAGTCTCTGGCAGGTTTTGTCTCCAGGTTCGCTGCGAGTGTGGAGCGAATGGAGGAGTCCATCGCGAACATGAGCAGAGCCTTTGTGGAGGCATTGGCACATGAACGCATCACCATGGAAAGGATGGCAACCTCCATCGAAAAGTAGCTACAGTAGAGGAGAGGATGGCTACGGCCATGGTGGAGATAAGTCGCCAGAGTGTTGAAAACATGGTCATTGTTCAGAATAGATTGACATCTCTTGAGGAGTGATGGTCTGCTATCGAGCATAGGAACCAGACCTTCATGGAAGTCCTCTGGAGTAGGACTTCCAGTGCATAAACGGGTCCTCATGGCCCCCCTGAAGAGCAGCAAGGTGCTGTCAACCCACTTGCTAGCTCTGAAGCGGGGCTGACCCATGAGAGGGATGTTGGTGGCAGATAACGAGGAAGTGGGGGCTCCTCTCCAAACGTTCAAAAGACCATGCCACTGCACAGCCCTCGGTCAGAGCCCCACCAGAGTCCTCACCCAACTGAGATGGGCATCTCATCCCCTGCACAGCCGCAGGAGCAGCAGACTGTTGCCGAGCCCTCACAGGGTCACAACCCCAGAGGACGGCCGCCAAAGGTGTCGAGACAGGAGCAGTAAGAAAGTGAGCAAGGGGACTCCACATCTGCTGAAGCCACAGGGGAAGCACCACGTAGTAGCGCGCGTAAGAGGAAGATAATGCACAAATAGTCACAAGGGTAGTGACTTGTATGTTATGTTGTGTTTATTTTTGAAATGCCATCAGTTGCTTGTTGTGATAAACTGTTGAAGTTGTGGCCTGTGTCATTTTGCAAATGGGACTTCCACATTGAGAGTTTAGAGCGACTTGCAATTGTCAGTAAGGTGGTCAGTGTGATAGGAATCCGCAGGTTCTTGTCGATTGTCGATGCTCTGGTAAGAAGGTGCGACGCAAAAGTGTTTGATTGTGCAGGCTAAGCAAATCTGGCCAACATGAGTGTGTCCCTTGCATTCCGGGCAGCAATGTGGTCGTGCGATTGCACCTTCTGGCCTGTGCAGCTTCAGGTGGGTGAGCAGCAGCTTGGCGCTCCTGTTGTTGCTGGTGCTGTTGGTGCTGCTGTTGTCCATGGTTCTGCTGCTGCTGCGGCTGGTCTTCATCCGAATCGGACGTACAGGAGGAAAGGAAATAAATGGTTCCCATGCTTCTGGTATATGCCTCAGTTGAGGAAGCGCTCAGTCAAGGTGGGGAGAGGGGTTTCCCAGGAGGTCACACTGGAGATGGGTGTCGGGCTCCAAACTTCCACAACAATGAGTATGCTTGCTAAAAGTTCCCCCAGACCTGAGACAACAAAGTTCTACCACCTGCAAATGATCATTGGTGAAAAGTCCTTTTTAATGGTGGAGCTGTAGCTGTTAGTAAGTAATCCACTTGTGAGGCCGCCAGGATTCACTGGCGTGTTCCAGAGGAGACGTGTAGGATGAAGGAATTGTGTTAAAATCAGAAAGGCCTCTCAAAATGGGATTATAGAGGCAATTAATTGGTTGTTAAGGGCCTTAAGGGCCTATCCCACCTATTGATGGAAACCGGCTCTGAAACCCCAATTCTGGGAAAATTGCTTGGAGGTGGGCTGGAGGCGGGATTGGAGTCACCCGCCATTTTTTGCGATTTTAACACCTCACACGCCTCCAATCCCACCTCCTCCCGCCTGGCAAAATCGAGCCCATTGTATCCTTGACGCCTGACCTCTCTCTATCACCTATTTGACATTATGGCTGAAGCCTCTGCCCAGACCAATAAAATACAGAAGAGAATCATCTATTCGCACAATCCTGATAGCCACAGCCCCATCAGTCAGTACACAGTAAACCAAGCACAGCTACATTACAGCTTAATCAATTCAGCTGAATAGGAATTTCACTACTGTCAGTTCAGTGTTTCACTGTCCTGTCCCCTCCTCCAACAGTGTCTTTCTCCCTCTCTCTTCACCATGTTAAACAGGGTCTCTCCCCAACTATTCTCCTTACGCCCAAGTAGCTTTCATCTTGTGCATTCCCGAACAATCAAGCTCCTCCCTCCTCTCAAAAGTCTCCCTCAGTCACATCTGCCGCCTGAAACAGTCTTTCTTTCTCTCTTCTCCCACCCCCCGCTAATTTTATCAGACTTCTTTTCAAATCCAAGTGCAAAAGAGGCAGCATTATCAGGAACATGGGAACAGGGGTAGGCCAATCAACCCCTCAGGCCTGTTCTGCCATTCATTCAGACCATGGCTGATCTGTATCTCATCTGAATTTACCCACCTTTGATCCATGTCCCTTGATTCCCTTACCCAACAAAAGTGTATTGATCTCAGTCTTGAAAATGTCAAATGACCCAGCATCCACAGCCTTTTGAATCTGTGCTGTACCCCCTCCGAGGCCAATATATCCTTGTTGAGGTGCGGTGCCAAAAACTGAACACAGTACAGTACTCCAACTGGAGTCTGGCCAAGGTGCTGCACAACTGAAACATAACTTCTTCCCTTTTGTATTGCAGCCTTGTAAGCAATGTTCTCTCATTTTTTTTGGGGTGCGCGGCCCCTTTAACGGGCTGCGTGGCCCATTCAAATTCTTGCCCACGCACAGTTTTTCCTATTGTAAAGCCAGCAAGCGGCCTGCATGGGAGCTCCAGACAACTGCGCAGTCGTGCAGCTTAAAGGGAACATTGCCCGCAAGATAAATGGCAACATTCCATTAGCCCTTTTGATTATTTTTTGTACAGTACCTAGCTTTTAGTGATTTGTGTACATGGAGAACTCCTCCACAGTTCCTAGTCACTCGCCATTTAGAATTTAGAAAATATTCCGATTTGTCTTTCTTGGATTCAAAGGGGATGACCTCACACTTCCCCAGATTGAACTCCATTTGACACAGTTTTTCCTACTTTGTCTATGTCCCTTTGCAACTTCTTGCTCCCATCTACACATCTTACTATGCCTCCTAACCTGGTGTCATCTGTAAACTTAGATGTACAACTCTCTAGTCCTTCATCATAGTCATTGATATATATGGTGAAAAGCAGAGGCCCCAGTACAGGTTCTTGTGGAACACCAGCGTACATTCCTTTTATCCTGACTCTCTGAGGGAGAAATTGAGTAATACCCCGTTTGGGGCACCAGCCTCGCCAGTAGGGTTGCAAAATTCTGGGAATTTTTAAAAGAGGAAACTTTCCATGGGAATTTTCGGGAATTTATGGGAATTTTGAGTTTTTTTGCACACTGATGGTTTTTGTCTCTGACCCTTATATTATCTTTGTCGTCAAAATAGACATACTGTTCCATACAAATAAAAACAGGCTTTCAAAACTTTATTTAGGTTATAATTTTGAACTTTATTGAACCCCCACAAAAAAGACCCATCTAAAATAAAATAAAAAGAGCGTCAGCTTATTTAGCCTGTAATTTGCCCTTATTTTGTCCCTTTGAGTCTTCTACTCATGAGTCTTCTACTCCTCATTGCTCCTCCTGATTCTCTGACTCTGACGTGTCCATTTCCTCCTCTGTGTCAGTGTCTAGCTGTGTGGTGGACACTTCTGTATCTGGCTCAATAAGTTGTAGGTTCGCCCGGATAGCCACCAGTTTCTCCACTCTCTTGTTAGTCAGCCTGTTGCGCACCTTTGTATGCGTATTCCCAAAAAGTGACCAGTTTCGTTCAGAGGCCGCTGATGAAGGTGGGATTTGGAGTATCACCGATGCAATAGGTGACAGGGCCTCAGATGCATAAAGTCCCTTCCACCAGGTATGTGCACAGATATGCTTGCATGATTCCCATATCCCATCCCCATTCCAAAGACCTTGCTTGGTAGAGAACTTTGCCAGACTTCCAAGAACTTTGCCCACATCCAGATTGAGATGGTGTGAGAGGGTAGAAATCACACTAAGCGCTGTTGATCTGTTCTCCAGAAAGTATTGGTCTCCCAACATGCTTTGGGTCCAGCATGTATGCTGCAGCATGAATCGGCTTGACACAAAATTCTTGACGCGTCTGTATGAATTGAACAATTGCCTTCTCCTCTGCTTTGAGCAGCAGGGATGTGGGTAGGGCAATGCTGATTTGTTCTTTTAAATCAGTAAAAAGCCTGAGAACATCTGACAAGACAGCGTCATCTCCTTCAATCTGAGCAATTGCAGATGCTACTGGTGAGAGTAGTTTAAGGCTGCTAACCACTCTCTCCCAAAACACATCATCCAGCAGTATTTTCTTGATGGTGGTTTCCATATCCCCAGACTGGGATATTGCCATTTCTTGCAGCGACTCCTTACCCTCCAGAAGGCTGTTGTACATTATGACAACACCACCCCATCTAGTGTTGTTGGGCAGCTTCAGTGTGGTGTTCTTGTTCTTTGTCATTTGCTTGGAGTTGTAGGTTGCTGCAACTACCTGTTTTCCCCTGACATACTTAACAACTTGCTTGGCTCTCTTGTACAGTGCTTCCATGGTTCTCAAACCCATGATGTCCTTGAGGAGCAGGTTAAGCCCATGAGCTGCGCACCCAATAGACGTAATATGAGGGTAGGCCTCCTCCACTTGAGCCCAAGCAGCCTTCATATTCGCAGCATTGTCAGTAACTACTGCAAAGACCTTTTGTGATCCAAGATCGTTGATGACCGCTTTCAGCTCATCAGCAATGTATGTGCCTGTGTGTCTGTTGTCCTTCGTGTCTGTGCTCTTGAAGAACACTGGGAGAGGAGTGGAGACGATGTAGTTTATGATGCCCTCCCCTCGTACATTTGACCACCCATCTGAGATGACTGCAACACAGTCTGCCATCGCTATCGTTTCTTTGAGCTTTCCTTGGACTCTGTTATACTCAGCCTCCAGCAAATAAGTAGACAAAGCATGTCTGGTGGGAGGACGGTATGCAGGGCGAATAACATTGAAAAATCTCTTCCAGTACACATTGGCTGTGAGCATGAGGGGTGAGCCTGTTGCAGATACAGCTCTAGCAAGGCACTCATCTGCATTCTTCTGGCTATGGTTATCCATTGTATCAAAGAACCTTCCAAGTGGGCCAGGAGTTGCTGATGATAAGGAGCCTGATGCTGAATGAGAACCATCATCTTCTTGAATGGAAGCAGAGGAACTCTGGGCTGACTGCTGTGAGCTTTGAGTGAAGTTGTTGCATTTGGATAAATGCTGCTGCATCTTTGTGGCATTCTTTACATATGGCTTTCTACAGTGTTTGCACATGTACACAACTATAGCAGTCTTACAGATGCCTGCAGGCCAATCACAATTCGATATGCAAATATTACAAATAGAGGGAGCTAATCGCTCATCCACTCATCCAACCAATCAGGACACATTTGTTCACAGTCACACACAAAACTTGTAATTATTAAAACAAGCCAAGTAAGAAGATAAACATATATTGATTAAGAAATTCCTTAATAATTAAGATTCCATCTCTGTTAGTAATTTTAAGAGAGGACCTGTGGAAAAAAAAGAAATACAAAAAAAACAATATTATGCTAGCATGTGCTTTTTTGGGCAAAATTCCCAAGCTAAACTTCCCGTGGAAAATTTCCGGAAATTTACCGGAAACTTTCCACCCCTTTGCAACCCTACTCGCCAGGGCGCTAAAAGTAGCGCCCCGGAAACATTCGCGCCCCCGCACCGGAAATTGAGTTGTTGCGCCCCAAAGGGAAGCGCGGCGCTACTGGAGGAGCCCCGCATCCCTCTTGGGCCGCTGCGAGTGAATATCGTGGCGTTACGTGCCGCAGCGCCACACGCTGCAGCACGTCGCGCTGCGGTATTGCAGGCTTTCCTCCCCTTCTTAAAGGGGAGGGGCCTTGTGCAGCGCGATCTGGGGCCCAGCTGGGCCCCCGAGGATCGGGAGTGCAGGCAAAAGAGCCCGGCACCGAGGAGAAGTGCCGGGCTCTTGGAGCGCAGCCGGCACTCCGCGGCGGGGGGGGGTTCAGGAGGCCGGGGACGGGAGCGCAGGCAGGTGCTGGCAGGCGGCCAACAACAAAAATGGCCGCCCCGCACCTTGCCTTTAATTTGCGCCTCCCCAGCCGCAGGTAGGCCCCCTGAACCTGTCGGACATAGCGTCCGGCGGTAAATCAGGGGGCGCTGCCGAATATCGCGGCCGGGGCGTCAGCGGGGTGCTGCGCACACCGATGACGTCATCGGCAGCGGCACAGCGCTAACGGTTAGCGCCACCACTAACGTCCCGCGGAATTTAGAGGGAGGCGTGGGCAGTGCCGTGCCCGGACGCCAGTTGGCTTGCGACCCACTTAGCGCCCTCTTAAGGCGCTAACGGGTGGCGCAACCTACTGAATTTCTCCCCCTCTGTCTCCTATCTCCCAACCAATTACCAACCCATACCACTAGGCTACCTCCAATTTTGTGTGCGATTATTTTTATCTGTACAACTCCTTTAATTCTCAGATTACATACTTAAAATGTCTGGAATCCTTCCAGGAGAAATTATTTTTGACTTGAAAGGCAGAATTACAATAGATTCCAAAGTGTCAGAAAATGCACCAGATAAATTAAAACCAACATTCTCTGGGGATGCTCCCCAGGTTCTCCTCGAAAATAGAGCTCGGGTCTTCAGCAGTCAGATCTCCCTTCAATAATTTCTAAATCCAGCACTGCTGCACAGTGCACTTTTCTGTACTTTTGTTTTTTTACTCCTGTAATAAAAGTGATGGAATGTTGGGCACAATTGGAGATGAAGTTATGGCCCTGTCCCACTGTATTTCAGTCTAACTCACCGCTTTCACATGTATTTAGCACTGTTTTTGGTCTGCCAGCTTTTCTGAAGCCGTCAGTTAGTTTTTGCCAGTTTTCTAGGCAACCCAAACTCATTGCACCTAAAATCCTTACAGCCAGCAGACGAAGGTGAATTTCATCCCATCAGCCTGGGCTGGATTTGAACCCAGATTAAGTATCGAACCCGCTGTACCGTGGAACAATGAAAAGTCAGTGGCCCAGAAATTGCGGTTGGCAGTGTAGCTATGGAGTACACTGCCGACCTGAGAACTTACCTGATGGGGGCCCTCACTCGTGAACTTGCTGACGCTGCGTACTGGAGGGCCGGAATGGCCCAGGGATTCCGGGGCACAGCAAGGATCTATCCTTGGCCCACTCCTATTTCTCATCTACATGTTGCCCCTTGGTGACATCATCCGAAAACACAGCGTCAGTTTCCACATGTACGCTGACGACACCCAGCTCTACCTCACCACCACTTCTCTCGAGCCCTCCGCGGTCTCTAAATTGTCATGACTGCTTGTCTGACATACAGTTCTGGATGAGCAAAAATTTTCTCCAATTAAATATTCGGAAGACCGAAGCCACTGGCCTAGAAATTCAGTTGGCTGCGCCAGGCGCTAACGCCAAAAAAGGGCTATATTTCCGTCGATAAAGCCTTAGCGCCGGAATGCAGACCGATCTGCGCCGACGCCCAAATTCATTTGAGATTTAGCGCCGGCGCAAAGTGTTAGCGCCCGCTCGGGTGCGCGCGCAGCTTATGACGTCATATCCTCGCGCAACGCTGTTTTAGCGCCCCAAACTGGAAATTGAGTGGCGCCCGCCCAATGTGGGCGTGGCGCTATTAGGAATTGTAAAATGGAACGTTGCAGAGGCCCTGTGGGCCTCGTTGAGCGCAAATTAAAGGGCACCTCCACTGACCTATAAAGCCCAGCCATTTTGCTGCAATGACTTCACTGCTTTGGATTTCTACACAGAGACCAAGGGACAGAGATTCCAGATTTGGGACAAGATAGGAGAGGTCTTTCTGGCTTCTGGCCAGTGCTTTGACATTTGACTCTTGCTGATTTCACTGTTGCGACCTTGATTATGGGGGCTGCATGGGGGGCCAACATTGAGTTGCAGCATTATGTGCGGAGGGCTCGCAGACGCTGTGAGAGACGGGCAGCCATGCGTAGACACAGAAGGGCCATCAGGCGTCGCCAACGTAGGCCTTACGCACCCAGGCAATACCGGCAGCAGGTGTCCTATGTCACCATGTCTGCGGCACTTTGTGTAAAGAGGCTGCGCTTCAGAAGGGAGGTGGTTGGAGAGATCTGCCAGCTGCTCCACGCAGATTTGCAGCCACAGCTCATGTCCAGGACGTCTCTCTCGGTGGAAGTGAAGGTCACGGTGGCTCTCAGCTTTTATGCAAGCGGCTCGTTCCAAGCCGCTGCTGGGGACATCGCGAACATCTCCCAGTTCGCCGCACATCGCTGCATCTGGCAGGTCACCGATGCACTGTTCGCGAGGAGACACCAGTTCATCTCCTTCCCCATGACCCAACAGAGGCAGCAGCAGCGTGCAGTGGGATTTGGCAGGATCGCGGGCTTCCCCATGGTGCAGGGCGCCATTGACTGCACGCATGTGGCTATGCGGGCACCTATAGACAATCCCGAGGTTTACCGCAACCACAAGGGCTACCATTCCCTCAATGTGCAGCTGGTGTGTGACCACAGGCAGCGCATCCTAGCTGTAAATGCCCGCTTCCCAGGAAGCAGCCACGATGCTTTTATCCTGCGCCAGACTACTGTGGCTGACATGTTCCAGGCACAGCCTCCACCAAGGGGATGGCTTATCGGGGACAAGGGCTACCCTTTGTGCACATGGCTCATGACCCCGCTCCGCGCGCCCAGGACCCCAGCGGAGGACTCATACAACGAAAGCCATCAAGCAACAAGGAACGTCGTAGAGCAAACCATAGGCGTCCTCAAGCAACGCTTCCGCTGCCTGGATCGCTCCGGCGGCTCTCTACAGTATTCGCCGGATAGAGTGTCCCAGTTCGTCGTCGTGTGCTGCATGCTGCACAACCTGGCTATCCGCCGGACGCAGGCACTGCCACCTGACATTGCACCACCACCTGAGGAGGACGAGCAGGAGGACCATCAGGAGGAGGAGGGGGAGGAGCAGGCCAGGAGGGGGCCAGAAGGCCCAAGGGCCGTACGCCGGGGGCTTATTGCTCGACACTTCTAGGCCCGCTGTGAGGGAATGGCCTGTGGGAATGAGCGCACCTGAAGGCAGCCGCTCCGGAAGCCGTCAGCCGGTTAACGCAGCAAACACTTGAAACATGACACCTGGACAAGCTGAATAAATAAAAACCTTTATTTAACAAACTGAGGCCCCTTCCCACATGAAACTCAAAACACAGAACACACCCAAAAAACAGTCACAAACATATGTCACTCCCCCAACCTGGGGAGGACTAACAAAAGTTGGCCATCCACATGGCCTTCAACATTGGCCGTAACAAAAAAAGGGCCCCCCTCGCCAACAGAAAGACCCCCATAAAAACAAAAAATGCCTTCAATTTCGGCCATCCACAAAAATCAGCCCCCAAAACACAATCCCCCCCATATATACAATGCCACAGAGACCACACTCTAGCGGCTGTGCCGAGAGGGCGAGTCCTCAGAGAGCCTTCCCCGGCCCCTGCCCGGCCTGCTGCTCCGCCTCAACGTGGGCCCTGTGGCGGCCTCAAGGCTGGGGGAAGGCTCATGAGGGCCCCCATGCGTCGCGACAGATGCCCTTGGGGGTCGGCCAACACGACGCACGTCCCGGGAGGGGCCGGCTGCTGACTGGTTCGGCTGTGGCTGGCCAGCATCAGTGGCAGCAGCAGCTCCTCGCACCCTGGCTGGGGGGGTGGCAGTGTCGGATGCTCCAAGGGGGGCAAGCTGGCTGCTGCCAGGCGCGCGAGGCTCAGCAGACACAGTGGCAGTCGTCCGGCCTGGCAGTTCAGCTGGCGCAGCTATGTGCTGGAGGCCAGCCCGCTGTGTTGCAGCAGGGCGGCGGGTGCGGGTGCGACGCCTCTGCGTCAAAGCGAGTGTGGCAGAAGTCAGTGACCGCACTGCCCGGGTATGTGCCTCCAGCTGCTGTGACAGTGTGTCGAAGGAACCACCTCTCTGGCGACTCTCCTCCTGCAGTGCCGCGAGTAGTTCGACCCCCCTGGCGTGCGCTGCGGCCAGTTGCTCCACCCCCCTGGCCTGTGATTGGCCGAATGCTGCCACACTCTGAGCCAGGGACTCGATGGCGTGCGGCATCTGCTCCACAACCCCCATGAACTCATGGTGGCGCCGGTCAGACGCCACCGAGATCTCTTGCAGGAGGCGCACCTCCTGGCCGAGGCCACTCTCCGGACTGGAGAGAGGACTCTGCAGCTGGGGAGAAGCCGGCCGAGCTGGCCGACCCCTGCCGCCTGCCTGGACCCCACTGCAAGCAGGATCTGCCCTCCCCTGCAACACCTTCCCCTGGCTCTCCTGCATGCCAGACGTCCCCCCTTCATTGCCATCCCCTGACACGGCTGAGGGCTCGCCCGATGGGCCGGCTTCCTCCTCGTCCTGGACGTCCTCCTCCTCCAAGGGCCTGGCACCCGGCGCCTCAGGGACCACCTCCTCCTCAGCAGCTGAAAGCAGGAAGGCACAAGAGTAGCTTTAAAGTGAGGACAGGGCGTCAGCGAGGGACGCCTGAGCGGTGGCATTATGCGCATTTGTCCGTCAGTGGGAAAGGATTTAGATCGGAAGCACTAGGGCAACGAGAGAGCTGCAAGCGGTCATCTCCTTACCAGTGGCTTCCAGCACAGGGTCCGCATCCCCGATGGCTACAGGGCCAGTCACCCAGGGACGCAGGAGTCCAGCGACGCTCTCCTCCAGAGCACTTAGAGCCTGGTAGTGGGGCCGTCCACCACCGGTCTCCACCCGGCTGCGCGCATTTCTTGCCAGCTTGGCCTGCAAGAGAAAGGACGGACTCTAAGTACAGTGTGGTGCCCTGTTGCTGTGTGTACTGCCTCCCATGGTGGAATAGCCTGGCCAGTGTGGTCAGTGCAGAAAGTGCTGTTGATGATCATGCCAGTGGCATTGCTGCGTGAGGAGGGCTGCCCATTATGCCTTTGAGGTCCCTTTGCCCATAGTGTGAGGCTCACATGCAAGGATGAGGAGGACAGTGGAAAGGGTACTCACCTTCACCAGCCGACAGAGGTCATTGAACTTTTTGCGGCACTGGTCCGCAGTCCTGGGCACATCTGAGTTTGAGGAGACCCTGCGTGCGATGCTCCTCCAGGCTTTCCTGAACTCTCTCCTGGGAGCCTTTCTGCCATTGTCCGGGCACAAGATGGGTCTTCTCTCCTGGACAGCATCAATCAGCACCCTCAGTGCATGGTCTGAGAAGCGCTGGGCTCTTTCACGGGCCATCTCCATCTGTCCTGGCGCTATTTTGTCCCACCAGCACTGTTGAGGCCTAGCAGCAGGGCTCCAGTGTGCAGGGCGTGGCAGCAGTCAAAGTTGACCCTTCCCCCTTTAAGAGCAGGCCGGCGTCAGGGTGTCTGCTGTCAAGCAACACATGACCGCACCTGCGCTGCGCCCGGCATCGGCGTTATCAGGCCGCAGCGCCGGTTTAGCGCCGGAACCGAGCATTGCAACGCCGGTTTCAGCGCTCGCCAAAACTCTTGGCCAAATCCACTGAATTTCGGCGCGGTTGCCTGCAGTTTCCGGCGGGCGCTAAATTTACCGAATGCCCGACTTTAGCGCCCCAAAACTGTGCAAACTGAATTTCTAGGCCACTGTTTTTGGACCCTGCCACAAACTCCATTCCCTACCCGCTAACATCTGTCTGAGGCTGAACCACATTGTTCACAACCTTGGTGTCATATTTGACCCTGAAATGAGCTTCCGACCACATATCCGTAGAATAACAAAGACCGCCTATTTCCAACTCCGTAACATCGCCCGTCTCCGCCCTTGCCTCAGCTCATCTGCTGCTGAAACCCTCATCCATGCCTTTGTTACCTCTAGACTTGACTATTCCAACGCACTCCTGGCTGGCCTCCCACATTCCACCCTACGTAAGCTTGAGGTGATCCAAAACTCGGCTGCCTGTGTCCTAACTCGCACCAAGTCCCGTTCACCCATCTCCCCTGTGCTTGCTGACCTACATTAGCTCCTGGTTAAGCAACGCCTCGATTTCAAAATTCTCATCCTTGTTTTCAAATCCCTCCATGGCCTCACCCCTCCCTACCTCTGTAATCTCCTTCAGTCCCATAATCCCCCCGCGATATCTGCGCTCCTCTAATTCTGCCCTCTTGAGCATCCCTGATTATAATCGCTCAACCATTGGTGGCCGTGCCTTCTGTTGCTGAGGCCCTAAGCTCTGGAATTCCTTGCTTAAACCTCTCCGCCTCTCTTTCCTCCTTTAAGATGCTCCTTAAAACCTACCTCTTTGACCAAGCTTTTGGTCACCTGCCCTAATTTCTCCTTATGTGGGTTGGTGTCCATTTTTTTGTCTTATAATACTCCTGTGCAGCACCTTGGGATGTTTTACTACGTTAAAGGCACTATATAAATACAAATTGTTGTTGCGTGTGGAAGTGTACCTGGGATCACGTGGGCCTGGTGCTCTAATCAGTACATCGAAGGGAAAATGTCTGCCTCCAATACTGGTAACTTTCTTTATATTGCATTTCACTCAATGTATTTTCAGAATAATTATAAGGACTAGGAGAATAAATAGTTCCAAAATGACCTGCTCTCTCTGTCTCACACACAGACCCACCTAAAAAGATTACTCGGGAATTAATTCTTAAATCTAATTTGGGAATTAGAGTTCTGATAAATTGTTGAAGCTCTGTGATATTTCATATAAAATAACATGGACAAGTGATACAAACATAAATACAAAAGAGCCCAAACAAAGATCTGAAAAATCTGTACATTAATCATTGGCGGTGTGTCTGACAGTTTTACAATTTATTACATCACATTCCGGAGCTAATAGAATGAATAACTCTCTATCTAATCCCCTTACGCTGATGCAAACAGGCCCTGCATCGGTTTGCATCAACCGTAAAATTTTTGTGCGTAATTGCTGGGCAGTTGGTGTACAATTAGCCCAACTCTGTCATAGAGTCATAGGGGAAAAAATGAGTCGCGCCCACTTTGGGCAAAATTCATCGGTAGTGCCCCAAGAGGGAAGCGGGGTGCTACTAGAAGTGCCCCGCCTCCCTCTTGGGGTGCTGCAAGGGAATATTGCAGCGCAACATGCCGCAGTGCGTCGCGCCGCGGTACTGCAGGCCTTCCTCCCCTTCTTCAAGGAGAGGGGCCTTGCGCAGCGCGACCCAGGGCCCAGCTGGGCCACCAGGGATCGGAGTGCCGGCAAAAGAGCTCGGCACTCAAGAGAAGTGCCGGGCTCACGGAGCACAGCCGGCACTCCACGGGGGAGCTGCAGAGGAGGCCGGGGACGGCAACGGGGCAGGTGCTGGCAGGCAGCCAGCAATAAAGATGGCCACCCGGCACCTCGCCTTTAAATAGCACCACACCAGCTGCAGGTAGGCCCCCCTGACCCCTTTGGACATAGCGTCTGGTGGTAAGTCAGGGGGCGCTATCGAAGATCGCGGCTGGGGCGCTGCTCACGCCGATGACATCATCGCCGGCGGTGCAGCTCTGCGGGTTGCTAACGGTTACCGCCGCCACTAACCTCCTGCTGAATTTTGCTTTGGACGCTAACGGGAGGCGCAAAGCAACCGAATATTTCCCTCACAGAGTCATAACGGCACAGAAGGAGGCCTTTCTGCCCATCGAGTCTGTGCCGGCTCTCTGTAGAGCAATCCAGTCAGTCCCATTCCCCTGCTCTATCCCCGTAGCCCTGCAAGTTTATTTCCCTCAAGTGCCTATCCAGTCTCCCCTTGAAAACATTGAGTGTCTCCGCTTCCACCACTTCTGTCGGCAGCGAGTTCCAGGTCCTCACCACTCGCTGCGTAAAAAAGTTTTTGCTCACATCCCCCCTGTATCTCTTGCCCAAAACCTTAAATCTGTGTCCCCTCGTCCTTGTACCATCAACTAGTGGGAACAGCCTTTCTCCGTCTAGCCTATCCAAACCCGTCATAATCTTGTACACCTCTATCAAATCACCCCTCAACCTCCTTTGCTCTAATGAAACAAATCCAACTTCTCCAACCTGTCCTTGTAGCTAAGATCCCCCATCCTCAGAACATTCTGATAAATCTCCTCTGCACCCTCTCAAGGGCCTTCACATCCTTCCTAAAGAACTGGACGCAATACTCCAGTTGTGGCCTAACCAGCGCTTTATAAAAGTTCAGCGTAGCTTCTCTATTTTTGTACTCAATACCTCTATTTATGAAGCCCAAGATCCCATATGCTTTGTTAACCACTCTCTCAATATGTCCTGCCACCTTCAGGGACGTATGCACATTAACTCTGTCCCTGCAGACTTTTAAAACTGTGCCATTAAGTCTATATTGCCTCTCCCTGTTCCTTCTGCCAAAATGCATCACCTCACATTTCTCTGTTAAATCTCCCTGTTCCATCTGCCACTCGTCTGCCCATTCTGCTAGCCTTTCTATGTCCTGTTGCAGTCGATTTGTAGCATCCCCACTGTTTGTCACACCCCCAAGTTTGGTGCCAGCGGCAAATTTAGGAACTCTACTCTGTATTCCAATATTCAGGTCATTTAAATATATCAAAAAAGCAGTGGCCCCAGCACTGACCCTTGGGGAACACCACTGTCTACCATCCTCCAGTCTGAAAAACAGCCATTTACCACAACTCGCTGTTTTCTGTCCTTAAGCCAATTCCTTATCTAAGCTGCCACTGACCCACCTATTCTATGAGCCTCAATTTTGTTAACCAGCCTTCTATGTGGTACTTTGTCAAACACCTTCCGAAAATCCATGTAGACAACACCCATTGCATTCCCTTCATCAATCCTCTGTTACTTCATCAAAAAATTCAATTAGATTAGTCAAGCACGATCTGCCTTTTACAAATCCGTATTGGCACTCCTTAATTAACTTAAACCTCTCCAAGTGCCTGTTCATTTTTTCCTTGATTATTGTTTTTAAAACTTTACCCACCACTGATGTTAAACTGACCGGCCTGTAGTTACTAGGATTGTCCTTACACCCTTTCTTGAACAATGGTGTCACATTTGCCACTTTCCAATCCTCAGGCACCTCCCCCGCATCTAGGGAAGATTGGAAAATTATGGCAAGCCCTTCCACTATCTCCTCCCCCAATTCCCTTAGCAACCTGGGATGCAAGCCATCTGGACCAGGCGACTTGCTCACTCTAAGCATACCTAGCCTTTCTAGTACATCCTGTCTATCAATTTTCTCCCCTTCCATTGCTTCTACCTTTTCCACTTCTACCGATATTTTGTCAGCATCCACCTCCTTAGTAAACACCGATACAAAGTACTCATTGATTATTCTAGCCTTGCCCTGCGCCTCTAAGCATACATCACCTTCTTTGTTTCTAATAGGCCCCACCCCGCCTCTTACTACCCGCTTACTGTTTACATACCGGTAGAAGATTTTTGTGTTCCTCTTTATGTTAACCGCCATTCTACTCTCATAGGGGTAGATTTTCCTGGAGCCGTCAGGCGGGGTTTCAGGCGTGTGGGGGGGGGGGGGAAATCCCGATTTCGGGGGTCCCGACACCATCCCGCCCAAAACCCGCCTCCACGTAAGTTTCAGGGGAGGCGGGTACCCGCCCCGCACTGGGACCCACCGACCTGAGGCGGGAAGGGATTAGTGCCAATTAACTGACTGTTAACAGTTGAAGGACTTGGCGGGGTCGCGATGTCGGTGTTCAGGTGAGTGATGGGTGCATGAGTGCAAAGGTAAGTGTGTTTGGTGTGTCTAAAGTGTGTAAAGAAGTTTAAATTACCTGTACTTACCTTAACAGCCTTCCTTCCTCAAGGTTTCAGGAGTCCATCACTTAGCCGGCACTGAAAGCAAAATGGCTGCGAACTATCAAAAGTGACAGCCTGCAGCTTTCAGTGCCGGTGAGAGTTCTAACTGAGTCTGTGTAGAAGGACTCAGGTCAGAAGTCAGACTGTCAGTGTTTGACAGCTTCAAACAGCTGTGAAACACTGATATTTCATCTGTCAAGACCTCTTGACAGATGAAATTTCAGTCTGTGACGTCACCTGTTGCCGGGTGGCCCTTAATTGGCCTGCTGGGCCCGCTGGGTGGGCTTAACAAGGTCAATCAAGGGAAAATCGCGTGGATTGGCCAAACGTCGATGTAGGCGGGACTAAAACCCAAAAGTTGTAGTCCCGCCTCCTTCCCGACAGCTTTAGGAAAATCTACCCCATAGTCTCTCTTTGCCAATCTCATTTTCATCTTCACATCCCCTCTTAACTTATTGTATTTGGCCTGGTTCTCCCTTGAAGAATTCACCTGACATGCATCCTACACCCTCTTTTTGTGTTTTATCATCTTCTATCTCCCTCGTCATCCACGGAGCGCTTGCTTTGGTTCCCTTCCCCTTCCCTCTTGTTGGAATGTACTGAGCCTGTACTTGGAACATCTCCTCCTTAAAGATCACCCATTGTTCCGTTACAGTTTTTCCTGTCAGTCTTTGGTTCAATTTTATCCTGGCTAGATCCTTTCGCATCCCATTGAAGTTAGAAGTTCCACTCTAGATTGTCCCTTGCTCCTCTCCATTGTTAATCTAAATGGTCCACGTTGGTACCAACGACACAGGTAGGACTAAGAAAGAGGTTCTGCTGAGAGAGTTTAAGCAGCTAGGGGCTAAATTAAAAAGCAGAACCACAAAGGTCATTGGGGGAAAAATTCGGTTGCTTTGCACCTCCCGTTGGGCGCTAATGGGGCGCAAAGCAACTAGCGCCCGGGAGCGGTGATGTTTGCGCCGCTCGCGAAAGTGACCAGACATTTTGCGGCGGTGCTAAACACTACCACCACGATCTCCTGCACCCACAGATCATGACGTTAGTCGAGCGTGCAACGCCCCGGTAGTGCCCCGAACTAGATATTGAGTGGCGCCCCTTGCCTTACCACCTGCCGCTGGCAACGAAAGGTTGAGGGGAGCGTTTTGCAGTCAGGAAGCGACTGGGGGAGCGCTATTTAAAGGCGACCGCTTCCTGCCTTTTTTTGTCAGCGACATTTTTGTACCACGCATTCTGAGAGAGAGAGAGACTTCTGGAGAGATTCAACACTGTGTGAAGGAGTTTTGGGTACTGAGCAGCACTTTGCTGGTTCATTTTGATTTGACCTTCCTTGCATCGATTTAGAAGAGACTATGGGGGCTGCACTCTGAGCTCTTTCCCTGGGTCTCTCCATTGTTCTTTCCAGCAGATTTGATGTACAGGTCCCTCCAGGCTGAGATTCAAGGCTGCAATGAGCAGGGTGTGGATGGAGAGCAAGATCGACCCTCCCCTTTAAGAACTGGCCGGCGCCAGTGTGTCTGTGTTCCATTGCTGACTGACATCACATGAGCTTCGCTAGCGCACTGAGGTAGCGCAACTCCCAAAGATGTCGGGGAACATAGGGTCTAATGAGAGGGAGGAACTGATAGAAATCAGTATTTGTAGGGAAATGGTGTTAGGGAAATTGATGGGATTGAGGGCTGATAAATCCCCAGGGCCTGATAATCTACATCCTAGGGTACTTAAGGAAGTGGCCCTAGAAATAGTAGATGCATTGCGGGTCATCTACCAAAATTCGATAGACTCTGGAACAGTACCCATGGATTGGCGGGTAGCTAATGTTACCCCACTGTTCAAAAAGGGTGGTAGAGAGAAAATGGGGAATTACAGACCGGTAAGCCTGACATCGGTAGTGGGGAAAATGCTCGAGTCCATTATTATAAAGGATGTAATAGCAGAGCACTTGGAAAAAAGTGACCGGATCGGACAAAGTCAACATGGATTTACAAAAGGTAAATCGTGCTTGACTAATCTACTGGAATTTTTTGAGGATGTAACTGGTAAAATAGATAAGGGAGAACCAGTGGATGTGGTGTATTTGGATTTTCAAAAGGCTTTCGATAAGGTCCCGCATAAGAGATTAGCGTGTAAAATTAAGGCACATGGGATTGGGGGCAAGGTACTGACTTGGATAGAGAACTGGTTGGCGGACAGAAAGCAAAGAGTTGGAATAAACGGCTCTTCTTCCGAGTGGCAGGCAGTGACTAGTGGGGTACCGCAGGGATCGGTCCTTGGGCCCCAGCTATTCACAATATATATTAATGATCTAGACAAGGGAACTAGATGTAATATCTCCAAGTTTGCAGACGACACAAAGCTGGGTGGGCGTGTGTGCTGTGAGGAGGATACCGAGAAACTCCCGTATGATTTGGACAGGTTGGGTGATTGGGCAGAAGCATGGCAGACGCAATATAACGTGGATAAATGCGAGGTTATCCACTTTGGTGGCAAAAACAGGAAGGCAGATTATTATCTGAATGGCAATAGATTGGGAGAAGGGGAAGTGCAACGAGACCTGGGCGTCCTTGTGCACCAGTCGCTGAAAGTAAGCATGCAGGTGCAGCAGGCGGTTAAGAAGGCAAATGGTATGTTGGCCTTCGTAGCGAGAGGGTTCGAGTACAGGAACAAGGATGTCTTGCTGCAGTTGTACAGGGCCTTGGTGAGACCACATCTGGAGTATGGTGTGCAGTTTTGGTCGCCTTATCTGAGGAAGGATGTTCTTGCCATGGAAGGAGTGCAGCGAAGATTCACCAGGCTGATACCTGGGATGGCAGGAATGACGTATGAGGAGAGATTGGGTCGATTGGGCTTGTACTCGTTGAAGTTTAGAAGAATGAGAGGGGATCTCATCGAAACTTATAAAATTCTAACAGGACTAGACAGACTAGATGCAGGAAGGATGTTCCCGATGGTCGGGGAGTCCAGAACCAAGGGTCACAGTCTAAGGATAAGGGGTAAGCCATTTAGGACAGAGATGAGGAGGAATTTCTTCACCCAGAGAATGGTGAACCTGTGGAATTCTCTACCAAAGAAGGCAGTAGAGGCCAATTCATTAAATATATTCAAGAAGGAGTTAGATATATTTCTTAAGGCTAAAGGGATCAAGGGATATGGGGAGAAGACAGGAACGGGGTACTGAATTTGGACGATCAGCCATGATCTCATTGAATGGCGGAGCAGGCTCGAGGGGCCGAATGGCCTACTCCTGCTCCTATCTTCTATGTTTCTATGTATGTTTCTGTGCCTTAAGAGAGGTGTGTAGCGCTCCAATAATCTCCAGGGACCATAGAATCCAAGTTTGCAGTCGGAGGCGATAATTAGTATTATGTCCGTGTGTAATTGAGACACGGACTGCAGGAGTTGGTTATAACAGGTCTTTACTGAGTGGAGACAAACTGGAACTACTATGCAAAAGTTACTACACAGGCTTATATACAGGGGTGGTCACTACTGGTACTGCAGTATACAGGGGCTGCAGAATATAGTTCCTTCTGCAAAGTACATACACTACAATTAGCAGCAGGCGCTAAACTTTGCGCCGGCCAATAATTGCACCCCAAACGGGGTGATACCGAATTTCTCCCCCATAATCTCTGGATTATTACCGGAGCCACGAGCAAATTGGCATAGGGTCAATAGGATCAGGGAGATGAAAGCGTGGCTCAAAGATTGGTGTGGGTGAAGTGGGTTTCGATTTGTGGGGCACTGGCACTAGTATTGGGGAAAGAGAGGGCTGTTTCATTGGGACAGACTACACCTCAACCATGCCGGGACCAGTTCTAGCGAATCGAATAACTAGGGAGGTAGATAGGGTTTTAAACTAAATAAGGGGGGAGGCGGAGGGTCCTGGTGGAGAGAAATCTAGAATGCTAAAAAGAAAAGACAAGGAAGCAGTGCAGGAAAGTGATTGGGGTAAGGATAACCAGATTGTGTCAGGAAGGGACAGAGCGTATGAACAAAAGAGTGCACTAACAAGTAGGGTCCGGGTAAGAAAACATGGTAAGACAAATAGGGCCATAGTATAAAAAAATGTTAAGATGTCTAAAAATGTTAAAAAGACAAATCTAAAGGCACTGTACCTGAATGCATAATAAGGTAGATGAATTAACAGTGCAAATAGATGAAAATGGATATGATATAATTGCGATTACGAAGACAGGTCTGCAGGTTGACCAAGGCTGGCAGCTGAAAATCCAAGGATATTCGATATTTAGGAAGGACAGGCAAAAAGGAAAAGGAGGTGGGGTGGCATTGTTAGTAAAGGATGAAATCGAGCAATAGTGAGAAAGGATATTGGCTCAGAAAATCAGGATGTAGAATCAGTCTGGGTGGAGCTAAGAAGCACCAAGGGGCAGAAAACATTGGTGGGAGTTGTCTATAGGCCTCCAAACAGTAGTGGTAATGTAGGGGATGGCATCAAACAGAAAATTAGAGATGCATGTAACAAGGGTACTACAGTAATCATGGGTGACTTTAATCTACATATAGACTGGCCAAACCAAATTAGCAATAATACAGGAAACTTTGGTTTATCCGGAGGTTGTATGTCCGGAATACTCGATCTAACGGCAAAAATCAGGAGCCGTTTTCTGTAAGTTTTTTTAGGTCTCGTTCTTTTTTTTCCCCAGTCAGCCACTGCAAGGTCTGTAGCTATAGCAACAGCTTCAGCTAGAGACGCTTGCAGCTGCAGCCGACTCTTTAGAAGCTGTTGCTAAGCAACAGTGTTTGTTGTCAGATACGGAGATGAAAACCTCCGTATGCTTCAACATTAACTTTGTATGTCCGGCAGTTTTGATAGATCGGCAATACGCCGGTCCCGTCGCTGCCGGATATCACAAAGTTTCCTGTACTGTGGAGGATGAATTCCTGGAGTGTGTACGAGATTTTTTTTAGACCAGTACGTTGAGGAGCCAACTAAGGAACAGGCTATCCCAGATTGGGTATTGTGCAATGAGAAGAGGTTAATTAATAATCTTGTTGTGTGGGGTCCTTTAGGGAAGAATGATCATAACATGATAGAATTCTTCATTAAAATGGAAAGTGAAGTAGTCCAATCCGAAGCTAGGGTCCGAAATCTAAACAAAGGAAACTACGATGGTATGAGGAGGGAGTTGGCTATGATAGGTTGGGGAGCTTCATTAAAAGGCATGACGGTAGATAGGCAATGGCGAACGAATGCATGAATTGCAACAGTTATACATTCCTTTCTGGCGCAAAAACACAAAAGGAAAAGTGGCCCAACCATGGCTAACAAAAGAAATTAAGGATAGTATTAGATCCAAAGAGGAGTCATATAAAGCTGCCAGAAAAAGTAGCAAGCCTGAGGATTGGGAGCGGTTTAGAGTTCAGCAAAAAAGGACCAAGAGATTGATTAAGAGGGGAAAAATAGAGTTTGAGAGTAAACTTGCAAGGAACATAAAAGCGGATTGTAAAAGCTTCTACAAGTATGCAAAAAGAAAAAGATTAGTGAAGACAAATGTAGGTCCCTTACAATCAGAAACGGGAGAATTTATAATGGGGAACAAGGAAATGGCAGAGCAATTAAACAAATACTTTGGTTCTGTCTTCACGGAAGAGGACACAAATAACTTCCCAGAAATGCTAGGGAACCAAGGGTCTAGTGAGAAAGAGGAATTAAAGGAAATTAGTATTAGTAAAAAAAGACTGCTGGAGAAATTAATGGGACTGAAAGCCGATAAATCCCCAGGGCCTGATAATCTACATCCCAGAGTACTAAAAGAGGTAGTCATGGAAGTAGTGGATGCATTGGTTGTCATCTCCCAAAATTCTATAGATCATGGAACAGCTCTTGCAGATTGGAGGGTGGCAAATGTAACACCACTATTTAAAAAAGGAGGGAGAGAGAAAACAGGGAACTACAGACCGGTTAGCCTAACATCAGTGGTAGGGAAAATGCTAGAGTCTATTATAAAGGATGTGATAACAGGACACTTAGAAAATATCAACAGGATTAGACAAAGTCAACATGGATTTACGAAAGGGAAATCGTGTTTGACAAACCTACTGGAGCTTTTTGATGGTGTAACTGGTAGAATAGATAAGGGAGAACCAGTGGATGTGGTGTATTTGGATTTTCAGAAGGCCTTTGGATAAAGTCCCACATAAGAGGTTAGTGTGCAAAATAAAGCACATGGGATTGGGGGTAATATACTAACATGGATTGAAAATTGGTTAACAGACAGGAAACAGAGAGTAGGAATAAATGGATCTTTTTCGGGGTGGCAGGCGTTGACTAGTGGGGTACCGCAGGGATCAGTGCTTGGGCCCCAGCTATTCACAATATATATCAATGATTTGGATGAGGGAGCCAAATGTAATATTTCCAAATTTGCTGACGACACGAAACTAGGTGGGATTGTGAGTTGTGAGGAGGATGCAAAGAGGCTTCAAGGCGATTTAGACAAGTTGAGTGAATGGGCAAATACATGGCAGATGCAGTATAATGTGGTTAAATGTGAAGTTAACCACTTCGGTAGAAAAAAAGAAAGGTAGAGTATTATTTAAATGGTGCTAGATTGGGAAATGTTAATGTACAAAGGGACCTGGGTGTCCTTGTACACCAGTCACTGAAAGCAAACATGCAGGTGCAGCATGCAGTTTGGAAGGCAAATGGTATGTTGGCCTTCATTGCAAGAGGATTTGAGTACAGGAGCAAGGATGTCTTACTACAGTTGTACAGGGCCTTGGTGAGACCACACCTGGAGTACTGTGTGCAGTTTTGGTCTCCTTACCTAAGAAAGGATATACTTGCCATAGAGGGAGTGCAGTGAAGATTCACCAGACTGATTCCTGGGATGGCAGGACTGTCGTATCAAGATAGATTGGGTCAACTAGGCCTGTATTCACTAGAGTTGGGATCTCATTGAAACGTATAAAATTCTGACAGGGCTAGACAGACTGGATGCAGGGAGGATGTTTCCCCTGGCTGGGGGCTCTAGAACGAGGGGTCACAGACTCAGGATACGGGGTAGGACATTAAGGACTGAGATGAGGAGAAATTTCTTCACTCAGAGGGTGGTGAACCTGTAGAATTCTCTACCACAGAAGGCTGTGGAGGCCAAGTCACTGAATATATTTAAGAAGGAGATAGATAGGTTTCTAGACGCAAAAGGCATCAAGAGGTATGGGGAGAGAGCAGGAATATGATATTGAGATAGAGGATCAGCCATGATCATACTGAATGGGGGAGCAGGCTCGAAGGGCCGAATGGCCTACTCCTGCTCCTATTTTTCTATGTTTCTAAATCTTATGATACGATGATCACTCGTACCCAAGTGTTCTCCCACAGGCACTTGGTCGACCTGGCCCACCTCATTCCCCAGCACCAGATCCAGCAATGCCTCCTTCCTAGTTGGGCCAAGAACATATTGGTCAAGGAAATTCTCCTGAACACATTTCAGAAATTCCTCCCCCTCCTTTCCCTTTACCCTAGCATTATCCCAATCGATATTTGGGTAATTAAAGTCCCCCAATATCGCCACTCTATAGCTCTTGCATATCTCTGCGATTTCCCTGCAGATTTGCTCCTCTACCTCCCTCTCACTATTTGGAGACCTGTAGAATACCCCCAATAGCGTGATCATACCCTTTTTGCTCCTCAACTCTAACCAAATGGATTCTGTCCTTGTCCCCTCAAGAACATCCTCCCTTTCCAACACTACAATGTCTTCCTTAATCAGCACTGCCACCCCACCTCCCTTTTTTCCTTCCCTATCTTTTCTGAACACCTTGTACCCTTGAATATTAAGCACCCAGTCCTCATCGTTTTTAAGCCACGTTTCCGTTATTGCCACACGGCTAATTGTGCTTGTAGCTCATCAACCTTATTCACCGCACTTTGTGCGTTTACGTACATGCATTCTAAACCCATTTTTGAATTTTTTGTAGTATTTCTTAGTCTGCTCCTATCTAATATGGTGCTACTACCGTCTCTAGTACTATCTTCTCTAGTACTATCCAACACACTCACTCTTTTATGCACCTTATTCCTCTTTTCTACTCCTATATGCTGGTGCCCACTCCCCGCCAAGCTAGTTTAAACCCTCCCCAATAGCACTAACAAACTTCCCTGCGAGAATATTGGTCCCGGCTCTGTTGAGGTGTAACCCGTCCAGCTTGTACAAGTCCCACCTTCCCCAGAAACGGTCCCAATGCTTCAGGAATCGAAAGCCCTCCCTCCTGCACCATCTCTCTAGCCATGCATTCATCTGTTCTATCCTCCTATTCCTGCACTCACTCGCACGTGGCACGGGGAGTAATCTGGAGATTACTACCTTTGATGTCCCGCTTTTTAATCTCTCTCCTAGCTCCCTAAACTCTGCCTGCAGGTCCTCATCCCTCTTTCTACCTATGTCATTGGCACCGATATGGACAACGACCTCTGGCTGTTCACCCTCCCCCGTCAGAGTGTCCTGCAGCCACTCAGTGACATCCTTGACCCTGGCACCAGGGAGGCAACATACCATCCTGGAGTCATGTCTACAGCCGCAGAAACGCCTGCCTGCTCCCCTAACTATTGAATCCTCTACCGCTATTGCTCTTCCAATCTTTTTCCTCCACCCCCCCCCCCCCCCCGTGCAGCTGAGCCACCCATGGTGCCGTGGACTTGACTCTGGCTGCACTCCCCAGAGGAACCATCACCCTCACCAGTACTCAGAACAGAATACTGGTTGGAGAGCGCGATGCACTCCGGGGGCTCCTGCACTACCTGCCTGGTCCTCCTCTTCTGTCTGGTGGTCACCCATTCCCTCTCTGCCTGCATATTCTTAAGCTGCGGGGTGACCACCTCTAGCAACATGCTATCCACGTAACTCTCAGCCTCACAGATGCGCCGCAGTGACTCCAGCCGCCGCTCAAGCTCCGAAACCTGGAGCTCGAGTTGCTGTAGCTGGCGACACTTCCCACACGTGGTCGTCCAGGCTACGCGAAGCGTCCAGGACTTCCCACATGGCACAGGATGTGCACTCCACAGGACTGAGCTGCCCTGCCATGCCTCTATTTAATAGACTAAGAACTAACCCAGCAGAAATAAAGTTAAAACTTAACAAAAAACACTCACCAGCTACTCACCAATCAGTTCCTTCCCTTGTGTCCTTTTAACTGCTCCGCTCTCGTTGTGCTCCCTCCAGGTCCGCTCCTTCCGGTCTCAGGCTCCTGCCGCTCGGGACTGCTCCTTTTAAGTGGTCCGCTCTCACAGTGCTCCCTCCAGGTCCGCTCCTTCTGGTCTCAGGCTCCTGCCGCTCGGGACTGCTCCTTTTAACTGCTCCGCTCTCGTTGTGCTCCCTCCAGGTCCGCTCCTTCCGGTCTCAGGCTCCTGCCGCTCGGGACTGCTCCTTTTAACTGCTCCGCTCTCACTGTGCTCCCTCCAGGTCCGCTCCTTCCGGTCTCAGGCTCCTGCCGCTCGGGACTGCTCCTTTTAACTGCTCCGCTCTCGTTGTGCTCCCTCCAGGTCCGCTCCTTCCGGTCTCAGGCTCCTGCCGCTCGGGACTGCTCCTTTTAACTGCTCCGCTCTCACTGTGCTCCCTCCAGGTCCGCTCCTTCCTGTCTCAGGCTCCTGCCGCTCGGGACTGCTCCTTTTAACTGCTCCGCTCTCACAGTGCTCCCTCCAGGTCCGCTCCTTCCGGTCTCAGGCTCCTGCCGCTTGGGACTGCTCTTTTTAAGTGGTCCGCTCTCACAGTGCTCCCTCCAGGTCCGCTCCTTCCTCTGCGCCAGCAATTGGGATTTCCAAGGCAGTGAGGATCATCTGTCAAGGCGTACCTTGACAGATCGCAAGTTCGGGATTTAGCGCATGCACTTCCTGAACTTGCGGTCAATTTCAAAGGTGCTATGATGGCATACTCTCAGAATACGCCGTCATACCCACTGCAAATTCTGCCCCAGTGTCTTCCTTCCTTTACAGACCAGTTCAGGTGTGGTCCACTACACAATACTTTATGCCATTTCCTTCAGCAATTGAAGTCTCCAAATTGCAGAATTTACTGCAAGCATGATCTCAAACTATTATGAAACAATCTTCCAGGAACCCTAACATTCTGTCAAAACCTTTAACTGGATGCACAAGGATAGTGACTGACCAGCTACGCATTTGCAGCATTCTGTTTTTATTTCAGTTTTCCAGCATTCAGAGTTTTCCTTTTTTATCCCAATTATAATGAACTTTTGTGCCCAGCCTGCCCTAAGAGAGCAAGATTACAAACCACTGCAAGATCAACCGATGGTTGGAAAGGCTGATTTTCCCCACACTGCTCAACAGTGTTTCCTGGTGGTTAAACCAGGGAATGACATGAGCAGCAGCCTGGGAAATCTCGATGGATTGTATCGGCCTCCAAATTTAGCATAACGTGGATGTAGAAGGCTTACTTAAAAGGGAGAGGGGGGACAATAGTGAAACCAATTACAAATAAAGTGCTTTCAGGTTTTAAAATATTTTCAATCTTTTTTTAATTTACCCTTCCTCCAATGACATCCTTAAACAAGTCTAATGTTGTGCTATAACATTGTCGAATCACATAAATTCAAACAGTCTTAAAGAAAAGACTCCTCTCTGTAGATCCATTCTGCACTTTAATTTGGAAATTCATTTTGAATTATCTTTTTCTACTTGTGCTTCTTAAGAATAGTTATTCCATATTCATTTGCAATTGGTTAATTTGCAACCATTTGCAATATGTTTATAATTATGCCTTAAAAAACAATATTTCTTCCAGCATTGAATGGATACTCAGGTGACTGGCACCAAACTTGTCTCTGAAGCTAAAAGACCTGCCAAGCATTGCTCACTTTGGATTTAGAAGGTGATCGATTTTGTTCAGACTTGTCAACTCTCCCACTTTCGACAGGAGTCTCATGTAGGGGATTGTGATCTCCTGTCTGTATGGAACGTACTGGCAATTCCCGGCATTTCTCTATTAAAATTTTAAGCCCCTGGTTCGGCTGATGGCTCAGCAGTTTAAGACAGTGAGTAGCTGAACCACGGAGCGTTCGTTAATCTCAGCCAGGGCCACAGTAGGGACACTTTAATTGGGCTCCAAATGCCGGAGGAGGAGGAAAATTGTCTGATGTTCCTATTCCTGATTGTTATTCAACGACCCTGCTCGAAATGTGCATGTGGATGTTAAGTGAAGACAAGAATGGACTGAATTGTGGAGCCGTTGTTGAATACTTTGCTAACATTGCCTGGCTCACACTGAATAATGGTCACCTAGGCAAGATACAGAGATACAAAAGCAAAATACTGCGGATGCTGGAAATCTGAAATAAAAACAGAAAATGCTGGAAATACTCAGCAGGTCAGGCTGCATCTGTGGAGAGAGAAACAGAGTTAATGTTTCAGGTCGATGACCTTTCGTCAGAACTGGAAAAAGCTGGAGCTGGAACAGGTTTTTAAGCAAGTGCAGGGGCAGGGAAAGTGGGTAGGGAAGGAAAGAACAAAAGGGAAGGTCTGTGATAGGATGGAAGGTAGGAGAGATTAAGAGACATTAAGAGATGGTGCAAGGCAAAAGGAGATGGTAATGGGACAAGTTAAGAAACAAAAGATGGCTCTAGATGAAGTGTAAATGGCACTGGCAGAATGAAAGACAGCTGCCATGTGGGAGAGAGAAAAATAAATAAATAAAATAAATGGGGAAAAATAGGATAGGGGCCGAGGTTATGATCTGAAATTGTTGAACTCTATGTTGAGTCCAGAGGGCTGTAAAGTGCCTAATCGAAAGATGAGGTGCTGTTCCTCGAGCTTACGCTGAGCTTCATTGGAACAGTGTAAGAGCCCAAGGACGGTGAGATCTGAGTGGGAGTGAAGCGGAGAATTAAAGTGACAGGTGACCGGAAGCTCAGGGTCACCCTTATGGACTGAATGGATGTGTTCCGCAAAGCGATCACCCAATCTTGTGTTTGGTCTCCCCAATGTAGAGGAGACCACATCGTGAGCAGCGAGTACAGTATACTAAATTGCAAGAAGTACAAGTAAGCCGCTGTTTCACCTGGAAGGAGTGTTTGGGACCCTGGACAGTGGGAAGGGTGGAGGTAAAAGGACATGTGTTGCATCTCCTGTGCTTGCACGGGAAGGTGCCGGGCAAAGGGGAAGGGGTGTTCGGGGTGATAGAGGAGTGGACCAGGGTGTCGCGGAGGGACCGGTCCCTTCGGAATGCTGAAAGGGGAGGTGAGGGGAAGATGTGTTTGGTGGTGGGATCACGCTGGAGGTAGCGGAAATAGCGGAGGATGATCCGTTGAATGTGGAGGCTGGTGGGTGAAAGGTGAGGACAAGGGGAACCCTATCGTGGTTCCGAGAGGGAGGGGAAGGGGTGAGAGCAGAAGTGGGGGAAATAGAACGGACACGGTCAAGGGCCGTGTCAACCACGGTAGAGGGGAATCCTCGGTTGAGGAGAAAGGAAGACATGTCGGAAGCACTGGTATGGAAGGTGGCATTGTCAGAGCAGATGCGGCAGAGACGGAGAAACTGGGAGAATGGAATAGAGTCCTTACAGGAAGTGAGCTGGGAGGAAGTGTAGTCCAGGTAACTGTGGGAGTCAGTGGGCTTGTAGTGAATGTTTGTCAATAGCCTATCCCCAGAGATGGAGACAGAGAAGTCGAGGAAGGGAAGGGAAGAGTGGGAGATGTGAAGGTGAGGGAAAGTGAATGAAATGTTCTAGTTCAGGGCGAGAGCAGGAAACAGCACCGATACAGTCATCAGTGTACCGGAAAAAGAGGTGAGGGAGGGGACCTGAGTAGGACTGGAACAAAGAATGTTCCACATATCCCATGAAAAGGCAGGCATAGGGCTGTTGCCATATTGTAGAACTTTACAGCAGCAAAGGCTCAGTTCCTTCAGGACTTGAAGAGAAAAGGATAAAAAATTGGCTAAAAAAAAAGTAGGGAACTAAAACCATAGAACCACGGGCCTATCGTTTTAATAGAGGGCTTTCACTGGGGAAATGCCAGGAATTACCAGTACATTCCATACACACTGAATATTGCAGGCCTAAGGCTGGAGATCACAATCCTACAGTTTTAATATAGGGCTTTCATTAGTGCTGTGATAGTCCTTTCCACAGTGCTTCTTGCTGGCTAGCTTGGGATTTCTTTCTTTTGGTCAGCTGGCTGTCTAACAAATGCAGAAATCCATCACTAAGCTCCAAGTCAAGTTATTGAGAAATCCACACAGGTAGCGTTTCTGTTGGCCTAATACAAAGTGCACTCACCTCCAGACCTCATTACAAACCCTGGTCCAAACATAGGCACAAGAACCAAATTCCAACTGTGAGGTGAGAGTGACCGACCTTGTCGTCAAGGCAGCATTCGACCGAGTGTGACACCAACGAGCCCGAGTAAAACTGAAGTCAATAGGGATCGGAGGATAAACTCTCCAGTGGCTGGAATCATACCTGGCACAAAGGAAGATGGTTGTGATTGTTGAAGGTCAATCATCTCAGCCTAGGACATCGCAGCAGGAGTTCCTCAGGGCAGCATCCTAAACCCAGGCAACTGTAGGTTTGAGTCCTAAGTAACTCCAAGTATCAGGAGCTCCTCATGACAGTACAATACATCATAAATGTGGGTGCATTGCCAGCACCCTCCTGGCTACAGCAAGGACACACACACCATAGCCCATCGAATGGCAGTTCTTAGCACTTGGAGTTGCAAAGCTTTGGCAGTAGCTGCTTCTCTCTGCAACCCATTCGTGGTAGGCACCAATCCCAGATATAAAAGCAATATGCTCTCATACCCAACTTCCAGCTAATGCCTTTCAGCAACTGTTGTTCCAAGTCTCAGAGTTCCCTCATCAGCTATCTGACAGGCATTTGCCTTCTATGTGGTAGACCTACACAGGTCAGCTTGCCAGCCAACGAAGCCGAATGCTGTATATCACACTTACCTATCATTAACTGGTACAAAAAGAGAAGAAAATGTATTTAATGCTTATACGTTCCAAAAGGAAGCACTTGAAAATCCCCATCAGGCAGAGAGAACAATTATAGTTTCACACAGGATTTGACAATTTTTATGAGCCTATCATCTGTAAAAGGTCTAAGTTCAGGACTATTTTTGATTTATTGGTTGTTATTTGAGTGGTTCGATTTTTGGGGGGCTTTTTATGACGTCGTCCACTGGTTTTTGTGAGTTGTCAGGTTGACGTATGCAACACAGGAGAGCAATCTGGGAGAATTGGTGGACAGTTTATTAAAATCAACAGCAAAGCGCGCGGCAGCAGTAAGGGAGCTTAAATGGATCTCAGGATGTACAGCTAGAGGGATAAAGTACAAAACCCAGGAGGTGATAATAATGAGTATAAACAAGGAGCTGGTGTAGCTACATCTGGAATACTCTGTACGATTCTGGTCACTGTACTATTGCAAGGATCTTCAAGCACTGGAGTTAGTGCAGAAAAGGGCAACCAAACTAGTACATAGCTTAAGGCATTTGAGCTATTGGGGGGGGTTAAAGAGCCAGAGATTGTTTACTCTGAAGAGTATATTCAGGGGAGATATTATTCAAGATCCTTAAGGGAACGGATAAGTTCATAAAATTCTAGAATGATATAGCACAGAAGGAGGCCATTTGGCCCATCGTGCCTGTGCCAGCTCTTTGAAAAAGATTCCAATTAGTCCCATTCTCCAGCTTTGTCCACATAGCCCTGTACTTTTTTCCCTTCCAACAGGAACGGTAGCATTGTGGTAATGTCACTGGGCTAGTAATCCAGAGGCCTGGACTAATGATCCAGAGACGCGAGTTCAAATCCCACGACACCAGCTAGGGAATTTAAATTCAGTTAATTAAATAAAACTGAAATAAAAAGCTAGTATCTGTAATGGTAACCATGAAACTATCAGATTGTCATTAAAAACCCATCTGGTTCATTAATGCCCTTTAGGGAAGGGAATGTGCTGTCCTCACCTGGTCTGGCCTATATGTAACTCCAGACCCACAGCAATGTGGTTGACTCTTAAATGGCCTAGTTCTAACAAACCGCTACGAAACACAATAAGAAGAACCTCGACCTTGGCACCGGCTACCGACATGGCAACGACACACCCAGCCCATTCGACCCTGCAAAGCCCTCCTCACCTCTGGGGACTTGTGCCAAAATTGGGAGAGCTGTCCCACTAGTCAAGCAACAACATGACAATCTTACTCACAGAATCATACCTTTCAGCAAATGTCCTGTTCGGCATGACAGACCCACCAGGAGTGGCGGTGCAGTTGGGAAGGAATGGCCCTGGGAGTCCTCAACATTGACTCCGGACCCCATGAAGTCTCATGGCTTCAGGTCAAGCATGGGCAAGGAAACCTCCTGCTGATTACCACCTACCACCCTCCCTCAGCTGATGAATCAGTACTCCTCCATGTTGAACACCACTTGGAAAAAGCACTGAGAGTAGCAAGGGCACAGAATGTACTCTGGATGGGGGACGTCAATGTCCATCACCAAGAGTGGCTCGGTAGCACCACTACTGACCGAGCTAGCCGAGTCCTGAACGATATAGCTTCCAGTCTGGGCCTGCGACAGGCGGTGAGAGAACCAACACAAGGAGAAAAACCTACTTGACCTCGTCCTCACCAATCTACCTGTCGCAGATGCATCTGTCCATGACAGTATTGGTAGCAGTGACCACTGCACAGTCATTGTGGAGATGAAGTCCCGTCCTCACCCTCTATCATGTTGTGTGGCACTACCACCGTGCTAAATGGGATAGATTCAGAACAGATCTAGCAGCTCAAAACTGGGCATCCATGAGGCACTGTGGGCCATCAGCAGCAGCAGAATTGTATTCCACCACAATCTGTAACCTCATGGCCTGGCATATCCCTCACTCTACCATTACCACCAAGCCAGGGGACCAACCCTGGTTCAACAACGAGTGTAGAAGAGCATGCCAGGAGCAGCACCAGGCGTACCTAAAAATGAGGTGCCAACCTGGGGAAGCTGCAACACAGGACTCAGCGGAATCAGCATGCTACAGACAGGGTTAAGCGATTCCACAATCAGCGGATCAGATCAAAGTCCTACCACATCCAGTCGTGAATGGTGGTGGACCATTAAAAAACTAACAGGGGGAGGAGGCTCCATGTATTTCTCTCTTTATAAACTTTAACTCTGTGGTTTATAGTTTCTAAAGTCTCTGTGGTGTAGCGGGGACTGTTTATAAACCAGGGCCCTTAAATATACTATTTAACTGTAGTGTAATTGGTGGGATTGATTTGATTTAATGTAATTGCAATTAATTAAAGGGTAAGTCATGGCAGGAGAACCCAGCCCCGTTGTATGCTCCTCCTGCGCTATGTGGGAACTCAGGGACACTTCCTGTGTCCCTGACAACTATGTGTGCAGGAAGTGTGTCCAGCTGCAGCTGTTGGCAGACCGCATTGCGGCGCTGGAGCTGCGATTGGATTCATACTGGACCATTCGCAAGGCTGAGGACGTCGTGAATAGCACGTTTGATCAGTTGGTCACACCGCAGGCAAAGGTTAGACAGGCAGAAAGGGAATGGGTGACCAACAGACAGAGTACTAGGCACAGGCAGGTAGTGCAGGGGTCCCCTGTGGACATCCCCCTCTCAAACAGATACACCACTCTGAGTACTGTTGGGGGGGATGGCTTACCTGCTCCTATTTCTTATGTTCTTATGAAGGCAGCAGCAGCCAACTTCCTGGCACCAGGGGTGGCTCTGCTGCATAGGACGGGAGGAAAAAGAGGGGTAGAGCTATAGTAATAGGGGATTCTATTGTAAGGGGAATAGATAGGCGTTTCTGCGGCCGCAAACGAGACTCCAGGATGGTGTGTTGCCTCCCTGGTGCAAGGGTCAAGGATGTCTCAGAGCGGCTGCAGAACATCTTGGAAGGGGAGGGTGAACAGCCAGTTGTCGTGGTGCATATAGGTACCAGCGATATAGGTAAAAAGCGGGATGAGGTCCTAAAAGCGGAATATAGGGAGTTAGGAGGTAAATTAAAAAACAGGACCTCAAAGGTAGTAATCTCAGGATTGCTACCAATGCCACGTGCTAGTCAGAGTAGGAATAGAAGGATATTTCAGATGAATACGTGGCTAGAGGAATGGTGCAAGGGGGATGGATTCAAATTCCTGGGACATTGGAACCGGTTCTGGGGGAGGTGGGACCAGTTCAAACCGGACGGTTTGCACCTGGGCAGGGCCGGGACCGATGTCCTAGGGGGAGTGTTTGCTAGTGCTCTGGGGGACGGTTTCAACTAAAATGGCAGGGGGTTGGGAACCTGAGCAAGGGGACAGAGGAAAGGGAAACAAGGATAAAAGCAAAAGATAGGAAGGAGAAAAACAAAAGTGACAGTCAGAGAAATCAACGGTTTAAATCAAACATGGCCACAGTAAATAATAATTCTAATAGGTGTAAGAGCGTTAAAAAAACAAGCCTGAAGGCTTTGTGTCTTAATGCGAGGAGCATTCGTAATAAGGTGGAGGAATTAGCTGCGCAAATAGAGGTAAACGAATATGATTTGATTGGGATTACGGAAACATGGCTCCAGGGTGGCCAAGGCTGGGAACTCAACATCCAGGGGTATTCAATATTCAGGAAAGATAGGCAAAAAGGAAAGGGAGGTGGGGTAGCATTGCTGGTTAAAGAACGGATTAACACAATTGTAAGGAAGGATATTAGCTCTGATGATGTGGAATCTGTATGGGTAGAACTGAGAAATACCAAGGGGCAGAAAACGTTAGTGGGAGTGGTATACAGACCTCCAAACAGTAATGCGGAGGTTGGGGATGGCATTAGAAGGGAAATTAGAGAAGCGTGCAATAAGGGCACAGCAGTCATCATGGGTGACCTTAATCTACATATAGATTGGGCTAACCAAATTAGTAACAATACTGTGGAGGGTGAATTCCTGGAGTGTTTAAGGGATGGTTTCCTGGACCAATATGTCGAGGAACCAACCAGAGATCAGGCCATCTTAGACTGGGTATTATGTAACGAGAAAGGATTAATTAGCAATCTTGTTGTACAAGGCCCCTTGGGTCGGAGCGATCATAATATGATCGAATTCTTCATTAAGATGGAGAATGAAGTAGTCGACTCAGAGACTAGGGTCCTAAATTTAAATAAAGGAAACTAGATGGTCTGAGGCGCGAGTTGGGTAGGATTGATTGGGGAATGTCACTCAAAGGGTTGACGGTGGATAGGCAATGGCAAACATTCAAAGACCGCATGGATGAACTACAGAATTTGTTCATCCCAGTTTGGCATAAAAATAAAACAAAAAGGTGACTCAACCGTGGCTAACAAGGAAAATTAGGGATAGCATAAGCTCCAAGGAGAGGACATATAAATTGGCCAGAAAAAGCAGTAAACCTGAGGATTGGAAGCAGTTTAGGATTCAACAAAGGAGGACAAAGGGATTAATTAAGAAAGGGAAAATAGAATATGAGAGTAAGCTTGCAGGGAACATAAAAACTGACTAAAAGCTTTTATAGATATGTGAAGAGGAAAAGATTGGTGAAGTCAAGCATAGGTCCCTTGCAGTCAGAATCAGGGGAATTTATAATGGGGAACAAAGAAATGGCAGACCAATTAAATGCATATTTTGGTTCTGTCTTCACAAAGGAGGACACAAATAACCTCCCAGGGATGTCGGGGAACATAGGGTCTGATGAAAGGGAGGAACTGAATGAAATCAGTATTTGTAGGGAAATGGTGTTAGGGAAATTGATGGGATTGAAGGCCGATAAATCCCCAGGGCCTGATAATCTACATCCTAGGGTAGTTAAGGAAGTGGCCCTAGAAATAGTTGATGCTTTGCTGATCATCTTCCAGCATTCGATGGAATCTGGAACAGCACCCATGGATTGGAGGGTAGCTAATGTTACCCCACTACTCAAAAATGGTGGTAGAGAGAAAACGGGGAATTACAGACCGGTAAGCCTGACATCGCTAGTGGGGAAAATGCTAGAGTCCATTATAAAAGATGTAATAGCAGAGCACTTGGAAAACAGTGACAGGATCGGACAAAGTCAACATGGATTTACAAAAGGTAAATCGTGCTTGGCTAATCTACTGGAATTTTTTGAGGATGTAACTGGTAAAATAGATACGGGAGAACCAGTGGATGTGGTGTATTTGGACTTTCAAAAGGCTTTCGATAAGGTCCCGCATAAGAGATTAGCGTGTAAAGTTAAAGCACATGGGATTGGGGGCAAGGTATTGACTTGGACAGAGAACTGGTTGGCAGACAGAAAGCAAAGAGTTGGAATAAACGGGTCTTTTTCCAAGTGGCAGGCAGTGACTAGTGGGTTACCACAGGGATCGGTCCTTGGGCCCCAGCTATTCACAATATATATTAATGATCTCGACAAGGGAACTAGATGTAATATCTCCAAATTTGCAGACGACACAAAGCTGGGTGGGCGTGTGTGCTGTGAGGAGGATGCCGAGAAACTCCAGGATGATTTGGACATGTTGGGTGATTGGGCAAAAGCATGGCAGATGCAATGTAACGTGGATAAATGCGAGGTTATCCACTTTGGTGGCAAAAACAGGAAGGCAGATTATTATCTGAATGGCAATAGATTGGGAGAAGGGGAAGTGCAACGAGACCTGGGTGTCCTTGTGCACCAATCGCTGAAGGTAAGCATGCAGGTGCAGCAGGCGGTTAAGAAGGCAAATGGCATGTTGGCCTTCGTAGCGAGAGGGTTTGAGTACAGGAACAAGGATGTATTGCTGCAGTTATACAGGGCCTTGGTGAGACCACATCTTGAGTATTGTGTGCAGTTTTGGTCGCCTTATCTGAGGAAGGATGTTCTTGCCATGGAAGGAGTTCAGCGAAGATTCAGCAGGCCGATATCTGGGATGGCAGGAATGACGTATGAGGAGAGATTGGGTCGATTCGGCTTGTACTTGCTGGAGTTTAGAAGAATGAGAGGGGATCTCATTGAAACTTATAAAATTCTGACAGGACTGGACAGACTAGATGCAGGAAGGATGTTTATGATGGTCGGGGAGTCCAGAACCAGGGGTCACAGTCTAAGGATAAGGGGTAGGCCATTTAGGACAGAAATGAGGAATTTCTTCACCCAGAGAGTGGTGAACCTGTGGAATTCTCTGCCACAAAAGGCAGTAGAGGCCAATTCATTAAATATATTCAAGAAGGAGTTAGATATATTTCTTAAGGCTAAAGGGATCAAGGGATATGGAGAGAAGGCAGGGACAGGGTACTGAATTTGGATTTGGAATGGCGGAGCAGGCTCGAGGGGCCGAATGGCCTACTCCTGCTCCTATCTTCTATGTTTCTAGTATACTTTTAACACTAAGGAACGTCATGGGACTGACGTTTTGAGACTCAAGTTTTATTTAAGGAGGGTGGGTATCGTTTCTGAAATTCCTCCTGTTGAGATAATCCTAGCAGCATGTGGAAGGATGCAAATGAAGCAAATGCATTCAGCAGTAATGACCATTGCCCAGTAGTAAAAGGGTTAAATACAGGAGTTTCAATGCAGCTCTCAGTGGCTGAGAGTCCACAGACTCTATGTATATCCCCATCCTCAATGACAGTGGAGCCCAGCACGTGAGTGCAAAATACAAGGCTGAAGCGTTTGCAACCATCTTCAGCCAGGAGTGCTGAGTGGATGATCCATATCAGCCTACTTCTGAGGTCCCCACCATCACAGAAGCCAGTCTTCAACCAATTTGATTTACTCCACGTGATATCAAGAAATGGCTGCACGCACTGGATACAGCTTAGGCTATGGGCCCCGACAACATCCCGGCTATCGTGTTGAACACGTGCTCCAGAACTAGCCGTGCCTCTAGCCAAGCTGTTCCAGTACAGCTACAACACTGGCATCTATCTGACAATGTGGAAAACTGCCCAGGTATGTCCTGTCCACAAAAAGCAGAACAAATCCAATCCGGCCAATTACCTCCTCATCAGTCTACTCTCAATCATCGGCAAAGTGATGGAAGGTGTCTTCGACAGTGCTGTCAAGCGGCACTTACTCACCAATAATCTGCTCACTGATGCCCAGTTTGGGTTCCGCCAAGACCACTCGACTCCCAACCTCATTACAGCCTTGGTCCAAACATAGACAAAGGAGTTGAATGCCAGAGGTGAGGTGAAAGTGACTGCCCTCGACATCAAGGCAGCATTTGACCGAATGTGGCATCAAGGAGCCCTAGTAAAACTGAAGTCAATGGGAATCGGGGGTAAAACTCTCCACTGCCTGGAGTCATACCTAGCACAAAGGAAGATGGTTGTGGGGGTTGAAGGTCAATCATCACAGCCCCAGGACATCGCTGCAGGAGTTCCTCAGGGCAGTGTCCTAGGCCCAACCATCTTCAGCTGCTTCATCAATGACCTTCCCTCTAACATAAGGTTAGAAATGGGGATGTTCGCTGATGACTGCACAGTGTTCAGCGCCATTCACAACTCCTCACATAACAAAGCAGTCCATGCCCGCATGCATCAAGACCTGGATGACGTTCAGGCTTGGGCTGATAAGTGGCAGGTCACATTCATGCCACAGAAGTGCCAGGCAATGACTATCTCCAACAGTCGAGAGTCTAACCACCACCCCTTGACATTCAATGGCATTACTATCGCCGAAACCCCCACCATCAACATCCTGGGGGCCACCATTGACCAGAAACTTAACTGGACCAACCACATAAATACTGTGGCAACAAGAGCAGGTCAGAGGCTAGGTATTCTGCGGCGAGTGTCTCACCTCCTGACTCTCCAAAGCCTTTCCACCATCTACAAGACAAAAGTAAGGAGTGTGATGGAATACTCTCCACTTGCCTGGATGAGTGCAGCTCCAACAACACTCAAGAAGCTCGACATCATCCAGGACAAAGCAGCCCGCTTGATTGGCACACCATCCACCATCTTAAACATTCACTCCCTCCACCACCGGCGTACCGTGGCTGCAGTGTGTACCATCTACAAGATCCACTGCAGCAACTCGCCAAGGCTTCTTTGGCAGCACCTCCCAAACCCGCGACCTCTTCCACCTAGAAGGACAAGGGCAGCAGGCGCATGGGAACACCACCACCTCCAAGTTCCCCTCCAAGTCACACACCATCCTGACTTGGAAGTATATCGCCGATCCTTCATCGTCGCTGGGTCAAAATCCTGGAACTCCCTCCCTAACAGCACTGTGGGAGTACCTTCACCACACGGACTTCAGCGGTTCAAGGTGGCGGCTCACTACCACCATCTCAAGGGCAATTAGGGATGGGCAATAAATGCTGGCTTCGCCAGCGATGCCCACATCCCACAAACAAATTTTTTTAAAGTATTTATCCGATTCCCTTTTGAAAGTTACTATTGAATCTGCTTCACCACCCTTTCAGGCAATGCAATCCAGATCACATTGGACCAAATAATATATTTGAGATTGCCATAAACTGTAGAACCAGGGGACACAGGTTGAAGTTTGGAAAAGGGAAGGTGTACAGACAATTTGCATTTAATTATTTTATGCAGCAGGTCGTGAACATGTGGAACAGACTGTGGAGAGAGACAGATGGGGGAAATGAAGATGGAACTAAGGTATTGGAAGGAACTGGGCAATTGAGGGGGTGTTAGATTTTGGCACCAGCCTAATGGATTGTGCAGCCTTTCCCAGACCTGTACTTTCCAAAGTTCCTATGATGTGAATCACTCTTGGAAAAAAAATACGACACAAAGCTGGGTGGGAGGGTATGCTGCGAGGAGGATGTCATGAAACTCCAGTACAATTTGGACAGGTTAGGTGATTGGGCAGAAACATGGCAAATGCACTATAATGTGGATAAATGTGAGGTTATCCACTTTGGTGGCAAAAACAGGAAGGCACATTATTATTTGAATGGCAATAGATTGGGAGAAGGGGAAGTGCAAAGAGACCTGGGTGTTCTTGTGCACCAGTCGCTGAAGGTAAGCATGCAGGTGCAGCAGGCGGTTAAGAAGGCAAATGGTATGTTGGCCTTGGTACCAAGAGGGTTCAAGTACAGGAACAAGGATGTCTTGCTACAGTTGTACAGGGCCTTGGTGAGACCGCACCTCGAGTATTGTGTGCAGTTTTGGTCGCCTTATCTGAGGAAGGACGTTCTTGCCATGGAAGGAGTGCAGCGAAGATTCACCAGGCTGATACCTGGGATGGCAGGAATGACGTATGAAGAGAGATTGTGTCGACTGGGCTTATACTCACTGGAGTTTAGAAGATTGAGAGGGGATCTCATCGAAACCTATAAAATTCTGTCAGGCCTGGACAGACTAGATGCAGGAAGGATGTTCCCGATGGTCGGGGAGTCCCGAACCAGGGGTCACAGTCTAAGGATAAGGGGTAGGACATTTAGGACTGAAATGAGGAGGAATTTCTTCACCCAGAGAGTGGTGAACCTGTGGAATTCTCTGCCACAGAGGGCGGTGGAGGCCAGTTCATTAAATATATTCAAGAAACAGTTGGATATATTTCTTAAGGCTAAAGGGATCAAGGGATATAGGGAGGAGGCAGGGACAGGGTACTGAATTTCAATGATCAGCCATGATCTCATTGAATGGCCGAATGGCCTACTCCTGCTCCTATCTTCTATGTTTCTATGTAAACACAGCTCGATATTTTAAGTCAGACGTCAAAAGGTCATCGACCTGAAACCTTAACTCTGTTTCTCTCCCCACAGATGCTGGCTGGCATGCTGAATATTTCCAGCATTTTCTGTTTTTATTCCATATTTTTAGTTTTCGGTTCTGACATTCTGAAATGTTAGTCTGGTCATTTCTATGTACACCTGCTGTGTATTTCCAGCATTTATTCTTTCGATTGCATGTTCACATTTGTACCCATACTGTTGAGTGGGTTTAATTTCTGGGGTGCACCCCCGAGCGGACTGGGTGTGTGGGGGGGTGCCCCCCCGAGCGGACTGGGTGTGTGGGGGGGTGCCCCCCCCGAGCGGACTGGGTGTGCTGGGTGCCCCCCCGAACGGACTCTGTGTGTGGGGGGGTGCCCCCCCGAGTGGACTCGGTGTGTGGGGGTGCCCCCCGAGCGGACTGGGTGTGTGGGGTGCCCCCCCGAGGGGACTCGGGGTGCCCCCCCCCGAGCGGACTCTGTGTGTGGGGGGTGCCCCCCGAGCGGACTGGGTGTGCTGGGTGCCCCCCCGAGCGGACTCGGTGTGTGGGGGGGTGCCCCCCCGAGCGGACTGGGTGTGCGGGGTGCCCCCCCGAGCGGACTCGGTGTGCCCCCCCCGAGCGGACTCGGTGTGTGCGGGTGCCCCCCGAGCGGACTGGGTGTGTGGGGTGCCCCGGAGCGGACTCGGTGGGGGTGCCCCCCCGAGCGGACTGGGTGTGTGCGGGTGCCCCCCGAGCGGACTGGGTGTGTGTGGGGGGGGGTGCCGCCTGAGCGGACTGTGTGTGTGGGGGGTGCCCCCCGAGCGGACTGGGTGTGTGTGGGGTGTGGTGCCCCCCAAGCAGACTCGGTGTGTGGGGGTGCCCCCCGAGCAAACGGTGTGTGAGGTGCCCCCCGAGCGGACTGGGTGTGTAGGGGGTGCCCCCCGAGCGGACTGGGTGTGTAGGGGGTGCCCCCCGAGCGGACTGGGTGTGTAGGGGGTGCCCCTCGAGCGGACTGGGTGTGTAGGGGGTGCCCCCGAGCGGACTGGGTGTGTAGGGGGTGCCCCCTGAGCGGACTGGGTGTGTAGGGGGTGCCCCCCGAGCGGACTGGGTGTGGGGGGGTGCCCCCCTGAGCGGACTGGGTGTGCGGGGTGCCCCCCCGAGCGGACTCGGTGTGCCCCCCCCGAGCGGACTCGGTGTGTGCGGGTGCCCCCGAGCGGACTGGGTGTGTACGGGGTGCCCCCCCGAGCGGACTGGGTGTGGGAGGTGCCCCCCGAGCGGATTGGGTGTGTGGGTGGTGCCCCCCGAGCGGACTCGGTGTGCGAGGTGCCCCCCGAGCGGACTCGGTGCGTGTGTGAGGTGCCCCCCGAGCGGACTCAGTGTGTGGGGGTGCCCCTGTTTACGGTCACTCGGTGCCCTGCTGGCGGGGATGCTCCAGGGTGGTGATGCAAAGGCTTGTCACGGTCACAGGAACTACAACCCCCGGCGGGCACCGCGGCCGAAGCTTCCCCACTCGCTAAACCAAAAGATGGAGGGGAAAAATAAAACTCCATCCTCGCGCTTCAAGCCAAAGCTAAAGCCCATGAGCCGAGCCGCCATTTCCCGCCTTACCTCCAGCGCCCCGCTCGCGCAGCCGCCCGGCTGGTTTAAGTCGGACTAACGGCTCCCCTTCCAAACCCGCTCTTGCCCAACCCGCCCTCTTTTTTTTTACCGTGATTGCAAAATAATGATCTTTCATAACTATTATACCGGTGTATTTTTTATCACGGCTCAAAATGTTTTAAAAAAAAGTTTGTTCCAAAGTAAAAACGTTTAATTTGAATCAGGCGTCCAGCGCGGCCTCCATACGCGGGTCCTCGCTGAAGGAGGAAGAGGTTGTGAGTGCGCATGCTCCGTCTTTTCGCGCTGTCGGCCCATTAAAAGAAGTAAGGTATGTCAACCGCGACTATGGCAATCCTTAAATATCTCTAACATCCCACTGGCTTTAACCTTCAGCAGCTCAATAATGGCTCGTCTACGTCATTTGTATTTATTCATGCAATCATTTTCACAAACCTCATACATGTTTCTTGGATAACTTACAAGTTGTTTACCGGCAGTGATGATGTAGAGAGAGGGTAGGCCTCAGGCTGCATCAATTCCATGCGTAAAAGTTACAGTAACATGTTTCCGTAAAACGTACTGTGGCTGGAAAGAAGTTCGTTTAGTTTATTTTGTGCTGTTAGCATTAATGTTGAGAGTTAATTGACATTTTCTGGGCATCACCAGCATAAAGTGTTCCTCTTGTACAGTAGTTCCTGTAACAGTGGATGCTGAGCATTTAATATAATGTACACTATGAACAGTGGGGGGGGGAAAAGCCAGTAGCAAAAAAACCGCGATTCTACTCGTCTCCAAAAGATCATAACTTGGCTGCAGTCTTTGTGTTCTCAAGTTCACTCTGTGTAGTAGTCCTGTTACACTATATATTTCAAACTTCAAGATAGATCATATATCTGCAAATGTAACTAATAAACTGAAAGACAGCGTAATCCATTGTGATTAGTTTACTTTGTCTTCAAGGCAACAAATTCACACTGAAGCTAAATGAAGACAAGATGCAGCTCTCAGCAGTAGTATAATAAGTTTTAGGACATACTTACCAAATGCATAATATAAAAGGTATGAAAAGTTGTATTGAATGTATACATATGGTTAGGTTTAATATTGGGAGAGATCAGCTGATGATTTGAAAAAGAAAGACTTGTGTTTATATAGTGCCTTTCAGGAACACCGGATGTCCTAAAGCACTTTACAGCCAATGAGGTACTTTTGAAGTGTAGTCATGGTTGTAATGTAGGAAATATGGCAGCCAATTTGCGTACAGCAAGCTCCCACAAACAGCAATGTTATAAGGACCAGATAATCTGTTTTAGTGATGTTGATTGAGGGATAAATATTGGCCAGGCCACTGGGGATAACTCCCCTGCTCTTCGAAATAGTGCCGTGGGATCTTTTACATCCACCTGAGAGAGCAGACAGGGCCTCGGTATAAAGTCTCATCTGAAAGACTGCACCTCCAACAGTGCAGCGCTCACTGGAGTGTCAGCCTAGATTTTTGTGCTCTGGTCTCTGGAGTGGGACTTGAACTCTCAACCTTGTGAATCGGGCGAGAGCGCTACCAGCTGAGCCATGGCTGATTTTGTGGAATTCAAATATTGAGGAACCTAGTTCTGTTTTTATTTCAGATGTTGATGCCGAAGAAGAACCGTATTGCTATCTATGAGCTCCTCTTCAAGGAGGGTGTAATGGTGGCCAAGAAGGATGTGCATATGCCAAAACATCCAGAGCTGGCAGACAAGAACGTCCCTAACCTGCACGTAATGAAAGCCATGCAGGTATCGTATTTCTAACAAAAGCTTAGGCAAGTTCAGCCATGTATGCTATTTCCAATTCGGCATGATTGCATGCTGTCCTGCATTATTCCATTCCAGAGTAGTGGGAGTGTAGCCTGAGATTCATACAAGGGACAATATTGAACTCTACTTCATCGTTTGTAGCCATAGCAGCAATCGAAAAGGGAAGGAAACTTTAAAAAGAGGACGAAGAATCTACCTGCAGCAGCTCGAGTGACGACAGAAGTATCTTCATTACAGCATTCTATCATTTCTATGTCATTCCTCCCGATATTGATACAGTCCTGGGGACACCTTTGCCTAAATTCAGAAATGGTGTGGAGATGCCGGAGTTGGACTGGGGTGGACAAATGTAAGAAATCACACAACACCAGGTTATAGTCCAACAGCTTTATTTGAAATCACAAGCTTTCGGAGCGCTGCTCCTTCTTCAGGTGAAGTGGAGAAATGCATAAAGACACAGCTTATATAGTCAGAGAATCATGTCAGATGTTTACAGGTAACCTTTCCAACTGCCATTAGTCACACCTCGGCAGAGAGAGAATCACAGCAGTCAAAGGTGTGAATGGTGTCCAAACAGGTCAGTCAGGGAAACATTACATCAAAGAACAATGAGGTGGGGTCACAAGGGGTCAAATATTGCAGATGCTGGGGTCTATGAAAAACAAAAAAACAAACAAAAAGCATTTTTTTTGGCTGGAAATCACAGCAGGTCCGGCCGCATCTGTGTAGAGAGAACAAGCCAATGTCGACTCGAGTCTGGATGACCCTGCATCAGGTGGGGTTACATGTAGCGTGACATGAACCCAAGATCTCGGTTAAGGCCGTCCTCATGGGTGCGGAACTTGGCTATCAGTTTCTGCTCGACGATTTTGCGTTGTCGTGTGTCTCGAAGGCCACCTTGGAGAATGCTTACCCGAAGATCGGAGGCTGAATGCCCTTGACTGCTGAAGTGTTCCCCGACTGGGAGGGAACACTCCTGCCTGGTGATTGTTGCGCGGTGTCCGTTCATCCGTTGTCGCAGTGTCTGCATGGTCTCGCCGATGTACCATGCTCCGGGGCATCCTTTCCTGCAACGTATGAGGTAGACAACGTTGGCCGAGTCACATGAGTATGTACCATGTACCTGGTGGGTGGTGTCCTCACGTGTGATGATGGTATCTGTGTTGATGATCTGGCATGTCTTGCAGAGGTTGCTGTGGCAGGGTTGTGTGGTGTCGTGGTCGCTGTTCTCCTGGAAGCTAGGTAATTTGCTGCGAACGATGGTCTGTTTGAGGTTAGGCGGCTGTTTGAAAGCGAGTAGTGGAGGCGTGGGGATGGCCTTAGCGAGGTGTTCGTCGTCATCGATGACATGTTGAAGGCTGCGAAGAACATGGCGTAGTTTCTCCGCTCCGGGGAAGTACTGGACGACGAAGGGTACTCTGTTGGTTGTGTCCCGTGTTTGTCTTCTGAGGAGGTCTATGCGATTTTTCGCTGTGGCCCGTCGGAACTGTCGATCGACGAGTCGAGCATCATATCCCGTTCTTACAAGGGCGTCTTTCAGTGTCTGTAGGTGTCCATCGCGTTCCTCTTCGTCTGAGCAGATCCTGTGTATTCGCAGGGCTTGTCCATAGGGGATGGCTTCTTTAACGTGGTTAGGGTGGAAGCTGGAGAAGTGAAGCATCGTGAGGTTGTCCGTGGGCTTGCGGTAGAGTGAAGTGCTGAGGTGTCCGTCTTTGATGGAGATTCGTGTGTCCAGGAATGAGACTGATTCTGAGGAGTAGTCCATGGTGAGTTTGATGGTGGGATGGAACTTGTTGATGTTATCGTGTAGTCTTTTCAGTGATTCTTCGCCGTGGGTCCATAGGAAGAAAATGTCGTCGATGTATCTGGTGTATAGCGTTGGTTGGAGATCCTGTGCAGCGAAGAAGTCTTGCTCGAACTTGTGCATGAAGATGTTTGCGTATTGGGGTGCGAATTTGGTCCCCATGGCTGTTCCGTGTGTTTGGGTAAAGAACTGGTTGTCGAAGGTGAAGACATTGTGGTCAAGGATGAAGCGGATGAGTTGTAGGATGGCGTCTGGAGATTGGCTGTTGTTGGTGTTGAGTACTGAGGCTGTCGCAGCGATGCCGTCATCGTGGGGGATACTGGTGTAGAGTGCCGAGCCGTCCATCGTGGCAAGGAGTGTTCCTGGTTCAACTGGTCCGTGGGTGCTGAGCTTCTGTAAGAAGTCTAGTGTCGCGACAGAAGCTGGGGGTTCCCTGTACGATGGGTTTCAGGATGCCCTCGACATATCCAGAGAGGTTCTCACACAGGGTTCCGTTGCCTGATGCGATAGGACGTCCAGGTGTGTTGGCTTTGTGTATCTTTGGGAGGCAGTAGAAGTCACCCACGCTGGGAGTACGTGGGATGAGAGCATGTAGGATGCTTTGAAGGTCTGGATCGAAGGTTTTGATCAGTCTGTTGAGTTGGCGGGTGTGTTCTTTGGTCGGATCTGCGGGTAACTGTCGGTAGTGTTCCTGGTTGTCCAGTTGTCGGTATACCTCTTTGCAAGAGTCCATTCTGTTCTGTATGACGATGGCACCTCCTTTGTCTGCTGGTTTGATGACAATGTTGCGGTTGGTCTTGAGAGCGTGGATGGCGTTGCGTTGTGCTCGGGTGACATTCTGGACTGTCTTGTGAGTGCGGCTGATGAATCTGGCATTGATGCATCTCCTGACAGCTTGAGCATACATGTCAAGCTTAGGGCAGCGACCCTCCGGAGGGGTCCAATTTGACTCTTTCTTCTTCGGTTGCTGCACTGCGGATCCCTCTGTCTGCTGGTCCGGATCATTGATTGTCTCATTGGGTTCACTGCTGACATCTTGGGATTTGTGGAAGAATTCCCGGAGCCTCATTCTCCTGATGAATTCCTCTGTGTCTGCCGCGTGACCGATGGGGTCCATTTTGGTGGTGGGGCAGAAATTGAGCCCTTGGCTGAGAACTTCAATTTCGTCTGGTTGAAGGGTGTGGTCGGACAGGTTGACGATGGATTTCCCTGTGGTTTCAACCGTGGTACCGGGGGAGGCTTGGTTGCTGCTGCTGGTGATGCCAAGTTTCTCAAGCTTCCTGTTCTTGGTGTGCATGTAGGTAGCGTAGTTCTGTTGCCTTGTTTGTTTGGCGGTGTCTCGTAGCTGGTCTGCTGCGTCCTGAGCACAGGCTGAGAACATGGACTCCATCTCGGTTTCGAGGTTGTGGCGTCTGCTGTAGAGCTGGTGTACGAGATGGTTGAGGAGTGTGCGAGAGGTACGACGGCAGAGTCTCTCAGCGTAGTCTGTGTTGTAGGTCGACTTGAGTGGGTTAGTGATCTGTAGTCCTTTCGGGATCTTGTCTGCTTTCTTGCATCTCTGTAGAAACTTGATGTCTGTGTCGATATGCGCGATCTTCTTGGAGATCCTCTCCACTTTGAGCCGGCAGTTTGTGGTGTCGATAGTAGCCATGGTGTGGAGATGCCGGAGTTGGACTGGGGTGGACAAATGTAAGAAATCACACAACACCAGGTTATAGTCCAACAGCTTTATTTGAAATCACAAGCTTTCGGAGCGCTGCTCCTTCTTCAGGTGAAGTGGAGAAATGCATAAAGACACAGCTTATATAGTCAGAGAATCATGTCAGATGTTTACAGGTAACCTTTCCAACTGCCATTAGTCACACCTCGGCAGAGAGAGAATCACAGCAGTCAAAGGTGTGAATGGTGTCCAAACAGGTCAGTCAGGGAAACATTACATCAAAGAACAATGAGGTGGGGTCACAAGGGGTCAAATATTGCAGATGCTGGGGTCTGTATGAAAAACAAAAAAACAGACAAAAAGCATTTTTTTTGGCTGGAAATCACAGCAGGTCCGGCCGCATCTGTGTAGAGAGAACAAGCCAATGTCGACTCGAGTCTGGATGACCCTGCATCAGGTGGGGTTACATGTAGCGTGACATGAACCCAAGATCTCGGTTAAGGCCGTCCTCATGGGTGCGGAACTTGGCTATCAGTTTCTGCTCGACGATTTTGCGTTGTGTGTGTCTCGAAGGCCACCTTGGAGAATGCTTACCCGAAGATCGGAGGCTGAATGTCCTTGACTGCTGAAGTGTTCCCCGACTGGGAGGGAACACTCCTGCCTGGTGATTGTTGCGCGGTGTCCATTCATCCGTTGTCGCAGTGTCTGCATGGTCTCGCCGATGTACCATGCTCCGGGGCATCCTTTCCTGCAACGTATGAGGTAGACAACGTTGGCCGAGTCACATGAGTATGTACCATGTACCTGGTGGGTGGTGTCCTCACGTGTGATGATGGTATCTGTGTTGATGATCTGGCATGTCTTGCAGAGGTTGCTGTGGCAGGGTTGTGTGGTGTCGTGGTCGCTGTTCTCCTGAAAGTTGGGTAATTTGCTGCGAACGATGGTCTGTTTGAGGTTAGGCGGCTGTTTGAAAGCGAGCAGTGGAGGCGTGGGGATGGCCTTAGCGAGGTGTTCGTCGTCATCGATGACATGTTGAAGGCTGCGAAGAACATGGCGTAGTTTCTCCGCTCCGGGGAAGTACTGGACGACGAAGGGTACTCTGTTGGTTGTGTCCCGTGTTTGTCTTCTGAGGAGGTCTATGCGATTTTTCGCTGTGGCCCGTCGGAACTGTCGATCGACGAGTCGAGCGTCATATCCCGTTCTTACAAGGGCGTCTTTCAGTGTCTGTAGGTGTCCATCGCGTTCCTCCTCGTCTGAACAGATCCTGTGTATTCGCAGGGCTTGTCCATAGGGGATGGCTTCTTTAACGTGGTTAGGGTGGAAGCTGGAGAAGTGAAGCATCGTGAGGTTGTCCGTGGACTATATAAGCTGTGTCTTTATGCATTTCTCCACTTCACCTGAAGAAGGAGCAGCGCTCCGAAAGCTTGTGATTTCAAATAAAGCTGTTGGACTATAACCTGGTGTTGTGTGATTTCTTACATAAATTCAGAAAGACACAGTGTTAGCTACCAAAGGAATATGGTGCAATCATGGCAGAGTTTAAAAAAAAATTATTATGCAGCACAGAAATAATAAGTTTAAAACCCTACAGTTGATAACAGAAATCTGCTGGCCTGGTGGACTACCTCATCCTCGGGTCTAGGGAAGCCAGATTGCAAACCTATGCGCTACAATATATGAGTGGTAACAAGGAAAAGCATACTTTGGATATTAGAACAAAAGGATAGATTCCTGTTTTTGCCTGAAAGCTGCATGTTGGTCCCTCTTTAGTGTGCTTTACTGGAGCTAGTGATTCAGAATCCTGTAATATGTGTTAAGCATGAAGGAATTGTATTTTGTAAGACAAGTTGTATACCAGAGACACTGAAAGCAGTTGAAAAAACCTGATACTAACTTGTTCTTTCTTGATGTGCAGTCTTTGAAATCTCGTGGTTTTGTAAAGGAGCAGTTTGCTTGGCGACACTTCTACTGGTACTTGACTAACGAGGGCATCCAGTACCTGCGTGACTACCTTCACCTTCCTCCAGAAATTGTTCCTGCTACACTACGTCGCCAGACCCGTCCGGAGACTGCCAGGCCAAGGCCTAAAGGTAAAACTTCACCGGTGTTTAATCTGCAGTTAGCAAAAGTATACAAGCTTGACAGGAGCTCCAATTATATATGTTTAAACACAGCACTTTATAATCCATTTTGAGTTTCCAGTTCAGAAGGTTGTTGGTTCAAGTCCCACTCCAGAGAATTGAGCACAAAAATCTAGGCTGACACTCCAGTGCAGTACTGAGGGAGTGCTGCACTGTCGGAGGTACCGTCTTTGGGTGAGGCGTTAAAACCGAGGCCCAGTCTGCCCCCTCGGGTGGATGTAAAAGATCCCATGGCACTACTTCGAAGAGTAGGGGAGTTATCCCCGATGTCCTGGCCAATATTTATCCCTAAAAATCAACATCACTAAAAAACAAATAATCTGGTCATTATCACATTGTTGTTTGTGGGAGGTTGCTGTGTGCAAATTGGCTGCCACGTTTCCTACATTACAACAGTGACTACACTTTTAAAAGTACTTGGTTGTAAAGTGCTTTGGGACTTCCTGAAGTCGTGAAAGGTGCTATGTAAATGCAAGTCTTTTACTGCTATTTCGTTAGTTTGTGTTAAAGCAATACCATCGGGAAATATGCTCTGGCTATAGATTTCTCGTTGGGGTGTTTCTTTCCAGATATACTGTCTGTCAAGTCTTCTGTTGGTCTTTTTAAACTTGAGGTCAAATGGGGCCCGGTGAACACATTCACCCTGGCTCACTGTCAGGAAAAATGAACTGGGGACAGAGAAAAGGAAGATCAGATGGATAGATAGGAATCAAAAGTGCAGAATTGCTACCCTGGCTGCCCCAGGCACAAAGGAGAAGCTGTTGATATTTTTGTACATTTTGTTTATAGTAACGTTGAGTCCGCAGTAATTGGTAATGGCTATTCTCAGAGTTATAATATTATGCCTCGCTTTCCAGCTGAAATGGCAAAAGTGCCTGTGTAATAAGATTCCTATACATCCATCTCAAGACGGCCTTCTCCCTGTTATTGTCATGTGTTGATGTAAACCAAAATAAAGTGGTGTTGTCATCACAAATAATAAGGGTGGTGGTTGTGACTTAAATTTATATTTTAATCAGTCCAGAACAAGGAGGCATAATGTTAAAATTAGAGCTAGGCTGTTCAGGGGTGATGTCAGTAAGCACTTTTTCACACAAAGGGCAGTGGAAATCTGGAACTTGCTCCCCCCAAAAAGCTGTTAATGCTAGATCAATTGAACATTTCAAAACAGATTGATAGATTTTTACAAAAGCAAAATACTGCGGATGCTGGAAATCTGATATAAAAACAGAAAATGCTGGAAGTACTCAGCAGGTCAGGCAGCATCTGTGGAGAGAGAAACAGTTAACGTTTCATGTCAATGACCTGAATAGATTTTTGATAGACAAGGGTATTAAGGGTTACAAGACCACGGTGGGTAGATGGAGTTAAGCTACAGATCAGCCATGAATGGTGGAACAGGCTTGGGGTAGGGAGGGGGCTGAATGGCCTACTCTCCTAGTGCCTCAGTATCCTGAGTAAATGGGAAGCTTTCTGGACCTGTACTAATGCTGTGTAACCCAACTGCTAGCAGTGTTTGGAGTAGCTCTCCTTTGTGGTGGTACGTGCCCGGTGTCTGCACCGTGCCGTTCCTGAGAGCAGAGCAAAGCAAAGATTGTGAACTTGTGTCGAGCTTTGGAGGGAAGGCGTTTTATTAAGGCTGTGTACCATGCTGCCCTACAAATATAAATGGCAGTACAGTAGGTTGGTGCTCAAAAGTTCTGTGAAGTCAGATCCGCTGCTGCCTGTGAGATCCAATCTCCAGATGCTTCCCCACAAGCAGTAACATTTTACCCAAACACCTCATGCACTTCAAAGTAGCCAGCTCAGAAAGGATTGCTGAAGGCCAGTTAACAGATCTGCAGCCTATTCTGGTCATAGATTGTATACAGTACAGGAAGGAAGGAAGCAAATAACTTGAGCTTAGCTGTGATCAGTAGTATTTCAAAGTTGAGATTTTGTATTCCCCAGATATGAAAATTCTTTGGTCACTCAGGTGAAGCTATGATTGGCAGTACATGATGCTTAACTTATTTTGCCAATGTTTCATACTTGTGTTGTGCCCTAGTTTGGTGGTCGTCGTCGTACGTGTCTTCACACTGTTCCCTTTGGGGAACTGTATGAAGTGGTGGAAGGATTTCTAGCCGCGTTAACGCTCCTTCCGTGACCGTAACCATCTTCGTACCAGCCATTAGGGTGGTTAGTCTTATGGCGGGAGGGTTTTACGGGCTCCCACAACCCATACGAGGGGGGGGGGGGGGCACCCACACCCATGGACGCAAGTATCCCGCTGGATGTCAACCCAGAATTTAGAGCCGGAGCTCCGACTCCACTTGCCGGGACTGTCTGGAGTGGGGTTCGAAACCCTACACCGTCTGGCCCAGCGGCGGGGATGCTACCGCTACGCCAAAGGCCCACTCCGGTTTGGTGGTGATACCAGTATATTGCATCTTTAGGCCAGACTGTTTGTCAAACAAATCTTTATTGGGTTTGCAAATAATTCACAGTACATGAAGTTCTTTGAGTCATCTCTTGAGAAATGTGGCAAGGCACGATATTAAATGTTTAAATGCAGTATAAATCCGTCTCCTCGTGTGCTGTAATCTTAGAACACACTTTACACCAAGATTCTGCCCATCTAAATCAGGGTTGTCCAAACTTTATCATCTAGGGCCACTTTGTTGTGTGCCACTGAACCTTGCGGGCCACTAATGAACATTGACAATGCAAAATACCCAGTTCAAGCAATGTTACAGACTTAAAAAATAAATTAAAATTGCATGAATAAAAAAATATATCTAAGCATTCTCGCCCTAAGCTAAGTAACTTCATATTCGTTACTATTTGAATTTCCCCATTCTTCCATGAGTCACTTGGGTTTTTTGGACTGATGAGCTAGGCTTGCAGTATGAAGATCCCCAGACCCCTGGTCTAAATCTTCTACTGCATCACTGGCCGAATTGTACAATTAGCCCTACTGTTGTTCAGGTGGGTGCTTTGTGTACCTGTTGCTTCAATATTAATTGGCTCCCTGTAGTTCTACAAATGGTTCAGCTCTTATTTTAATGTCAGCCATGACCCAGTGGTAGCACACTCGCCCCAGTGTCAGAAGGTCACGGGTTTAGGTCCCTCACCATAGATTTGAGCGCATAATCTAGGCTAACACTTATTGAGGGAGTATTGCACTGGTCTTTTGGATGAAACATTAACCGTGGCCGCATCTCACTTCTCTGGTAGATGTACTCTTCAAAGAAGAGCTGGGGAATTTTCCCGGTGTCCTGATCAATATTTATCCCTCAACCAGCCAACACCATTAAAATGGAATATTTTGTCATTTATCTCCTTGCTGTTTTGGGGCCATGCTGGGTGCACACTGGCTGGTGTGTTTGCATATATTACAACACTGACTGTACTTCAAAAGTACTTTTTTGTTTGTGAAGCACTTTGGAATTTCCTGTTGGAAAGCACTATATAAATGCAAGCTCATTCTTTCTAATCTTTTGTCTTTAAAGCAAATTTGTGTTGTAGTTGCAGCTACCAGAACACTGACTTTAAAAAAAATCTAGGAACTGGTCTATAGTAGTAACATTATGAACCTTTTTGCAGGTCTGGGTGAGGACCGTCCAGCTCGCCTTCGCGGTGAAACTGACAGAGACAGTTACAGGCGGACTGCTCCCCGTAAGTTTTGCACAGCTTATTGATCGTTAACAATAATATTGTGTGGTTAATGTCTAACTTAATAATGCGGCCGAATCTGGTTTTCGTGTGTTCTGAATCTAGGCATATGATTCATGTATAATGGAACAAATTGTTGGATATAGTTCCGCCAAAGAACTTGAAGTTTCTCTCCCCTCCGGAACTCCAAAAGCCTGACATCAGTAGTAGGGAAATGCTAGAACCTATTATTAAGGACGTGGTAACAGGGCACTTAGGAAATAATAATAGGATTGGGCAGAGTCAACACAGATTTATGAAAGGGAAATTGTGTTTGACAAATTTGTTAGAGCTTTTTGAGGTTGTAACTAGCAGAATAGATGTGGGGGAACCAGTGGATGTGGTGAACTGTATTTGGATTTTCAGAAGGCATTCGATAAGGTGCCACACAAGAGGTTATTAAACAAAATTAGGGCTCATGGGATTGGGGGTAATATATTAGCGTGGATTGAGGATTGGTTAACGGGCAGAGAGTAGGAATAAACGGGTCATTTTCGCGTTGGCAGGCTGTAACTAGTGGGGTACCGCAAGGATCAATGCTTGGGCCTCAGCGATTTACAATCTACATCAATGATTTGGATGAGGGGACTAAATGTAATATATTCAAGTTTACTGATGATACAAAGCTAGGTGGGAATGTAAGTTGTGAGGAGGATGCAAGGAGGCTTCAAGGGGTATAGACAGGCTAAGTGAGTGGGCAAGAACATGGCAAATGGAATATAATGTGGAGAAATGTGAAGTTATCCACTTTGGTAGGAAAAATAGAAAAGCAGAGTTTTTTAAATGGTGAGAGATTGGGAAATGTTGGTGTTCAGAGGGACCTGGCTGTCCTTGTACACAAATCACTGAAAGTTAACATGCAGGTACAGCAAGTAATTAGGAAAGCAAATGTTATATTGGCCTTTACTACAAGAGGATTTGAGTATAAGAGTAAAGATGCCTTACTGCAATTATGTAGGGCCCTGGTAAGACCACCCCGCGAGTATTGTGTACAGTTTTGGTCTCCTTACTTAAGGAAGGATATACTTGCCATAGAGGGAGTGCAACAAAGGTTCACCAGACTGATTCCTGGGATGGGAGGATATATTTAAGACAGAGATCGATAGATTTTTGGATATCAAGGGAATCCAGGGATATGGGGATAGTGCAGGAAAGTGGAGTTGAGGTAGAAGATCAGCCATGATCTTATTGAATGGTGGAGCAGGCTCGAGGGGCTGAATGGTCTACTGGCCTGCTCCTATTTCTTATGTTCTAAAAAGCTTTCCCCTTTTGTTTGACTATAAATCAGTATATGAATAACTAATTTGTACATTCTAAGAACAGCAGCTCGTAACAACAAAAATTGTCTGCTCTTTTTTAAATTGTTTAAATTCAGTGTTAATAGATCAATTTGACAAATAATGAACTCAGCCCAGCTAATGCCTTCCCTTGCCTTTTTAAAGAATACTGGAATTACTATTCCTTGTTTTCACACTCTTGCTGTATGAACTTATTGTCATGGGTCCAAATTCAAACCTGAACTGGAGTGAATGCTCCTTTTAATCTTTAGTTGACTCTAGCGTACCATTGTAAATTTCTTGGAATGGAAGCCGAGGACCATCGTGTGTAGTTGCTTGTCTGTTAGTGCGAACAGAAACTGAAAATCCTGCACTGTCGGGGCTTTATCTGTGAATCCTGTTAACTTTAAATGAAGCTCCATATGGAACAAGTGCATGGATTCTACCTTTCTCACCTTGCTTCAGGAGGTGACAACTCATGCTAAGGTATAGTCCACAAGCAGTGGTCTAATAGTGTCGGACCAGTTATAGTGCTACTGCTACACCAGCTGAGATCCACTAACTCGCACAGAAAGGACATTGCAGCTGGGACCTTCAGGTTTGTGTTGTTTGGCTAGGCTTTGTCTTCAGCGACTGAGCCATTGGACAGCTCTCATTTCCATTTCCGTCGGTGGCTAAAAAGTTGCCTCAATGGTGGTATTTGAGTAACTGTTTCCTCCCCTAGCTTCAGATCAGCTAACTGCACTGCTGGTATTTGGTGTAACTGTTCCCTCCCCTAGCTTCAGATCAGCTAACTGCACTGCTGGTATTTGGTGTTACTGTTTCCTCCCCTAGCTTCAGATCAGCTAACTGCACTGCTGGTATTTGGTGTTACTGTTTCCTCCCCTAGCTTCAGATCAGCTAACTGCACTGCTGGTATTTGGTGTAACTGTTCCCTCCCCTAGCTTCAGATCAGCTAACTGCACTGCTGGTATTTGGTGTTACTGTTCCCTCCCCTAGCTTCAGATCAGCTAACTGCACTGCTGGTATTTGGTGTTGCTGTTTCCTCCCCTAGCTTCAGATCAGCTAACTGCACTGCTGGGGTGGAACCTAGAACCTTTTGGTTCTCTGTGACTAAGTAATACTGGATGGTGCCTGTACTCATCGAGACAAAGGGAAATACCTGTATGTGAGCCTTATACAGCAAGAGTTGTGTAACTGAACTGTTAGAGCCAAGCCAGACCCTGTCCAGTGTTGACGTGTGCAGTTGAATTAGGGAGTCCTGGATCACAATTGGGCATGCTGCCAGATAGTTGAGAATTAAATTTGATGTGGAGCTAGTGTGGATTCAGCTAGATGGGGGTGTTGGGAAAATTAGTTTAAAAACAACACTTTTTGTGGTGGTTGTAAAGTTAGGATCTAGGTTTGTGACTTCAACAATGCCATACAACTATAATTGATCAGTTATGAACAGTGCATCCCTTAGTGAGTCAGCAAATGTGGAGTACCACTCTTGTCATCGGGGCCACTAGTTTACATGAGGCTTTCTGAGCAGACTGGTGTCAGCAATAGCCTCCTGCTAATCTGGAAACTAGGCGGCTGGAGTCTGGGTTTGTTCCTTTGGTTGTAATATACAATTTTTGTTTGCACTTGTGTCCCCTTGTACTACATTTTAATTTAAAACAGTTTTCCAGGTTAATGTTTTACATTCCTGTAAATACATTTTATAGCTCTAAGATCAATTTTCAGATGTCTCCTTTCGTCAAACTGAGCCCCGACATTAGTATTAGCATCATGGGTCTCCACTGCCTTCAGAGCTTGAACATCTCCTTTGTTTCTTGAGGACTAGAACTAAGAGCAGTGCTCAAGGTGTGATCTGACCCAAGTACTCTACAGTTTGATCGCAACATCCTCTGACCTTTCCTGGTCTGGTTATGTGGTTTAATGTTCTGTTGGCTTTGTTTATTGCTGCTTTACATTGGTTGAACATGTTGAGTCTAAAAATCCTGGGGGGGGTCTTTCAACTTAACTGTTTCAACACTGTTCATGGGAAGGAAAATTGGGCGAGACACTTACTCTATGTGCAATACTTTACACTTGTCCATGCTAAATTTTGTTTGCCATTCTCCCCACTAAAGCATTTTGTTTAACTTGTTCTGTAATTTCAGAGCTACTGCCTTTGATTCCACTGCCCCATCTAACTTAGTGTCCTCTGCAAATTTGACCAATTTGTATTAAGGTTCTGAATCAGTCATTGGTGTAATTTAGAAACAGTAGTGGTCCCAACATTGAGCCCTGAGGCGCCCCACCCTACCCCACCTTAATATGATTCCTGTAACCAGTACGTTAATGGTGCTCTATAAATGCAAGTTGTTTTCTGTTCCTAAGCCAATTTCTTATCCATTCTCCAGTTTTATTCTGAGTCCCCCCCCCCCCACTGTTTTGAGCTCAACTAGTAGCCTTTTGTTATCAAATACTTTTTGTAAGTCTAAGTAAGCAATATTTGCAGGCTTGCCACAGTCCACTTGGGTTGTTTCTTGACTAGTATCACGAAGGTTGGTCAGATAGGATCTTGCCCCTTCTGAAGTGAGTTGACTGCTGTTTACTAATTGGTTGTCATACAGTAATCTTTTGAGTTCACTTGATTCCATTATTTTCCATGGAATTGGGGTGAGCGTAATAGGACTGTAGTTACCTGTGTCTATTTTGTGGCCCTTTTTCAATAGTTGTCAATGGAAGTTAGTGCAGTGCACAGAGGACATAAACATTTCCGGGTATCGTGGGGGTTGAGAATTAATAACTCTAGAGGGGGGTTGGTTCTTGCTGAAATGCACATCACCGGCTCCTGGAAGGAGTGCTTGATTGAAGGTACCTAAACACATCCTGCAGAGCAAGGTGGAATTTGTACATCAATTGTTGAAAAGACAAGATCTCGCCCCTGTCCCCTGGTAATGTCCTTCTTTACTCGAGATCTGAGCTCACTGTGAGCTCTTTGTGCCAGATTGGGGAGCAGGTTGTTGGCCCCAGTGGAATCTTGAGTCGTGCACGGGCCGCCTCCTATCAGATCGGGAAGAATTCGTGCAACTATGGGTTGCATCCTTACCTGATCTGACTTTTTGAAAGTGTGTATTAAAAGCAGTTGTGAAGCGTGTTGGTTAGTTACCTTAATGTTTGGGTGGGTGATATTTATGTCTGTGTTGGCGTGATGCTATCTTTGGCATGCAGTGAAATTTCCTGCCGCTCTTTTTTCAAGGCCTTCCCAGATCCTGAAGATGCAACTGTTTTTCATTTCACTCTGTTGTCAAGGTTGTCCATAAGTCAGTCTTGATCTCGCTGATGAGGATAGGTTATTTGCGGGGTCAGGTTTGTTGTAACTGTAACTTTTGTGGACACAGCTCTCGGGCTCATTGGAGTGCTCCGAATTTCTGTTTGCTTCTTTCTGACCTTGTTGTGAAGTTCTCATTCTAGAATAGTACAGCACAGGAGGCCATTCAGCCCATCAAGTCTGCGCCAGCTCTTTTGAAGAACAATCCAGTTAGTTCTACTCCCCTGCTCTTTCCCCATATTCCTCAATTTTTTTCTCCTTCAAGTATTTATCCAATTAGTCCAACGCTTGAGGATATAGTCAACAGCTCCCTTTCCTTGGGTTCTAATCCCCTGCCCTTTAAAACTGCCATCATCACCTCTGCTCAAAAAACAGCCTTGGTCCCTCCATCCTCTTGTACCATTACCCTACCTCTAATCTCCTTTTCCTGGCTAGGGCTCTTGAATATGTCCTCGCCCAGTTGCACTGTCGCCTCTCCTGTCATTCCCTGTTCAAATCCTTATACTGTAGTTTGGTTTCCAATCTTCACAGAGCACCAAGACCACCTTGGTCAAGTCACTAATGACGTTGCTTGTGACCACGAACCCAGTGTGCTCTCCCTTCTGATTCTCCTTGACCTCTCTGGTGGTCAGCAAAGTTGACTAGTTCATCTTGCTCAACTGCCTCTTCTGTATTGTGAATCTCCATCGATTAAACTTCTGTTTTCATTCCTACCTGTCCTGATGCAGCCAGCGCACCTCCTGTAATGGCTTCTCCCTCCACTCCTGCACAGTCAACTCTGGAGTCTCCCATGCTATTATGCTATTGGGAGTAGGGCTTTGACGGTGGTTGTGGCTGTATTCTGCATGTCATGTGGCTGCGTGGGTTATTTGCAGATTATGGGGCGATGAGTGACTCCATACCTTTGGGTGCTGTAGGTGTGCATCCCTATATGAGGATTGAAGTTTCTGGGGCTCGCCATTGTAGTCATGCCTATTTGTTACTTACTGTGCAGTGGGTCTATTCTGTAATGTCATTCTATTTGGGTCGTGTATCTTGCTTCCATCTGGGGAATGTTGCACTATAGATAGCTGCTTGGAGACAGAAGAGCTTTGGGGTCCCTTTTTTAATTTTAGGGTAACTTTTTTGTACCAGCAAGGACAGTGCTGCCTCATGGTAGAGAGTTCGGGGCATCTTGATTGATCTAGAAGGGTGCTGTAGTCAGATTATTGAAACTTCGGGGGCTGATCTAGAAAATTGTTACTGAGAATGGGTCTGTTGCAGGCTTCAGGTCTGTAGTGTATGTGCCTTTAAGTCAGAACTACTTTTACAGCTCCTGTATACTGTAGTACCGGCAGTGACCACACCGGTATATAAGCTTTGCGCATGCCTCTGTACCCCCAGTCTAGAGATTACCCTCCTCCAGTAAAGACCTGTTATTTGTTAATGTACAGCATCCGTGTGATTATTTATCCATTGAACCACGGATCTAACAGTGGCGACGAGTGTCGATTCGAATCTACCTGCAACATCATAAAAAAATAGTCGAGGCCAGGAACACGGGCGTCGACCACGAGCAACCGCCCAGCAGTCAGGCAGAGATCCAACTTCGCAGGGGAGGCTGTGGAGAGCCGGGCTTGGTTCCCCAGCCACAACGAGCAGTAAGAGACTGACGACAGGTCCAGCGCAGACCTTTCCCGGGCAGCGGCGGCTGGAGCCGACCGACGGCGGAGAGAGAGACGAGCAGCGTCGACAGGGTAAGACAGAGGGTGAAGAGCGCAGGGCGCAGCCGGGGGTTGAACACCGAGCGGCGTCGAGGGAAATAAAACAAACCAGAGAGAGAGGGTAAGAAACAGCCGGGTTCTAGACTGAGTGGCGTCGAAAAATATCAAAAGAAGAACGCGCAGAGCACAGCCAGTGCTCACGGGCTGAACAGGGTCCGCGGGGCGAAGAAAGGGGAGACGCCATTGAGCCGCAGAGAAGAAGGAAGAGCGCAGGAGACGCCATTTTAAGAAGCCGCAGCGGAGAAGGGCGAGCGCGGGAAGGAAGGAAAGCGCGGGAGACGCCATTTTGTGTCAGCGGAGAAGAAGGGGAAGCGCGGGAGGCGCCATTGGTGATAGTTAACTCACACCCAAGGATGCCGAAGAGTGGCAGTATCTCTACGTTCGACAATGAAGTCGAAGATTGGGCGACATACGTGGAACGTATTGAGGTGTACTGCAGGGCGAATGAAGTGCCAGATGCTAATAAAGCACTGGCTCTGTTAAATTCCATGGGTGCAAAAACTTATGGGTTACTGCAAAATCTACTAACCCCAGAGAAGCCGGTAAACAAGAATTTTGAAAGCATAGTAGAAATCCTACAGGACCACTTAAACCCCACACCGCTGCTGATAGCAGAACGATTTAAGTTCCATAAAAGGAACCAACACAAAGACGAAAGCAATGCTGAGTACCTAACGGAACTGCGCAAGGTATCGAAACACTGCCAGTTTGGAGCGGGACTAGCAGACACGTTAAGGGACAAGTTTGTGTGTGGGCTACAAAGTGAAGGAACCCAGAAACGGCTTCTATCAGAAAAGGACCTTACGCTGGACAGAGCTTTCAGTATGGCAGTATCACACGAAGCAGCCGCAAGGGGCGCTGCAGAGATACAACGGAGACCGCAAGAATATGGCACCAATGAAATGTCCTATGGAACAGGGAAGTGCTATCACTGCGGCAGAACAACACGTGACCAGAAAGATTGTTGGTTCAAGGACCAAGTGTGCAGACAGTGTGGGAAAGCAGGACACATAGCAAGAGTCTGCAGGTCTGGGAAGAAAACCAACAGTAAGAAATCTCCACAGGAGAAGTACAAAAAGGTACACCAGGTGATGGACAGTGGTTCAGACGAACAGAAAAGTGACACAGACTCCGGAAGCAAGGAGCTGGGTTGTCTGAAACTACATAAGGTAACCGAAATGGAAGATCACCAGACTATCTGGGTTACACTCAAGATAGACGGAGTCCAAGTGAAAATGGAATTGGACACAGGGTCAGCTCTAACAGTCATAAATCAAAGAGACTACAAGCGGCTATTTTCACACATACCCTTGAAAGCTACAGAGATTGTCTTGAAGACGTATACGGGGCAAAAAGTCTACCCCAAAGGAAAAATAAGGGTGAAAGTGATATACAAAGGCCAGGAAATACCTAAAATGGATATATATGTATTGCCAAATGGAGGACCACCACTGCTAGGACGTGAATGGATCCGGAAGATACAATTAGATTGGCATTCCATGCAGGCACTGAAGGTTGAGGCCAAAAAGGATGACGACGTCACACCTGGACGACTCAAAAATGCTAACTGACGCAAAAGAAGTGTTCCAGGAGGGACTAGGAACACTAAAAGGAATAACAGCAACGATTAAAATAGAGGAAAATGCAAGCCCAAAGTTTCTGAAGGCCAGACCAGTGCCTTATGCGATCAGACCAGCTGTTGAAGCAGAGCTGGAAGGGTTGGAACGTTCAGGAGTACTGTCCAAAGTGGACTGGAACGAGTGGGCTACACCCATCGTTCTGTAATGAAGAGGTCGTTGAGTAATACGCCTGGGGAACCAAAAAAGGTCCGCATCTGTGGGGATTTTAAGGTGACAGTGGACCCAGTCCTTCACACGGTGCAATATCCGCTTCCACGAATTGAGGATATTTTCGCCTCGCTATCTGGAGGTAAACGCTTCACCAAAATTGATCTAGCCCAGGCGTACTTGCAAATGGAGGTAGAAGAAGCTTCGAAACATTACCTTACGATCAACACTCATAAAGGTCTCTATCAATACAACCGGCTGGTGTTTGGAGTAGCCTCGGCTCCGGCTATCTGGCAAAGGGCGATGGATCAGGTCCTGCAAGGGATTCCAGGGACCCAGTGTTATTTGGACGACATCTTGCTCACGGGCGAAAATGACGGTGATCACCTCGCCAACTTGGAGACGGTGCTCACCAGATTAAAGGAGTATGGGCTATGAGCTAATCGCCACAAGTGCGAGTTTTTCCAGAAACAGATCTCGTATTGTGGCCACGTCATCGATGAAGAGGGGTTACATAAGTCCCCTGACAAGATTGAGGCAGTAGTCAAGGCTCCAGCACCGGAAAATGTGTCACAACTGAGGTCGTTCCTCAGGCTGGTAAACTATTACCACAAGTTCTTACCAAATTTGTCTACGGTATTACACCCGCTGAACACCCTACTGCAAATAGGGGTACCATGGAAGTGGAATGACGAACGTAAACGAGCTTTCCAGAAGTGCAAAGAATTGATCACATCAAAAGAGGTGTTGGCCCATTTCAACCCAGCACTACCAATTCGTTTAGCATGTGATGCATCACCCTACGGTATTGGAGCGGTGCTGTCGCACAAATTCCCAGACGGGTTGGAGAGGCCAGTAGCCTTTGCGTCTCGGTCACTAACCTCAGCCGAGCGCAACTACGCCCAGATTGACAGGGAGGCCCTCAGCCTAGTATGGGGAGTAAAAAAATTCAACCACTATCTGCATGGGCAGAAGTTCACCTTGCTAACTGACCACTAACCACTTGTCTCCATCTTTAATCCTAAGAAGGGCGTTCCGGTGATGACTGCACAGCGGTTACAAAGATGGTCCCTGTTTCTAGGGGCGAATCAATATGAAATAGAATATAAAGGCACGCAATAGCATAGGAACGCTGATGGGCTGTCACGCCTGCCACTGCCTACTGTGGAGGAAGCACCAGCAGTGGACCCTATCGAGATATTTTATTCGTCGATAATTGAACGATTGCCAGTAACAAACGCGGATATAGAGAAGGAGCCCCGCAATGATCCGACGCTGTCACGGGTATATGAATTGACGGTGAGGGGATGGCCAACACATGGCAACTCACTGTTGCCAGCATTCTCATCCAGAAGAGAACAGCTGTCAGTATGCCAGGGGACAGTGATGTGTGGATCCAGAGTGGTGATTCCACCCAAGTTAAGGGAGAGAGTGCTAAATGAGCTACATGAAGGTCATCTGGGGGGAGTGAAAATGAAAAGCCTTGCTAGGGCTTGTGTGGTGGTCGGGAATCGATCAACAAATCGAAGAGCTGCCTAGGATGCCAGAAGGTCCAAAATGCACCACCACATGCCCCTCTACACCCATGGGAGTGGCCCTCCTCTCCATGGCAACGGGTAAAAATTGATTTCGCTGGTCCATTCATGGACTCAATGTTCTTAATAGCAGTGGATGCTCATTCAAAGTGGCCTGAGGTGATAAAAATGTCTTCAACCACTACAGAGAAAACGATTGCAGTCCTACGGACCATATTTGCCAGAAACGGTTTGCCAGAGCAGATTTGCTCTGATAATGGACCAGTTTGTGTCCAACGAGTTCCAAAAATTCATGAAAAGGAATGGGGTAAGGCATTACACATCCGCCCCGTATCATCCAGCCACAAATGGATTGGCTGAGAGGTTCGTACAAACCTTTAAGAAGGCGATAAAGGCCATGTGCAATGATGAAATTCCACTACAGCATAAGATGGACAATTTCTTATTAGCCTACCGAAACGCGACACATGCAGTTACCAACCAGACCCCGGCCATGATGTTCTTTAACTGCAGGTTGAGATCTCATCTGGACTTGCTCAGACCAAATGTGCGAAGAAATGTTGAGGACAAACAATTCGAGCACATCAATGAGAAGCCGACAAGGAGCTTCAATGTAGGGCAACCAGTCTTGGCCCGTGACTATCGAACAGAGAAGTGGCAACCCGGAACGATATGTACAAGGCAGGGGCCATTAATGTACACAGTGGATGTCGGGGAGAACATTGTGAGACACCACGTCGATCAGATCTTAGCGTCACAGGAACGCGTCAACCCCATGTCTCGAGTACCTGGGGATGAACCCGACATACCGGTAGCATCTACTTCAGACCCAGTAGCAGTGGAACCCGATGAACTACCCGATGAAAAGGGGTCAGAATCGCCTCTGCACCAAGAACAAGAACCTCTGGAAAGGCGCTATCCCGAAAGGGTCAGGAAGCCGCCCCAAAGACTGAATCTATAAATGGACTTTTGTTGTTTAATATACATGTAAAAATGTTAATTGTTATTTGAATATTAGGGGGTATTAATCTAAAAGGGGAGGAATTGTAGTGTATGTGCCTTTAAGTCAGAACTACTTTTACAGCTCCTGTATACTGTAGTACCGGTAGTGACCACACCGGTATATAAGCTTTGCGCATGCCTCTGTACCCCCAGTCTAGAGATTACCCTCCTCCAGTAAAGACCTGTTATTTGTTAATGTACAGCATCCGTGTGATTATTTATCCATTGAACCACGGATCTAACAAGGTCCACTACATGTAACTCCACTGAAGTCACTGGTCCTTTCTGCGAGTTCTCCGCCCCTTCTCCAATTTGGTTGAACAACTGTTTTTTTCAATGCTGAATCAGGTGCTTCGTTTGCTGCACCCACTGAGATCTGGGCTACTATCAGACAGCACCTGTGTTTCCTCTTCACTGATCAGCTGCTTGCTTTGATACTGAGTGTGCCAGTAGGATTTTAAAGGTTGAGGTCTGTCGGGTATTGGAAGGCTGAGACAGGCACGTGTGGGCAGCAGCATGAGACCTGCCATTCAACCATAGGTGCAATCCCTGGACCATGCTGCCAGCAATAGTGAGTCACCAAAGGGGCATCCCATGCAGTTCCATGGTTGTTGGAGACCGAAGGCCTGTCCTCCGTCAGATAGCAGCTTGGGGGAAGTGCAGAGCTTTTGGATAGTGAGCCACCAGAAGGGCTGGGACAGGCATCCCATGAAATCCTAAGGTTGTTGGATACCAAAGAGCCTTTGGGTCCCTTTTTTAATTTTAGGGTAACTGAATCCAATCTTTTTTGTACTTGCTTGGGTCAGCATGGTGAGGTTAGATTGCCTTGCTTCACCTGTCTCTGGGTGAGATTTACTTCAGGAATGGACATCTGGTCTTAGGCTGCTAATTCAAGTTGCTAGCTAGGCCATCGCCACAAGTGGGTGCCCCAGGGTGGACGTTGATTCAAAAGTAGTGAGTGCTATTGGGTTTTAAATTATATACTGTTTAATAAAATCCATGGATGTTTTGATATATCCCAGCAGGAACAGAGTAATAAATTACCTTTGCTCCTCCTCTTGTTACAGTTGGTTCAGACAAGAAGGCTGAAGCTGGTGCTGGTGCAGCTACAGAATTCCAGTTTGTAAGTATTGGTTTTCCAGCTGGGAAAATGAATTTGAAAGTTATTGATCCAGTGGCCCAAGGAAATTAAGACCATGTCTTACAGGCCTAGAGCAAAAAAATAGTCTGTTGGTATGCAATGTAAAAGAATCTGTCCATTGTTAAGTTATTTGTAGTTGTATTTATCACACATGATTTTTTTAAATCACACCTTTGTAGTTATTATGCTTTAATAATTCACAACCATTGGATTGTTCCAGTAAAGTACTAAATTTAGTGATCTTTTTCCTTGCATACAATATTGTGAGTAAAGTCAGATTTACTGAAACATTATTAATTTGCTTACAACTATATTATGTATTCTCCCTACACTGAATAAATATGAGGATGGTAAACTAGCATAGTTTTGTTGTATGGTTTTATAACAAGGTTTTTGAGTGAATTATGAGTTAGTATTTTCCTAAGCTGTATTGGTGATGTGTTTCAGAGGTTTGCAAATTGCTAACAGTTGCATTGTTTGTTCTACAGAGAGGCGGATTTGGCCGTGGTCGTGGACAACCTCAATAAATGTGTACAATTTGTGTAAAATAAAGTCAATTGAAATACATTAACCTGCTTCCATACTCCTTGTTCATTATACTCAAATGGGGCATTTAGTCTGTTTTATTTGACTTGCATAGCAGTTTGACTGTACATAATATTTCTTTTGTCTAACGGAGTTGATTTTTTTGGTGGGGGGGTGCAAACTCCGTTGATCATACCAGTGACCATGCTAAGCTTTCATTCAGGGAAAGACTTATTAAATATTAGAACTATGAGGCCTGGCTATGAAAGGTAAATTTGTCTTTTTTTAACATCAGGTTGATTGGTGGAATCCCAATCAACAGTCAGGAATAAAACAGTAAGGCATGGATTGGAATATGGCCATATAGATAAAGTGACGAGCAGGGCAGAAAGCAAAGGTTCGATGGTAAAAAGAATCTTTTCAGCCTGGAAATGTATAATGTTTCACTGGGGTTTCTATTTGGGGCCACTCTTACTTTATAGATATGATGATGATGGGGACTTTCATATTCTATGCCTTTAGCTACAAAGCCAGGGATTCTCTTTTTTTTTTTAATGTCACAATCCACTTGTGCTGCCACACTTTAATGACCTGTGTATCTGGACACCAAGCAGATAAAAGGGAGCAATTTAACATTTACTGATAATTTGAGGGACCGATGGAAAATCCTGACAAGATTATGAAAGACTTCAGGTAGGCTAGCAGTATGGGCATATAGGTGGGTGATGCAGTTCAATGTATGAGAATGTGAAGTACAGGAAAAGTTCTGATATCCGGGACCAGCGTGTTGCCGATCTATCAAAAGTGCCGGATATGCAAAGTCAACGTTGAAGCATACGGAGATGAAAATCTCCGTATTTGACAACAAACACTGTTGCTCAGCAACAGCTCGTAAACACTCGGCCCGTACCTTGAAGCGTCTCTGAAGCTGTTGCGAAGCTCCAAAGACGCTTTCCAGAGCCTGCCTGTTAACAGAATGCGAGGAGAAGAAAAAAAAACTAACTAAAACGGCTGCTGATTTCTGCCGTTAGAGCAAAGTTTCCGGCCATACAACCTCCGGATAAACCAAAGTTTCCTGTAATACATTGCAAGTGGATTATGCTAAGTTATTTTTTAAAAAATCCCTGGCATTGTAGCTAAAAAAAATAGAATATGAAAGCAAGGCGGTAATGTTGAACTTGTACAACACCTTTGGGCCTCATTTGGAGTATTATGTAGTTTTGAAAGGATGGAAAAGCTGTAGTTAGATGTTACCAGGGAAGAGGGGTTATTGTTAGGGGAAAAAATTGAAACTTTTTTTCACTAGAGCTAACAAATGGCGCTATTTTTATCACTGTCTTGCTGACTAGCGGAATCAGAGGAAACAAATATATTATTGCAAAAATTAAAAGATTGGAAAAAATTATTTACTCGACAAGTTGGTTAAACGGTGAAATTCTCTTCCACAAACAATTGTTGAAACTCCCTTTTTTATAAAGGAATTGGATTAGTCCCTTTGTGACTATGTCCAAATCATCATCATTGTTATAAATGGAAAGCAGGAGTGCAGATCCGTGGGGCACACCCTGAAAACAAAAATCCATGTACCCCTACTCTTGACTTGGAAGCAAAATAGCTACCACTGGGCCAAGGCTGACAGCTGGCTTCATTAACCCAATTTGAATCAAAATGGTAATTCTTCTGTGTAATAGGATAGCCAACATCCCTGACCGCTTTGGTTAAATTAACCATTGTGTGGTACAAAGCCATACAGAGCAGAGGGTTCCAGGTTTGATTCTATGCTGAGCTACCTGATCTCTGCTGAAGTGGTAGGTAGGGGAGCTGTAATTGATTTGAATAGCCCTGGGTTCGTGAGGGGAAAAACTACTGATTTTATCTAGTCACTCTGTGGAAATGCATGTGTGGAAGCTGTTTTGCGGGGAGGTGCAGAGGGAATAACTTAAATGCAATGACTCCTTTGCTGACATTGTAATGAGTTTTTGTGCAGTAGGCAAATGTGGCAGTGATATTAAACTCTGAACAGAGTAATGTAAACCGGCAATGGAATATTTGACAATTGAATAAAAACCAATGCAATCCCAGAAATATCTCAATTTAATGTAACAACTTACTGGAAATTATAGATGTGTATGCAAAACATTACTGACCAACTTAGATTTAATGAGGTACATTCTGGTTGCAAATAAATAAATAATAAACAGTGCAAATTTCAGTTGTAAACCATATTCTTGGATAACTTCAAGATGTTGCAGTAGATATCAGAACAGGACAGAGTTAAGCATCCAAGGCCAAAACCATTAATTATATTGTGACACTTGCACATGTACAGGAAACTTTTTCATCCGGCACGGACGGGACCGACGTGGTGCCGGTTCATCAAAAATTCCGGATAACCGAAAGCTATAAAAGATACGGAGCTGAGAGCTCCGTATAAAGCAACAAACCCTGGTGCTTAGCCACAGGTTCAGAACAATGGCCACAAGTTGCAAGCGTCTCTAGCTTAGCAACAGCTGCAGCCACACCCTTGCACAGCAACAAACAGGAGGAAGGCAAGTAATAAAAGTTACCTGAACCTACTCCTGAATTTTGCCGGTTAACCGAGATTTACGGTTATTTAGGTGCCGGTAAATCGAAAGTTTCCTGTATCTTGATATTTCAAAAGCTAGTAAAGAAATAATACCATCGAGGCACTTTCATAAGTACATTTTGAGCAAGTTCCTGATCAACAGGCACTGCCTGCCAGTGTATTAAGTGGTTACAAATATAATACGGGGAGTCCGTTCCAGATGTCACTACTCGATAAACTGGGGACATAGACCCCAGTAGTGCAGTAGGAACAGCATACAATGCAATTCTGCGCCATTCTATTAAAGCTCTTTGGCTAACTGGTGGTATGTCACATTCAAATTCATGTATACTACTTCACTAGCTTGTTGACACTTCCGTGGTTTTACAATGTTCCCTATGTAACCACTTAGCACTCCAGTTACATGACCTGCATTAACCTGAAACTTCAAAAAGAACCCACCCCTTAGCTTTTATTTCAGTGGTCATGAACATGTTAAAACAAAAGCAATTACAGTCTATACCATATGAAGACTCTGAACACAATATTGAGGACATCTTTAGTAAATCTCCATCTTGGGCTTCTTGACTAACAATAACTTGGTATTTTTTGCAGTCTTCTACCAGTTCGATCAAACCGATGGTCCTTTTGTATTCAGCAGGAGTGTCGTTTGCAATACTACAATATAGGTCCAGGATTATTACTTGTACCAATTTATATTCAGTACATGTCAATTTAGTCTAAAAATGTCCATCAAAAGATTGTACAAGTTTAATACTGTAATTGGAATGGCTTTGTGCTGTATGAATGTGGGAAAGTGAACAACGGCATTTGAACCATGCTTCCAGTGCTGGGTACTTGTTCTGAGATTTAGTATCAGACCAATTTTATTTCCAAGTTGAAAAAGGCTTTCTGGTATCCTTCAGTCGATTGCCTTTGTTCAGAGAAGGCCCCACACGAGACTTCCCCTCACATTCCATGCCCTCATTTTGTGCCAACTCTTCATCATATCTGAGGCAAGAAAGAGAGGGTCAAAATACTTCAGGCCAAGAACCAACTGAAAGCACAATCAGTCAAGTTGGTTTTAAATTTAAAATAAAACTTAAGCAATAATTAAACTTCATTCAGACTCCACAGCTCTGTTGTGCACATATAGGCTGTGATTTTTGCCTACCGAGACGGGCTAAGTGCGGCTGAGGTAGGTGGCGGGTTGCGATCCTGTTCCCGGCTTCATCCCGCTCTGAAGAATTTTCTGTTGAGTGGGCTTGTTTTAAGCCTGCCCGGCAAATTAGAAGAGGGTCTGATTACATCGTTTGATGACGCATCATCTGCCGGTTTCCTTAAAGGGGCCATGTCCAAAATCATTCTGACTGCTGTCAATGTTCTACAGCATTGAGGTGCTGTAAGCACTGCAGAAAGGTGCAAGGCTGCACCCAGGTTCTCCATATGCTTATGAAGGGAGTCACAGCACGCACGGAGGTTCTCTAGGACTTCCACAGGAGACCAACGCAGCCTGGTTGCACATTGCACAGCAGGGATGTCGTCAGGAGGACCAGGTTGCAGTGGCGCAAACCTTTCAATGATCTCAGATGATCACAAAACATTAATGTCAAGCCACACTCAACCTCATCCTGCTGTGCCACTCATCACATCCCCATCACTGCCTTCCCTACCCTACTCCTGCACATCCTTACACCAACTTACCTTGCAACTCCACCCATCCCTCTCTATCTACATTATTACTTCCCCATCTCACTAGCCACCCCTCACCCTACTGCAAGCATACCAACTTAGAACACACAAGGGTAGGCACTTGGGTGGTTTAGCCAATGTTCATGTGAAGTTTCTGTTAATGTGCTGTCAAACATTGAAAACTTTATTTTCAACGCTGCCTTCTTGGATAGATTTGTGTGCACCTTTGAAAGTGTAAGTGAGTTCCCCCCCACCATGGTAGTGAGTGAAAGGAATGGCTTGGACATTGTAGGGATGCTTTATGGTGCTGGTGTGGGGTGGTGCCAATCTGGTGCATCATGTGGCAGCCAGGGTGTACAGTGCTAAGTGAAGCAAATCTGGACATGGTGAGGCCATCGCTGGCGTCCTGGGCAGCAATGTGCACGGGTGATGCTGCACTGGACACAGGGCACCATCAGTTGATTGCGGAGAAGGCTGGTGTGCATGTTGGTGCTGCTGGTGTGCCCAGTGATGCTGGTGTTGGGGCTGATCATGTTGGGATTCTGAAGACCAAGGTGAGATTTTTTCAAGGGCACCGACGCTGATGGAATAGATGGCAGGTGAGGTTGAGATGACAAAAGTAATCTGTCAATGTTGAGATAGGTTGTTCCAAGGAGGTGACAGTGGATAGAGAGATTACTCCAAACACTTCAAAAATGCATAAAGTTCAAAAGTGGGTTCCAAATCATTAATGCTCCAGTTTCTAAGATTGGGGAGTGAGCAGCTGTGAAATGGTCGGTTTTAGACCACTTTTGCAGCTTTCACCTGTTCCCAGCAATCCACAGTCATAGAGAACCCGACAGACCTGACAAGATAGCCGCTCTCTGGGAACCTCGTTGAAAACCTGGTACTACCTTTTAATAAGCTTTTAACTATCTAAATTGGCTGACCTGCCGCTTGGTGTTGGGTTTGTTCAGGAATGACAGATCCGACACTTGGGAAACTGACAAGGAGGCGGGTTTACAGCCGGATACCGACCCGCTGTCAAACTGTGATTTTGACAGCGGATCCGCCTCCAAGCCTGCACTCTGAGCGCCGGCAAAATTCAGCCCATAATGTTTAGCTCAAGAAGCAAGAGCTGAAACCAATGATAGCAGCATTTTCCTCTGGGCAGTGAGGACAGTATTACATGAGGTTTTTTTTAGAAATAGGAGCAGGAGTAGGCCATTTGGCCCTTCGAGCCTGCTCCGCCATTCAATAAGATCATGACTGATTTCTACCTCATCCCCACTTTCCTGAACTAGCCCCATATCCCTTGATTCTGTTAATATTCAAAAATTTATCGATCTCTGTCTTGAATATACTCAATGACTGAGCCTCCACAGCCCTCTAGGGTAGAGAATTCCAAAGATGCACCACCCTCTGAGGGAAGAAATTTCTCATCATCTCAGTCCTAAAAGGCCGACCCCTTATTCTGAGATTGTGACCCCTGGTTTCTGGACTCCCCAGCCAGGGGAAACATCCTCCCTGCATCTACCCTGTCAAGCCCTGTCGAATTTTGTATGTTTCAATGAGATCACCTCTCATTCTTCTAAATAGAGAATATAGGCCTAGTCTACTCAATCTGTCCTCATAGGACAATCCCCCCATCCCAGGAACCTGTCTGGTGAACTTTTGTTGCACTCCCTCTATGGCAAGTATATCCTTCCTTAGGTAAGGAGACCAAAACTGAACACAATACTCCAGGTGTGGTCTTACCAGGGCCCTATATAATTGCAGTAAGACATCTTTACTCTTATACTCAAATCCTCTTGTAATAAAGGCCATATACTGTTTGTTTTCCTAATTGCTTGCTGTACCAGCATGTTAACTTTCAGTGATTTGTGTACAAGGACACCCAGGTCCCTCTGAACACCATTTAAAAAATACTCTTGTTTCTGTTTTTCCTACCAAAGTGGCTAACTTCACATTTCTCCATATTATATTCCATTTGCCATGCTCTTGCCCACTCACTTAGCTTATCTATATCCCCTTGAAGCCTCCTTGCATCCGCCTCAGAACTTACATTCCCACCCGGCTTTGTATCATCAGCAAACTTGGATATATTATATTTGGTCCCCTCATCCAAATCATTGATGTAGATTGTGAATAGCTGAGGCCCAAGCACTGTTCCTTGTGGTACCCCACTAGTACAGCCTGCCAACCCGAAAATGACCCGTTTATTCCTCCTCTCTGTTTTCTGCCTGTTAACCAATCCTCAATCCATGCTAGTATATTACCCCCAATCTCATGAGCCCTAATTTTGTTTAATAACCTCTTATGTGGCACCTTATCGAATGCCTTCTGAAAATCCAAATACACCACATCCACTAGTTCCCCCTTATCTATTCTGCTAGTTACAATCTCAAAAAACGTCAATAAATCCGTGTTGACTCTGCCCAATCCTATTATTATTTTCTAAGTGCCCTGTTACCACGCCCTTAATAATAGGTTCTTGTGGCGGTTCCACCGGGTGTCCCTTACACATATAATGTATATAATTCACTTTAACCTAACTGTACGTGTATTACTTACCTGTTTGGGCCATTGCCCCTTTAACTTACCTGTGGGGGCCGTTGCCCCTTTAAGACGCGCCCTAGCGCGCTGACGTCACGTCACGCATTGTGTGACGTACGTGCAGCAGCCGCCGGCCCGACTCGGCTTTCCAGGGCGGCCGCGACTTCGGCCGCATCGGCCGGCAGACATAAGCGACGCGATCCCCCGCTCGGCCTCCAGCTCCCACTACCGCGGTCGCGACTTCGGCCTCAACGGCCAGCCTGCGCACCGGGTGAACGCGCCGCCGTATCAGTGCGGGTCACGTGACCACCCCAAGCGCGGGCCAACGCGCTAACGTCAGGACGCGGTCACGTGACACCCAAAGAGCGGGAAAACGCGACCGAGCGTGATGACGTCATCACGCTCTCCCGAGGACTACGGACTCAGTCCTCGTGGAGTCCCCGTTGGGGTAAGACCTATCTCGCATTGCTCCTGTGTAAAGCCAGCTTACCTGTTGTATTTCGTCAGTTCCAGTTAATAAACAACTTAGTGATTATTCATCCGAACTCGAACTAAATTATTTAGTAGGCATTCGTCCCGAGAGGGCAACACGAATACCTACATTCTAGCATTTTCCCTACTACTGATGTCAGGCTAACTGGTCTGTAGTTCCCCGTTATCTCTCTCCCTCCTTTCTTAAATAGTGGGGTTATATTTGCTACCTTCCAATCCACGGGAACCGTTCTAGGATCTATGGAATTTTGGAAAATGACATCTATAGCCAACTCTTTTAATGTAGTTTCCCAATCTACCTTAGCCAACTCGCCCCTCATACCTACGTAGTTTGCTTTGTTTAGGTTTAAGACCCCAGTTTTGGATTTAACTAAGTCACTTTCAAACTCAATATAAAATTCTATCATATTATGGTCAGTCTTCCCTAAAGGCCCCTTTACTATAAGGTCATTAATTAACCCTTTCTGATTGCACAACACTAGATATGTAAAAAAAACTAAACCAAATGCATAATGCTCTGAACACTCATGTCCTGTCCTCCCCTGCAGCTATGTCATCACATAGTCTAATTATAGCAGTTTTGCCGACAATGTTCAGTGAAAAAGATGGTTAAAAATGGGAAGTTAAGCTTTCTCAATAGTACTAATGGATATACACAATAAATTAAATAATAGTTTTGGAAAAAAAATTGATAACTTAGGGGGGTTAGGACAGTTTTGCATTCATCATTAAACAAATGATTAATTCACCGCATAGTGAAAACGTTCTGGCCTGTGCTGAGTTAATGGTCTCAGCCAAAACTCAGTGAGCATTCCAGCTCTTATTCGTTACAGATTAACCCTAAGTGTAACGTGTCTGTCTGGATATTGGGTGAGGACAGGATTGGACGAGAACATCCAAGGCCAAATTAAACCACAAAATTATCTAGCTAACCAAATTTTTTTCACGTGTATTATTACATTTGTAATACAAATCCATGTGTGAGGTTATATAACCATGGGGAGGTTCACTATTTAAGATTGCTTGTGGGACATGGCCATCTGGCTGAGATACCAGAGAGCTGTCAGAGCCAAAAGATGAGTCACTGCGGTCAGGTGAAGTGGAGGGCAGGAACAAAAAAGAAAATAGGAAGGCATAATAATCTGCTACAGGCCAAAACCTTACAAGAGCTCATAGTGTCCAAGTGCTTCCTTTGGTGGGCATCTGCTCCACTTGCAGTCTGGCATCTCACCGCTTGGTACAACAATGTTTAAGGTGTCATTGATGAGGTTGTACTTCAGAATTCGGTCATTGGCAGTGGTAGAAGAGAGTGAAGGGGATGCATTCACCTAGAATTTAGACCAACACATGAAGACATAAGTAGAAAATTGAAGTGCAAACAGCAAAATTATTTTAAAAAGAATCTTTCAGTCAGAAATTATATCCGGTCATTACCTCAATAAGCCATGGCTTCAGTTTGTCATCAATGATGATGTCGTAACCATAGCATTCAAAGCAGTGTCGATCATTAATCATTACAGGCTGTTAAAATTCCAAAAATATTGTGCACATATGAGGAAAGTTTCTGTCAGACAGAGAATTACTTCATAGAATGATTACAGCACAGAAGGGGGCCATTCGGCCTGTCGAGCCTGTGCCGGCTCTCTGCTAGAGCATTTCAGCTAGGCCCACTCCCCCACCCTTTCCCCGTAGCCCTGAAAAAAATGTTTCCTTCAGGTACTCATCCAATTCCCTTTTGAAAGCCACAAGTGAGTCTGCCTCCACCACCCTTTTAGGCAGTGCATTCCAGATCCTAACCACTCGCTGAGTAAAACAAGTTTTTCCTCATGTTGCCTTTGGTTCTTTTGCCAATCACCTTAAATCTGTGTCCTCTGGTTCTCGACCTTTCCGCCACTGGGAACAGTTTCTCTCTATCTACTCTGGCTAGACCCCTCATGATTTTGAACATCTCTATCAAATCTCCTCTCAACCTTCTCTGCTCTAAGGAGAACAACCCCAGCTTTTCTCTAGTCTATCCATGTAACTGAAGTTCCTCATCCCTGGAATCATTCTCGTAAATCTTTAAAAAAAAATGTTGCAACTTTGTGACGTACACAGGGTTCAGATATCAAAAAATTGTTAAACTGAAACTTAGATAATCATTCAAACCCTGAGAGGGTGTTAGAACATTGAACATAATAACATATACACTTTTCTTTATCATCAGAGGTTTTCTTTTGGGGAAGTCACTGGAGTTTGTATCTTCCACTATGATGGCCAGCCAAGCTTTTATTTCTTGTGCAGCACTGCATCAGCTGACAGATAGAGTGCGTGTGAGACAACATCATAAAACTGGAAGGATTTATGATGGGCTCAGCTGACAGGGCCAGAGGCTTTTATGAGGAAATAACAGTTTCACAGTCTTACAGCACTCCTATATTATAAAGCTTTTAATAGCGCAGGACAGCTTAAAAATGTGTACGTTCTGAAGATATATATATAGAGTAACAAGCATACCCATGGGTCTATAATAGAGGTGTCAGAGCTGAGGCTCTAGAGCCACTTGTGGCCCCTGAGCCCTGGCAAACCTACCTTTAAAGCCCAGGGAACTCAGTCCTATTTGCACTTAAGACTGTATTCCTTAATTGCTGGTTTGTCCTGTTTGAATTGTGTAGACCTAGAGGTTTAGAAAACGTTGTTTCCTCATTAGCAGATAAATCCCAACTTAGGAACATCAAGATCTGTTGGTATCAGCAATGAGATTTACACAATTTAACGATTTATGGATTTAAACCTTATATCTGACCCCTCAGGCTTCTTGGTACTCACCCAAATGGCCCACAAAGACAAACAAGTGTCGCATTATAGCACCACACTCTATTTCAATAGTGCAAATATATTTTTCAGGCATCTGTAATCAAACCTCTCAAGTGTTACAGTTTATAGGTAAAGAAAGAACCAGCATTTATAAGGCACCTTATGTACTCAGGACGTTCCAAAGCACTTTATGATAAATGGATTATTTTTAAAGTGTAATCGTTGTTGTTATGTAGGTAAATGTTGCAACCAATTTGCACACAGCAAAATCTCACAACCAGCAAATGAATAAATGACCAGATAATCAGTTCTTAGTTGTCTTGGGTGAGCAAAGAACATAGGCCAGGACACCGGGAGAGGCAGGTGGTTTAATGTCTTATCCGAAAGACGGCACCTCCAACCTCCCTCAGTAGTGCACTGAAATGTCGGCCTAGATTGTGTTCTCAAGTCCGTATTGGGCTTGGAGCCACACCCTTCTGCCTCAGAGGTGACGGTGCCATCAAACTGAGCCAAACTGACAGTAGGAAATTTGCTTTGTTTTATCTCCTCCAGCCACAAATGACCACTGAACTGTATTCCATAACCTCCATCAATCTCCGCCTCCCAAGCTGTTTCCTACTAAACGGCTATTTAATTCTCTCATTTGCTAACTATTTCCTTACAAACCCATCTGTCATCACTTGACCATCAGTTCCAGCAGAAACACTGCAGCTTTATTTCACACATTAATTCCACAATTAATTTAAGGTGCCTCACATCACAGAAATTATATTCTACGTAATGGATCTTTAAAAATTAAGATTTATGCTTATTTAATAAAGCCAGTGCTTTCTAATCACAATCTTTATTTTGCTCATGAGCTCCCACTTCTCTGCCATCTTGCACTGCACAGCAACATAATTTCAAACTAAATAGGCTGAAGCGGAGGCAGGAGCAGAGGCGATAATTAAAAAAGATAAAAAATAAAAAATGTTCAAAGTAGATAATAATAGAAAACAAGCCACTATTGTATCCTCAAAAACTCACTGAACTTTACTCTGGTGGTTTAAATGACATTCTCAATCCTTTAAAAAACACTACCTTGTGACTCCTAGCACTCCTTGTGACGCCATCATTTCCTGGGACTTTTAAAATGGGCCTTATCACGTAGATGTGCCATTACAATGGCGCAAGTCTCCAAAAAATTCTAGGCTAATGTCTAGCTTCTTCATTTGTGTCCTTGCATATCATTTTTTCTAGATATCATTGGGAACAGAAGTTCAAAACAAGCATAGATAGATTTGATGTTAATGCAAACACTTGTCAAACCCGCCTGCTTTCTAACAACATTCCTCATTGCGGCCCATCCGTGCCAGTGAAGTTGAGGAGTGGTTTTCTACTCTCTCTCAGTCCCCGTAGTGTTAGTTTGTTAGTCACTTTCTCCATCATCAGACTCAAAAGTGTCAAATGGATGTTTTGTCACCTGGTTCATCTTCTACATTTGCATCATTGCTAAATGAAGCAAGTGATGGTAATTAAAGGAAAAATTAATTACCCATTTGCAGGATGTTTTCCTTAAAGAAGGCAACTAAAAATAAGTAATTTGTGGTGATTTTTCGAAGTGATGATTTAGCAAACAATCTGTTTCTGCGGGATTTCTTCAAAGAGCTCAGGACATAGCCATGTTGTTGAGGAATTGAAGTGGACATGCTTGCGTGACATCAGACACAGGGACCACCATAGCAATGCAGCCGGTCTGTTTTCAGACCGATCGGGACCAGCTTTACTTTAAAACTAACTCAAAGAAAATGTTTCTCATTTATCTGGAAACAGCGACTACATTCATATTTAACACACTCTGGTTTTCTCCCTTGACATTGTTGGAGCATGCCCATCTTAAGGCAACAACACAGAAGAACCCTTCAAACACAGTACTCGAAGAATAAACACATGCATATTGTGGTAAACCACTGTTATACCTGTCTGTATGTGTATGGGTATTCCACTAGGTACAGGTCTGGACATGCCTCGGCTGACTCCTCCCACTATTCCAGGTATATAAGTGACTACCTCCCAGTCCCTTAGTATTCTGGACGGGTCGACCACTCGAGACTAGACCTTCATTCTTTAGTTAATAAAGGCCTGGTTGTTACTCGCTTAACCTCAGTCTTTTGAGTAATTGATGGCGCATCAATTTTATTAACTAAATTTTTTATAATGGAGAAGATCCTCACACCAGCATGCCTGGACCTGGACAGTCGGGAAGCGGACGCTTCCACCAAGTTTGCTCACTGGCTCATGTGCTTCGAGGCATTCCTGACTGCCTCCACTGCGGTCGTAACGGATGCGAACAAACTGTCTGTCCTGATCTCCAAGGTGAACCACCGAGTGCACTCAGTCATCCGGGACGCGACCTCGTACACAGCCGCCCTCCAGCTCCTCAAGACCCAGTACACGCGCCCTGTGAACGAAGTTTACGCCAGGCACCTCCTGGGGAGTCGCAAGCAACAACCTGGGGAATCGACTGAGGAATACCTCCAAGCACTGTCCGTGCTTGGCCGGGCCTGTGGGTGTAAGGCGGTAACGCCCACTAAGTACACGGAGGAACTGATCCGGGATGCCTTCGTAGCGGGCCACAGGTCCAACTACACCCGACAGCGACTGCTGGAGCAGAGTGACCTCACCCTCGACAAAGCCTCCGAAATCGCACTAACGCTGGACGCAGCCTACCGGGGCATGGATGCCTACTCCTCTGCACCGTGGACGCCGCGGGGAACGACAACCTGGGACACGGTAGGACAGCCCCATAGCACCGTGCCACCCCAGCCACAGCCCAACAATGGCCCAACCACCGCAGCAGTGTCCCAAAGCCAGACAGCAGTATCCCAAGGCCAGAAATGCTACTTCTGTGGCCAGGCCAAACACCCCAGAGCGCGCTGCCCGGCGAAGAATGTGACCTGCTCGGGCTGCGGGAAAAAGGGACACTACGCTAGCGTCTGCAAGGCCAAAGCCACCCCGAACGCCAGCAGCGCCGCGTGTGGGCCGTGCGAGCCGCCATCTTGGGCCCCCAACAGCGCCGCGTGTGGGCCGTGCGGGCCGCCATCTTGGGCCTCCCCAGCCATGTGCGAACCACCGCAGCAGCAGCCATCTTGGACGACTCCAGCCACATGGGAATCATGGACGCCGCCATCTTGGACACCAGCCGGGACGCAGCAGGCCGCCAACCCCCCCCATCTGATACCCGCAGCGACACACCGACCCCTACGCTGGCCTCTGTTACGCTGGACCAAACGAGACCGCACCAACTAGCTCGGTCCAAAATGGACGTTAAGGTAAACGGCCATGCAATAAACTGCCTTTTTGACTCCGGGAGCACAGAGAGCTTCATCCACCCCGACACGGTGCGGCGTTGCTCTCTCCCAGTCCAGCCTGCGCACCAGCGGATTTCTATGGCCGCCGAGTCCCAGTCAGCGGACATTGGCGGCTACTGCGTGGTGACACTAGTAGTAGACGGGACTGTGTTCAATAATTTTAAACTCCTGGTCCTGCCCCAACTTTGCGCTGCCGTTCTACTGGGGTTGGATTTCCAGTGCCACCTCAAAAGCGTTACGATGGCGTACGGTGGCCCCCTCCCCCCACTCACAGTCCGCAGCCAGCAGCCTCCAAATTGCCCGCCGCGCACCAGATGCAACCTCTCCACACTCAGAGTCCCACCCCCCCCACTGTTTGCTAACCTCACCCCCGACTGTAAGCCCATCGCCACAAAGAGCAGGCGATACAGTGCCGGGGACAGGGTTTTCATCAAAACCGAAGTGGAGCGGCTCCTGAAGGAGGGGATTATTGAGGGCAGCTCCAGCCCCTGGCGAGCCCAGGTTGTGGTCGTTAAGACCGGCGAGAAACAACGCCTGGTCATCGACTACAGCCAAACAATAAACCGCTACACCCTGCTGGACGCCTACCCACTCCCCCGCATAGCTGACATGGTCAACCAGATCGCGCAGTACCGCGTCTTTTCGACCATTGACCTGAAATCAGCGTACCACCAGCTCCCCATCCGCCCCGAAGACCGCCAGTATATTGCTTTTGAGGCAAACGGCCGCCTCTATCACTTCCTTAGGGTTCCCTTTGGCATTACCAACGGGGTCTCCGTCTTCCAAAGGGAGATGGACCGGATGGTCGATCAAAACGCGCTGCAGGCCACTTTCCCTTACCTAGACAATGTGACCATCTGCGGCCACGACTTGCAGGACCATGACGCAAACCTCGAGAAATTCCTCCGCACCGCCCAACTCCTGAACCTGACATATAACAAGGAGAAGTGCATATTCCGCACAGACCGCCTCGCCATCCTTGGCTGTGTTGTGGAACACGGGGTCATCGGTCCCGACCCGGACCGAATGCGTCCCCTTATGGAACTCCCACTGCCTAAAAGCTCTGAAGAGGTGCCTAGGGTTTTTTTCCTACTACGCCCAGTGGGTCCCCTACTATGCAGACAAAGCCCGTCCGCTGATCAAATCCACCTCTTTTCCCCTGATGGCAGAGGCCCGCTCGGCCTTCCACCGTATCAAGGAGGACATTGCCAAAGCCACCATGCATGCAGTGGACGAATCCATCCCCTTCCAGGTGGAAAGCAATGCGTCCGACTTCGCTCTGGCCGCCACCCTTAATCAGGCGGGGAGACCTGTGGCATTCTTCTCACGAACCCTCCAGGGCCCGGAGACCAGACACTCCGCGGTCGAGAAGGAGACCCAGGCTATTGTGGAGGCTGTGCATCATTGGAGGCACTACCTGGCCGGAAAACGATTTACCCTGCTCACTGACCAGCGTTCAGTTGCTTTTATGTTCAACAACAAGCAGAGGGGCAAAATCAAAAATGACAAGATCTTGAGGTGGAGAATCGAACTTTCCACCTACAATTACGAGATCTTGTACCGGCCTGGGAAGCTCAATGAACCCCCAGATGCCCTATCGCGTGGCACCTGCGCCAGCGCACAGATCGATAGGCTGAGGGCCCTCCACAATGACCTCTGCCACCCGGGGGTCACCAGGTTTTTCCACTTCATCAAGGCCCGCAACCTGCCTTACTCCATTGAGGAGGTCAGGACCATGACCAAGAACTGCCAAGTCTGCGCTGAGTGCAAACCGCACTTTTATAGACCAGACAGAGCCCACCTGATAAAAGCCACTCGCCCTTTCGAACGCCTGAGCGTCGATTTTAAAGGGCCTCTCCCCTCCTCCAACCGCAATGTGTACTTCCTCAACATCATTGACGAGTACTCCCGTTTCCCGTTCGCTATCCCCTGCCCGGACATGACCAGTGCCACGGTCATTAAATGTCTGAACAGCCTCTTCACCCTGTTCGGTTTCCCCAGCTATATCCATAGCGACCGGGGCTCATCGTTTATGAGCGACGAACTCCGCCAGTACCTGCTCGCTAGGGGTATAGCCACAAGCAGGACCACCAGTTACAACCCCCGGGGGAACGGACAGGTGGAAAGAGAGAATGCAACAGTTTGGAAGGCCGCCCTACTAGCCTTAAAGTCTAGGGGCCTTCCGACCTCCCGCTGGCAGGAGGTGCTCCCCGATGCGCTCCACTCGATTCGGTCACTGCTCTGCACTGCCACCAATGCCACCCCTCACGAGAAAATGTTTGTCTTCCCAAGGAAGTCCACATCGGGGACAGCGTTACCGCCATGGCTGACGTCCCCAGGGCCGGTACTACTGAGAAGACACGTGAGGACCAATAAAATGGACCCCCTGGTCGAGAGGGTCGACCTCCTCCACGCCAACCCCCAGTACGCTTACATTGCGTACCCGGACGGGCGGGAGGACACAGTCTCCATACGAGACCTCGCACCCTCGGGGACCGCTGTAACCCACTACCCATTACCACCACCCCCCACGACACCCTCGGGGACCGCTGTAACCCACTACCCATTACCACCCCCCCCCCCCCACGACCCGATATCCAACCCCAGCAGCCGGCTCGCCTTGGACCGTCACCCACGAGGACTACACTCCAGTGCCCCAGCCTACACGGGACGCGACGCCGGAAGCTGCACCACCCCTGCCGTCGCCACGTCGATCACAGCGGCAGACAAGACCTCCGGAGAGACTCCAATACACGAACTTTTAAATACACTTCACCCCGCCGGACTCATTTTTAAACAAGGGGTGAATGTGGTAAACCACTGTTATACCTGTCTGTATGTGTATGGGTATTCCACTAGGTACAGGTCTGGACATGCCTCGGCTGACTCCTCCCACTAGTCCAGGTATATAAGTGACTACCTCCCAGTCCCTTAGTATTCTGGACGGGTCGACCACTCGAGACTAGACCTTCATTCTTTAGTTAATAAAAGCCTGGTTGTTACTCGCTTAACCTCAGTCTTTTGAGTAATTGATAGCGCATCACATATTAACTAACAAGTACCTACTCAAAGTGACTTTCCCTTTACCAAGAAGCATTGATTTTTTTCCAGCTTTTTGCTCAGAAAATGTCCAGATGCAAGGGGAAAACATGAGACATACACCTGTATACAAAGACATGTGGTAAGAAATAGCCTTGGAAAGAAACCTTTGCTTGATGTACTTACTGCCACAGCTTTCAGTGAGTGAACGACTATCCAGTGAATGTCATCGAAGAGTTTATCAGTCACATCCTTCCCCTGTGTGCTCTCCAGATACAGTCGCAGGTTACTCACTGACCATTTCCCACCGTGGATTGGATTATAGTCACCCTGGAAACAGAACAATAATTATACAGTTGCGTCCCCATGACTTAATAGGCAAATAGAGAGCCTGTTGTTGTACTGAGGTATACAGGTCAGGAAGTTCCCAGCTTCAGCCCTTGGTCTGTGCCAAGTTAGCTGATATCAGCCGGGGCAGCAGTGGGAGCAGTCCAACTGGCCTCACTATCCATGGAAGAAAAAAAAAAGTGAGGGTTCCCACTTCTGATAGTTAACTAGTGAGCCAAGTGAGCCATGCATGTTTTTTTTAGTCGTTCACGGGATGTGGGCGTCGCTGGCAAGGTCAGCATTTATTGCCCATCCCTAATTGCCCTTAAGAAGGTGGTGGTGAGCCGCCTTCTGGTGTCTGGTGAGGACAGCATTGGGGTGGGCTGTAATGTCCCCCACAGTCAAATAATATGAGGAATGGCCATTGGGTCGAGGTGTCAGGTGACTGCCAGTGAAGCTGTTCCACTGTATGAGTCAGCAACTTAAGGAGAGGCGAAGCAAAAACTGCAACAAAAAAAAATTGCATACATTTTCCAATGAAGGAGAACAATAACCTTTACTTAAGTGTCAGTCAGCTATTTATTTATTCCCATGGTTCTGAAAAGATCTGCCTACCTGTTACAGAAAAATGATGAGATTTTTTAATTACAGCCGTTTACTGATGATTTTCTTCCATCTACAGGAAACTTTGTGATATCCGGCACCGACGGGACTGAGCTGTTGCCGTCCCATCAAAACTGCCGGACAAACCAGCGCTAATGTTGAAACATACGGAGATTTTCAGCTCCGTGTGAATCAACAAACCCTGTTGCTTAGCAACAGCTTCAAAACAGTTGGCTGCTGCTTAAAAGCGTCTCTAGCTGAAGTTGTTGCTTAGCTACAGACCTTGCAGAGCCTGACTGGGGGAAAAAAGGCAACGAGAAGTAAAAAAACTTATAGGAAACGGCTCCTGAATTTTGCCGGTAGATAGAGCTTTCCGGACTTTTAACCTCTGGATAAACCAAAGTTTCCTGTACTTCAGTTTCTGTCTTTCACTTCTCCCCTGTTCTCTTCATTTTTGTGCTGATCAGGATGAGGCCGTCAGTGCTGAGAAATGGAACATTTTTCTATTTTGGGTATCCCAGTGTCCACACCAAGCACCTATGGGCTAGTAAAGTATGGTCAACCGCAAGAGAAAGCTCCCTCTACTCATAACGTGCCTCAACCCCATCCCAGAAAAGCATCTCCTACTGCACCAGTGTGAATATTTACACTTTGCACCTGCTATCCTGAGGCCTAACTGAACAATTTGGTGCTGAATGAAGAACAAGTATTTTTTTTAGGAACAGGAAAAGGACATTAGGACCAACAAGCCTGTCCCTTTATGGGCAGTTTTGTGCTGTGTTCTCATGGTCACTGGTAACTGGGTTAAAACTGCCTAATGTCACTTCACAAACAACTCTTAACAGCTAGCAGAGAGAGGAAGCTTATCCAATTATTCTGGCTGCATTTGAAGGCTGGTTCCAGAAGTAAAAGTGCAGCATGCAAACCCACTACACAGCTCAGTTCCACCAGCTTTCATTTGCAAACTACTGACCACAATGTTTAGTTATCTAGACTGGCTGACTATATTGTCAATTCATTACTCACCATGCAGGAGCTAATCAACTTACCCCGTGTTTCTGCACGGACACATTTGTAAGATGCACAAACATGTTATCTAATTCACTGGTGCTTGGAGTGTACTTCATTGTACAAAAACGACAAAATCCCAGCCGATACCTACAATATAAAGGAAATAAACAATGTATTTATCCTGCAAGAGAATGTATTGTCAACCAAATTTCCATTGTCAGATTTCAGTAGCATACTGTAATAATAACCTTACTTTGCTAAAATTATTAGTAAAATCAGATTATCCTTATAGGGAATTCTCCAGTCTCACTGAATACTGTCTATCTTCTGTATTAGCAAATGGGCAAGTTACTTTCACACAACTCCTGGTAGGAGCAATCTACTTTCAATTAAACTTTACAGATCACAGACCATTTGATTAATGTTCCAGTCCTGATTGACTTATGAGTCAATGAACATCAACCAGTTTCCCACTTGTTCTAACCAATCATCATTCTTTGTATCACAGCTGACTCTGTGTACTCTTTTGGTGGGTACATTAACAAATTTGACTGTAAATTAAACAAACTTCAAATGAAACTTAAACAAATTAAATTAGAATTTGATTGTCCGGGTTGATGATGCACTCCAGTCCCCGCGGCGCCCACCGGTCGCGGAAATACTCAAGCGTGCCTGACTCTGTGTAATGCTCTGCGGTTCAGTCTGAATTCTGTCTAGCTCCACATTTGAACAATGTATTTAATCAGAGGTGTACGTACAGTAATGCAATCCCTTTACTGAATTTAAGTAGGAAATATTGCTTGTTTGTTTGTGGAGCCACCTACATGCAATCTACTTTGCGAATCAGAAAACTGCGCAAGATGTTCTTTACTTTGACCTAGAAAATGCAAAAATTGTGATTTTCCAGAGTGTTCTGACCTCCTTAGAAGTTATAAGCGAGTCTAAAACAACATGAAAGTTCTTTCAAAAAAACTGGATGAAAGATCTTGGCAATATATCCTGGGTGCATATAAACAAAGATTTAAACAGGAGAGGACAGAAACAGGCTGGATTTGCCATTCAGAAATCAAACTTTATCAGAGAATCTTGTATTCCATTCAAAAGTGTTTTTACAAAGGGTAATTAACCCATTATGGACTTCAGAAATTGTATGCTTTTCTACATATTAAATTTTAGGATTTGTCAACTTTTGTGCTTTATATCTGTCTATACTACTAAAAACATTGATCTGTGATCCTGGTGATCTGATTGGTCAATTATATGAATCTCCTATTCTGGCCGTGAGAATGTGACATTCAACTCTTTTGAAGCCACTCTAGGCCTTGATTGCAGCATTGACAACTGTGTCTGGATTGGTTACTGGCAATCAATTGGTTACATGTCCAACCAAGTGTTTGTAGTCTGCAGAAGGGACTGCTGAAATCCGAGCGTTTCTAGCTGGCTTCTATACCGAAACATCTACTGTAATTGATAAATTTCTGTTTTTAAAATGATGAATGTATCTTAAATTGTTTACATTCTATCAATCATTTGGAAGAAAAAAAGAACATTTCATCTGCAGTGCCAGTTAGCTTACTTGTATTATACATTTTCATGGGGAAGAATTCAATTATAAATTTTGGATTTTTTAAGCTAAATGTTTCAGGCCCTGCAGTTGCCCTACTCGTCCTATGGGTGGGACAGTCATTCAAAAATGAACAAGTAGAGACATTGGTCATTTTGACTAGGGATTGAGGGAATACTGGTCACATGGGTAACAGGGATTGCTTGAAATGCACAAATGGGAAAAAATACAACACAATGTCTAAGCTGAATGCTGTTCTCATAAATTGATTGCAATGTTTAGTGAGCAAGACTTGAAGGGCAGTTGACCAAAAAATGTGCACAATTTCTAAGCATCAACTGTTATTTTAGTTGCTACTAATTTCAATGCTTTTTCTCAGCTGTTAAGCTAAGATAACTTCAGTGCATTTAGCCCATGTGTGAATAGTATAGATTTCAATGGATAGAAATGATTTTAGTTCATCAGACAGGAGATAAAAAACATTCTCTTTTTTAAAAACTGTCCATGACCAATACTATGGCAGAACAAGCAGTTTTTATTTAATTGTAAATAAATAGAATAGTTGATGTAGTCAGTAAGTTTTGGTCTGAGATTAATATATGCCATTTTGAAGACTGTTTGAAGCATAGTACGAGACTGTTAAATACAGTAAACAAATCACTGTAAATAGAGTAATTGTTAATCTGTGAGTATGCACCTCTGGTAAAGGCAGATTATAGAAAAGGCACATCTTACACATTGTAGGTGACAAGCAATGTTCCCCCTAATCTTTGGGGGTTGCGCAGTCCCTATTAGGTGCTGCGCGGCCCATTCAAACCTATGTTAAATCATTGACAGAAAACAGTTGAACAAAAACCCCAAAAACTATAACTATACTATCTATAATCTATTTTTAATAGGCTGAAAATCTTATGTCAAACACACTTCCAGTGTGCACATGATTTCCTGTTGCCATAATTGGTCATGTTTTCTGTCGATTGTTTTCCCCCATTGTAAATTCCTATGTCAACATTTACAATGAACTTTGTCAATGTAGTTATCACCCTACGATTACACAATCTGTCCACCAGGTACAACATTAAAGATGCTATATGATGTAATAAAACTCACTACGCACTTGATTTGAGCATAAAGCAAGGCTTTAACCAACTTGTTTCAGAACATGGAGGTCTAGTTGTACTTCACTAGTTCCTTGTCTTACAAAATGTCCCTGGAAAGCTGGGCCCACGCCCCCGTCCAGCGTTATTTCATGAGTAGTTTCTTGATGATGATGATATTTATAACACTTCATAAATGAACACTTCATAAGGGTCCCTCTATCAGTTGGGTCCGTGGAACTGGCTGGACAGGGAACCAGGTCCCGGAGCGAAACAGTGGACTCCCGGCCATCAGGGTACCGCACATGCGCGTACGTGGGATTGACGTCCGTGAGTTCTACCTCGTCGACGAGAGGATCGTTTTTAGACGATCGGACGAATCTTCAGAGCAGCACGGGGCCGGGAGCTGGTGTCGTTTTACTTGTGGCGATTCCCCGTTGGGAGAGATAACTTTTGAGTTCGCTTGACATGAAGGAGGGACCCCGATCAGAGTGGATGAAATTGGCCGTACCGCAAAGGGAAAAGACTTGATCAAGGCATTTGATCACTGTGGAAGTAAGCATATTGGGACAGGGGTAAAGCAAAGGGAAAGCGTGAATATTCGTCCACCATAGCCAGTAAGTAGGTGTTTCGCGTTGAGGAAGGCAATGGCCCTTTAAAGTCAATGTTGAGTCGCTGCATAGGCTGCATAGCGTGTATGAGCGAGCCATCCGATGGACGGAAGAATTGCGGTTTTAATTCCACACAAATTCTACAGGAGAAGCACATTCTTTTCACATCTTCCATAGAAAATGGGAGATTTTTAGATCGCACAAAGTGCAACATACAGGTAACGCCAGGATGGCATAAGTCAGTATGAAGATCCGCAAGAGTCAAAGTTGACACAGAAGAGCAGAATTCCCACGTGAGGGTATCCGGGGCCACATTCTCTTTGCCGGGTCGATAATGTATGGTGTATCCAAAGGCGGCCAATTCCACCCTCCAGAGTTGTATTTTGTTATTCTTGATCTTAGTGCGTTTCCAGTTATCCAGCATAAAGGCCACGGAGCGCTGATCGGTTATAAGTGTGAAATGGCGACGAGCGAGAAAATGACTCCATTTACATACAGCTTCGATGATGGCCGTAGCCTCCTTCTCGACAGGAGGACAATGGAGCTCGCTACCCTGCAAAGTTCTGGACAGAAATGCAACGGGTCAACCACCTTGATTCAAGGTAGCAGAAATCGCCACATCCAATGCATCGCACTCGACCACGAAAGGAAGATTTTCATCAATGGAACGAAGCGTGGCTTTTTCCAGTTGTCGTTTGAGGAGATTGAAAGCTGAAATAGCCGTTGCCTCCAATGGAAATGACTTTGCATGAAGCAGGGGCTAGATCTTGTCGGAGAAGTGGGGTATCCATTTCGCATAATAGGCGAACATGCCGAGTGCCCGACGAAGAGAGCAGAGATTCGTAGGGGGAGGGAGCTCCTGAGTTGGAATAAACGGGTCTTTTTCCGAGTGGCAGGCAGTGACTAGTGGGGTACCGCAGGGATTGGTCCTTGGACGCCAGCTATTCACAATATATATTAATGATCTAGACAAGGGAACTAGATGTAATATCTCCAAATTTGCAGATGACACAAAGCTGGGTGGGCGTGTGTGCTGTGGGGAGGATGCCAAGAAACTACAGGATGATTTGGACAGGTTGGGTGATTGGGCAAAAGCATGGCAGATGCAATATAACGTGGATAAATGTGAGGTTATCCACTTTGGTGGCAAAAACAGGAAGGCAGATTATTATCTGAATGGCAATAGATTGGGAGAAGGGGAAGTGCAACGAGACCTGGGTGTCCTTGTGCACCAGTCGCTGAAGGTAAGCATGCAGGTGCAGCAGGCGGTTAAGAAGGCAAATGGTATGTTGGCCTTCATAGCGAGAGGGTTTGAGTACAGGAACAAGGATGTCTTTCTGCAGTTGTACAGGGCCTTGGTGAGACAACATTTTGAGTATTGTGTGCAGTTTTGGTCGCCTTATCTGAGGAAGGATATTTTTTCCATGGAAGGAGTTCAGCGAAGATTCACCAGGCTGATACCTGGGATGGCAGGAATGACGTATGAGGAGAGATTGGGTCGATTGGGCTTGTACTCGCTGGAGTTTAGAAGAATGAGAGGGGATCTCATTGAAACTTATAAAATTCTGTCAGGACTGGACAGACGAGATGCAGGGAGGATGTTCCCAATGGTCGGGGAATCCAGAACCAGGGGTCACAGTCTAAGGATAAGGGGTAGGCCTTTTAGGACAGAAATGAGGAGGAATTTCTTCACCCAGAGAGTGGTGAACCTGTGGAATTCTCTACCACAGAAGGCAGTAGAGGCCAATTCATTAAATATATTCAAGAAGGAGTTGGATATATTTCTTAAGGCTAAAGGGATCAAGGGGTATGGGGAGAAAGCAGGGACCGGGTACTGAACTTGGATAATCAGCCATGATCGCATTGAATGGCGGAGCAGGCTCGAGGGGCCGAATGGCCTACTCCTGCTCCTATCTTCTATGTTTCTATGAAGTGGATGAAGTCACTCCGGATCCGGTTTGATGACACTGTTGCCCACCCAGTAGCCAAGGATGTTGACTGATGGTACTGATTTCACAGATTTGTACTCATTTAAGGTTAAGTTGCGACGACGGAGAACGTCAAAAAATTTCTGGAGATTGGCATCATGCTCCTTCTGGTCATGACCAGCAATGGTGATATTATCCAGATATGGAAAAGTGTCCATTAAGTTCTCCTGTTTGACTAGGCTATCCATTGCCCGTTGAAAGACGGCCACCCCATTGGTGACCCCAAATGGAAGGCGACAAAACTGGTAAAGCCGACCATTGGCCTCAAAGGCCGTATACTTTTTGTCAGAGTCCTTTAACGGTACTTGATGATATGCTCTTTAAATCAAAGGTCTTATGTTCATTAATAAATAGACATTCTTATTATGAACACAGCTAGCTTTTGCTAGACACTTTTATTGAGCACATGTGGACTAGGTATAGTATCTGTAGAGGCTTCCATCTTGACTGCTGCCTTGTGGGTAGCCTAGTGCCTCATGGGTAATGTAGTCTTAATATATATACAGCTGGGTAGTGTAGTCTTATACATACAGCTATATACAGCTCTAGGGCTCCACCTAGTGTCCACTATAGAATGACATGTTATTGATCATTACAAAAGGTTGAAAATACCTTGTAGTTAGCAAGGTTAGCATGTCATCAATGCGTGGTAGTGGGTAGGCATCCAGGTCGGTTAATACTGGTTAATAGTTTGCGAGTAATCGATGGAAAGACGTTTCTTGTGTTGCTTCAGAGGATTTTTGACAACGACGACTTAAGCCCGCCAGGAAGATGAACATGGCTCAATGATACCGTCAGCTAGGAGGCAAGAGATTTCTGCCTCGATAAAAGATCGATCATCTTGGCTGAAACGTCGTGATTTAGTGACTATGGGCTTACATCGGGGGGAAAGATTGGTAAACAAGGAGGGCTCGTCGAGCGAAGCCGCCGAAAGCGCACAAAACGGTACTTTGGAAATAGTAAGCTCCGGCTTTGACCCTCCAAACTCGAAAGTGAGTCTTTTGTGTTGTTTCTGGAAATCCTGTCCCAGGAGCACATCACTGCATAGGTTCTTGAGCACCCCGAGCCGGGTGGAGAAATAAGTGCGGTCATTGAGAATAAGGTCGACAAGACAAAAGCCGGAAGAATTAATGGTCAGTGTCGTCAGAGCCATTGCAATTTCGCTGTCCGAGGGGTAAATACGCAGTTTTAACTTACTGACAGCCCGCTCACTAATGAAGCTGTCAGAGCTGCATGAGTCGATTAGTGCACTCAAAATGTGTCCATTTACCGAAACCTTCGTGGCTGCATGAGAGAGACTTTGGGGAAAAACAGCTGTGATGGGGGAAAAACAGCTGTGATGGGAGGAGGGGCAGTTTTACCCTTGACAGCTGTAACCTTTGTAGTGGCTCTTGGGGGAGGAGCAGTTTTATAGATTGCAGTTGTAACCTTAGTAGTGGCTCTTGGGGGAGGAGCAGTTTTATAGATAGTAGCTGCAAAACTAACAGGAGCTTTCGACCAGTATACCTTAGAAAAGTGGCCTTTCTTACTAACAGCGGCTCTTGACTGGCATACCTCAGAAAAGTGACCTTTCTTGCTGCAATGATTGCAGGTTGCGTTACGAGCAGGACAAAATTTCCTATAATGGAACGCACCTCCACAGAAGAAACACTTCCTTCCAGATTGCCAAGATGCCGCTAGGGCGGGGTTATCAACAGTGTAGGTTTCTAGGGTAGGGTTGTCATCAGCCAGGTTGGAGTCGTCATCCGTGAGGGCTTCCGCCCGAAGCCTATCGAAGGAGTCACTAAAAGTGATAGCAGCAGCCCTTGCACGTGGTGAAAGATAGGTGTCTGCATTCCTCTTTGCTAAGTCCAGAGAACATGCCTGGTCATAGGCAGCCTGTAACTTGAGGGTTTTATTCTCCAACAGACATTGACGTACGAAGGGAGACGCAATCCCATTAATAAAGGAATCACAAATTAACTCCTCCTGGTACTGCTCAGCTGTAACAGCTTTAAGATTACAATCCTTGCTGAGCCTGCGAAGTTTCTGAAGGAATTCGTCAAGTGATTCCCCGGGTTGTTGTCGAGTTGTGGCCAGTAGATGCCGAGTAAAAATTTCATTTAGGGACTTGACATATAGCTGCTGTAGTATTTGGATAACGGCGTCATAGTCTACACAGTCTTCGATATAATCAAACACATGAGGGGATACATAATTAGCAAGCATTCGTAACTTGTTAGGAACATTCTCACCACACTCCTCAAGGAAGTTGCCAAAGGTACGATACCAGTGTTTCCATACCTTAGCAGCTGTAAGTGAATTCGGGTCCAGGTCGAGATGGGCGGGTCTGAGTAGGTTCTCCATGATGGATCGATTACTTGTCCGAGTTCCCTTCTACGGTTCGAGTCGTAGCTGGCTGTTCCCGAAATCACCCAAAGCGTGGAGTCGATATCAAGTTGATTAAATTGACGTAATAAAACTCACTACGCACTTGGTTTCAGCATAAAGCAAGGCTTTAATCAACTTGTTTCAGAACATGGAGGTCTAGTTGTACTTCACTAGTTCCTTGTCTTACAAAATGTCCCTGAAAAGCTGGGCCCACGCCCGAGTATTTATACTCCTTGGACGGCGCCACCAGCTGGCCGTCCAGCGTTATTTCATGAGTAGTTTCTTGATGATGATGAGATTTATAACACTACATAAATGAAACTTGTTACTGTTCCCACAAATAGTAGGGATAAAAGGAACATACTCTGATTGTCGGGATATGACAAGTGATATTCCCCAGGGATCTGTATTGGGGCCTCCGCTTTTCACCTTATATATCAATGACTTGGATGAAGGTATAGAGAGTTGTCCAAGTTTGCAGATGACACTAAGTTAGAAGGCACAGTAAGTTGGGTAGATTCAGAAATACTGTTTCCTCTGATAGGAGAACCCAGAACAAGAGGGCACAATCTTAAAATTAGAGCTGGACCATTTAGGAGTGAAGTCAGGAAGCACTTTTTACACACAAAGGTTAGTGGAAATCTGGAACTCTCTTCCCCCAAAAGGTTGTGGATGCTGGGTCAATTGAAATGTTCAAGACTGAGACTGATAGATTTTTGTTAGGTAAGGGTAGAAGGGTATGAATCAAAGGCGGGTAAATGGAGTTGAGGTACAGATAAGCCATGATCTGATTGAATGGTGGAACAGGCTCGAGAGGCTGAATGGTCTATTCATGTTCCTATATTCATTTTGAACATAAGAACATAAGAAATAGGAGCAGGAGTAGGCCATTCGGACCTTCAAGCCTGCTCCGCCATTCAATGAGATCATGGCTGATCTTCTGCCTCAACTCCATTCACCGGCCCTATCGCCATATCCCTTGATGTCCTTACTAGTCAGAAATCTATCGACTTCTGTCTTGAATATACCCAATGACTGAGCCTCCACAGCCCTCTGGGGTAGAGAATTCCAAAGATTCGCCACTCTCTGTGTGAAGAAATTTCTTCTCATCTCAGTCCTGAATGGCCTACCCTTTATCCTGAGGCTGTGGCCTCTGGTTCTAGACTCCCCAGCCAAGGGAAACATTCTCCCAGCATCCACCCTATCAAGCCCTGTAATAATTTTGTATGCTTCAATAAGATCCCCTCTCATTCTTCTGAATTCAAGAGAATACAGGCCTAGTTTACTCAATCTCTTCTCATATGACAGTCCCGCCATCCCAGGAATCAATCTCGTGAACCTCCGTTGCACTCCCTCTATGGCAAGTATATCCTTTCTTAGGTAAGGAGACCAAAATTGTACACAGTACTCCAGGTGTGGTCTCACCAAGGCCCTATATAATTGGAGTAAGACTTCTTTACTCCTGTACTCAAATCCTCTTCTAATGAAGGCCAGCATACCATTTGCCTTCCTAATGGCTTTCTGCATCTGCACATTCACTTTCAGTGACTCATCTACAAGGACACCCAGGTCCCTTTGTGCATCTGCATTCCCCAATCAGGAAATACTCTGCCTTTCTGTTTTTACTACCAAAGTGGACAACTTCACATTTATCCACATTATATTCCATCTGCCATGTTCTCGCCCACTCACTGAGCCTGTCGAGATACCCTTGAAGCCTCTTCACAACTGACACCTAGCTTTGTATCTTCAGCAAATTTGGAAATGTTACATTTAGTCCCCTCATCCAAATCATTGATATAGATTATGAATAGCTGGGGCCCAAGCACCGATCCTTGCAGTACCCCATTAGTCACAGCCTGCCATCCTGAAAAAGACCCGTTTATCCCTACTCTTTGTTTTCTGTCTGTTAACCAATTCTCAATCCATGCTAGTATATTACCCCCAATTCCATGTGCCCTAATTTTGTTCACCAACCTCTTGTGTGGGACCTTATCGAAGGCCTTCTGAACATCCAAATAAACCACATCTACCGGTTCCCCTTTGTCTACTCCACTAGATACATCCTCAAAGAACTCCGATAGGTTTGTTAAACAGGACTTCCCTTTCATAAATCCATGTTGACTCTGCTCAATATTACTATTAGTTTCTAAGTGCCCAGTTATTGCATCCTTTATAATAGATTCCAGCATTTTCCCAACTACTGATGTGAGGCTAACAGGTCTGTAGTTCCCCGTTTTCTCTCTCCCTCCTTTCTTAAATAGCGGGGTTACATTTGCTATCCTCCAATCTGCAGGAACCGTTCCAGAATCTATAGATTCTGGAAGATGACAACCAACGTGCCCACTATCCCAATGGCCACCTCTTTCAAAACCCTAGGATGTAGGTCATCTGGTCCTTGGGATTTATCGACTTTTAGTCCCATTAATTTTGCTAGTACTGTTTTTTTACTAATAATAATTTCTTTAAGTTCCTCATTCTCGCCACACCCTTGGTTTTCTCGTATTTCTGGGAGGTTTTTTGTGTCTTCCGCCGTGAAGACAGAAACAAAGTATTTATTTAATTTCTCTGCCATTTCCTCATTCCCCATTATAAATTCTCCCGTCTCTGACTGTAAAGGACTTACATTTACCTTCGCCAGTCTTTTCCTTTTCACATACCTATAGAAGCTTTTACAATCCGTTTTTATATTTTTCGCTAGTTTGTGCTCATATTCCATTTTCCCTTTCTTTATCAATTTCTTGGTTCCCCCTTTGCTGATTTCTAAAAAGATCCCAATCCTCAGGCTGACTGCTTTTTCTGGCAACTTTATAAGCTTCCTCCTTTGACTTAATACTAGCTTTAATTTCTTTTGTTAGCCATGGTTGGATCACTTTTCCTTTTGGGTTTTTATGCCCTAGAGGAATATATGTTTGTTGCAAATTATGCATTATTTCCTTGAATGTTAGCCATTGTATGTCCACCTTCATACCTTTTAGTGTAGTCTCCCAATCTACCATGACCAACTTGTCCCTCATACCCTTGTAGTTTCCTTTGTTTAGATTGAAGACCTTAGTTTCAGATTGGACTACATCACTCTCAAACTTAATGTAAAATGCAATCATATTATGGTCACTTGTCCCTAAAGGCCCCCTTACCACAAGATTATTGATTAGCCCTTTCTCATTACACAGTACCAGATCCAGAATAGCCTGTTCCCTCCACATACTGATCCAGGAAACCATCTCGCATGCATTCCAAGAATTCGTCCTCCACACCATTAGTGGTAATTTGATTTGCTCAGTCAATATGTAGATTAAAGTCCGTAATATCCTCTCAGAGGAATGCACGTAGATTTTCTTGTGTTTGCTACTTACTGTATTTAATTTTTCTACTTCTTTTGCTTCCTTACATTAATGGTTTATTTCTCCAAAAGTAGGAGTAATTTCAAATTCTTCAATGCAATAACTCAACCAACAGTGGCTTTCTTAAACTATAGGGTAGACGTATTTGTTCTTGAATTCCTTATACCTGTACATCCAGCTCATTGCAAATTAAAATCTGTTCTAAGCAGATATTTTATTTAATCAAAGCTTCATCACAATAAACACTATCTACTATATTACAGAACGCCCAAGTTTTTCCTCACATATCTTCACGTGTTGATAAAACTTGGATGTTGATTCATTGGCTGGAATTTTCCAGGGGTTCAGCGGGTGGGATCGGTGGCGGGTCGGGTGGGAAATTTGATTTTTTTTTGACAGCGAATCGGGAATCCGCTGTCATCCCGCCGCAACACGTCTTTCCCAATGGCTCGTCCGTGATCTCAGATCGGAGCCAACCCGCAGTGGCAGGCGACCCAATTAAAGCAATTATTGGCTTGTTGACAGACCCTTAATAATGGTTTTAACCTTACATTTAACTTTAACTGCTCACCCACGGGGTCCACGCTGCTCGTGGCCCATGTCTGTTAACATGAGGCGAGAGTTGAATGGCCATTGAATCAGCTGATTAGTTGACAGCTTGAAATATACTATAAAAACTCCCACCTCACAGCTGTTCACTTTCCAAGCGCAGAAGCTGTTGCTTACTCCATTTGGAACACAGATTGAGCTTTATGCAGGCTGCAAGTGTTTGGAGCAAATTCTACATCCAGTGTCACCTCATTGGAACAACCTCTCTCACCAATAACAGATCGCTTCTGACATCTCAACTTCACCTGTCATCTATTCCATCAGCATGGGTATCGTTTATACTGTTTCACCTTGGTCCCTCAGAATCAGACCACAATCAGCTCCAACACCAGCAGTACCAGGCACAGCAGCAGCAACAACAGCAACACCAACCTTCTCCGCAATCAACTGATGTGGAACAGGATACAGGGCATCAGCACCCGAGCACATTGTTGCCAGGGATGGCCTCACCATGGCCAGATTTACTTCACTTGATGCTGTACACCCTGGCTGCCACATGATGCACCACAGGTTGGCACCACCCTACACCAACACCATAAAGCATCCCTACAATGCCCAAGCCATCCCTTTCACACTCCTCACCATTGCGGGGGGTACCGTTATGTCTCACCATTCACTGCAACTCACCAAGCCACTTCCAAAGGTGCACACAAATCTGTCCAAGAAAGCAAAGTGTTGAAAATAAAGGTTTCAATGTTTGATAGCACATTAACAGAAACTTTACATGAACATTGGATAAAACACCCAAGTGGCTACCCTTGTGTGTTGTTAGTTGGCATGATTGCACTAGGATGAGGGTGAATGTGAGGGGTGGCTAGTGAGATGGGTATGTGATAATGTAGATAGAGGGATAGGTGGAGGTTCAAGGTAAGTTGGTGTGAGTAAGGATGTGCAGGATAGGGAAGGCAGGTAGAGAAGGCAGAGTGATGGGGATGTGATGAGTGGCAAAGCAGGATGAAGGTGAGTGTAGCTTTGTCCTAACATTTCCTGATCTAATGAGATAATTGAAAGGTTTGCTCCACTGCAGCCTGGTCCTCCTGATGACATCCCTGCTTGTGACCTCCTCTGCAATGTGCAACCAGGCCGTCTTGATCTCCTGGGGTGGTCTCTTCCGCCCATCGGAAGGGAAGAGGACCTCCCTGCGTGGTCTGACTCCCTCCAGAAGCATATGGAGGGAGTCATGGGAGAGCCTGGGTGCAGCCCTCTGCCTCTGTGCAGTGAATGTCAGTGTTTGCAGCACTTCAATACTGTAGAACACTGACAGCACAAATGTCAAAAGTAAGGTGGCCATGGTCCCTTTAAGGAAACTGGCTCAAGATGCGTCATGAATGACGTCACCAGACCCGCTCCATCTAATTGGGCCGGGAAACATGCTGGGCGGGCTTAACAAGTCCCATTGAGGCAAGTTCATTTTAGGCAGCGGGATGGAGCCAGCAGTGGGGCCGCGACCCGCCCCGGACCCGCCGAGGTGAGCAACATCTCGGCCATTTTTTCTGAAGTTGATTTTTCTCCTTCGTTCTAACACAAAGGACTATTAACTAGTGCCGCCCCAGCTGCAGGTAGGCCCCCCTGACCCCGGAGGACATAGCATCCGGCGGTAAGTCGGGGGGCGCCACCCAATACTACAGCTGGGGCGCAAGCGGGGCGCTGCACACAGCGATGACATCATCGCCGGCGGCGCTAACGGTTAGCGCCGCTGCTAACCTCCCACTGAATTTCGCGAGAGCACCCGGAGGCGCAAATCAACTGAATTTAGCCCCCTTGCTCTCTAGCTCTCCTCAGTTAAATAGAATATATCCTAGCAGCCATTTGAAAAATCAACTGCAGTTTTAAGGCAGTCACGAATTTCATTCCGATGTATCTCGGCTTAAGCTATCACATGATCTGCCAGTTGATGACCTTCCTGGTGAGCACGATCTTTATAAATGCTTGAGTCATGCATTTGTGGGTTGATTTTTAATTGCTTTTAAAATTGTTTTTCAGAAAGCCATAAATAACTGAGATAAAGACAAATCTGTGCACACGTGGAAAATCCTCCAGTGTGTGCTGGTCTCCATGTCTTAAACCTCCAAATACATGCTCCCAGCAGGCGAAGCTCCGCATCACCAGTCTGAATTTGTTAAATCTACAACCTGCTGCTGATATTTTTGTATCACACTGCAAAGTTAAGAGATAGGGTAGGCAATTTTTCTCAATGTGTCATCCCAAAATAAATTTTGTAGTGCTATATGTTGCCCAAGTACTGCAATTTTACATAATAAGTATGAAACCCAATGACTGGATCTGAATGATAACAAATCACTTGACCTGGCATTATCCGACAAACCTTTCAGACAGAGAGATTATCAATGTAAATAGGAGAAAACTAATTGCAAAAACTAATAAAGCAGCATTTTTATTCTTCTCCGTCAATACACTGATTTCCCTAGATAGCCTCCACTAAACCATAACTTCTAAAATTCTGATATGATTATGTTTTTCACTCTATTCAAATTTGTAGGTTTCTCGGAAGTTTTTTTGAGGAAAGGATTAGCAGGTGTAAAATTCACTGTTGGAATTATATAACGCGATTGGATTATTATGGTGTACACTCAAAGGAAGAGTCTTATATCTAGAATCTCTACAAGTGATGAAACACATATAGGCACAGAAGTAATAAAATTGAATCCTTTCACACTTACATATAACATTTTAGTGGTCGATAGGAGGTCACCAACACATACAAGCGTAAATCAAACTTCTTTCCACCGATCAGCAGTGGGTTGTCTATGTACAATGAAATGACATATGCTTCCTTCCCAGCAGGAGATATAAACCTGCAAATTAATGAAGATTAGTTGGCTTGAAACTTTTTTGTTTGCAATTCTAAAGCTACATTAAGGAGGGTTCAATAAGCAGTAACAAATGGTTCCAAGGTACTTGTGATAAGCATGCCACAGCAAAAATTTGTACTTGCAACCTCTGTTGAGTCTATTTCTTTAACCTACATCTTCTCAGATTGACTTGTCCCATTTTCCAGTCCTACTTCTCATGTTAAGCTGTAAATCAGTATCAAATTGAGACTGCCCATTTATTTAATGGCCCTTACAAACTCCAGTTAATCCCAGTGTTCCCGCTTTGGCAATCAGTTTATAAAAAGGTACACATATTGAAATACTGTTCTGAAAAGGAAAATGAACAAATATATGTATCTCCCTTTATAATATTTAAGATTATGTGCTAATTCATACATTGCTCATTTCAAAATAAAACCAGCTCCAAGCTAGGACAAGTTTAGAGATTTTATTTTCAAATTAAATTTAATTTAATGTTGTTATTTTTCATTTCATGGCCTCAGTCTTGTTTGAATGGCTACTCATAAGTGAATCTCTCTCCTTTAAAAAAAGTGCCACAGTGATGCAGAATGAGACTGTGCATCCATGATCCTCCACACATAAAGTTACCAATCTCATCTGCAGCGTCTGGCATGGCAAGGAACAAGTAGGGGCGAAGCATTTCTTCACAGGCAGGAAGGTCATCCCAACTGCTCCCATTCAGCTCCTAGTCATCGGTTTCATGAGTAGCGACCTGGAAGTCAGCCTCTTGGCTAGGGATGAGGTATGGCATAGGGAGATCCATGGGAAAGGAAGTGAGCAAAACAATAGCATTTAAGGAATCACCTCCAGAAAAGAAAAAGTCTCGTGTTTGCCATTTCCGATTTTGAATGGTGCATTAGTAAACAGAAAAATGTAAAAAGTCACCAATACTGTAGATACAAATTAATTTTTTATAATTGAAATTCAAATCAAAGTTTAAATTTTATAATTTAAGAACATGCAAATCTTAACATTTTAAATAAAGCATACGTCAGACCCACATACTGTATTGATTTATTAAATGAAATCCACTGACTTTTTTTTATTTGGAGCGTTGTTGTACCCATATCAAGCTCAGCACAACAAGTTCATGACTGTGAGAAAAAAAATCTAAAACAGGATTTAAAATGTAATTCAAATGAATATCTTCTATATATATATAAAGCGGTTTGTCTCTCTCTCTGTCTGTCTGTCCGCTATGCAATCAAAAGTTATAGAGCGTACCTACACATATGTTATATTAAAAGAAAGCTTATCATTAGGGGACTCTAATAGGCATATTTACTTTTTGGTCAGACAAAAATTGTTCAGACAGTATACAAAAAAGGTTCAAAAAACGGCAACATTCCGCTCATTAGCGTTGAGTGACGTGATGGTTGACCAATCGTACAGGGGATTAACCTGATGGTTGACCAATCAGTGCATCACGGGGGGCATTTCATTGCGTGTGTGGGCGGGCCTAATCCTTCTGAGCTGAGGTGAGTGGCCGCCATCTTGTTTCCTAACAATTTCTTTTTCCCACTTTCTGTGTGTTTATTTTTCCCACTTTCTGTGTGTGTGGAGGGGAAATTTTTTTAAAAAAAGTAAATTAATTTGTAAATATTTTTTCTCAGCTGATTAATTTTCCTACCTTTCACCCTCTTTTTTCCCTCTTGACTCGCTACCTCCGCCGGGCGCCGCAACCTTGGAGGCTTACCCCAGCTGCAGGCCTCGAAGCCTCGGCCTCTCCTAGCTAGCCAGCCACGCCCAAGCTAGGCACCGCCCGTCCCGTCCCGCGATCGCCGCCATCTTGGTAAAGGCTGGCGGCGCGGAACTGAGCCGAGCGTAGCCATCGCCGCCATCTCAGTAAAGGCTGGCGGGGCGGGAGTCAGCGCGCGCGTCAACGTCGGTCCGGAGCGCGATCTGAGCTAAGGTGAGTCCGGCCGGGTCTCGCGCTAGGCCGCGCACCGGCCGCTGATCCGCGGAGGGGGAGGGAGGGAGATGAGGGGGGGGGGAGGGAGGGAGAGGAGGGGGGGGGAGGGAGAGGAGAGGAGAGGGGGGGAGGGAGAGGAGAGGGAGGGAGAGAGAGGAGAGAGGGAGGGAGAGGAGAGAGGGAGGGAGAGGAGAGAGGGAGGGAGAGGAGAGAGGGAGGGAGAGGAGAGGGGGAGGGAGGGAGAGAGCTAAGGTGACTCCGGCCGGGCCTCACGCGCTAGGCCGCTCACCGGCCAGCCCTGACGCGCTGATCCGCGGAGGTGGAGGGAGGGAGAGGAGGGGGGGGGGAGGGAGGGAGAGGAGGGGGGGGGAGGGAGGGAGAGGAGAGGGGGGGAGGGAGGGAGAGAAGAGGTGGGGAGGGAGAGAGAGGGGAGGGGGGAGGGAGGGAGAGGAGAGGGGGGGAGGGAGGGAGAGGAGAGGGGGGAGGGAGGGAGGGAGAGGAGGGTGGGGGGAGGGAGAGGAGGGGGAGGGAGAGGGGAGGGGAGGAGGGAGGGAGAGGAGAGGGGGAGGGAGGGAGAGGAGAGGGGGAGGGAGGGAGAGGAGAGGGGGAGGGAGAGGAGATGGGTAGGTAAGGAGGGAGAGAAGAGGGGGAGGAGAGGGGGAGAGGAGGGGGGGAGGGAGGGAGAGGGGGGAGGGAGGGAGAGAGAGGGGAGGGGGAAGGAGGGAGTGGAGAGGGGGGAGGGAGGGAGAGGAGAGGGGGGAGGGAGGGAGAGGAGAGAGGGGAGGGAGGGAGAGGAGAGGGGGGGAGGGGAGGGAGAGGAGGAGGGGGGAGGGAGGG